>NW_004567112.1:53971406-53973814 GCF_000260355.1 Condylura cristata
AAAAAAGGTATACTACCATTTCAGTCTTCCTTGGCTTACCTGGCCAGTGATATTCTCTGAAATACAAACACCTTCTAGAAGGGACTAGAGAAACACAGTCCTGCACCAGCTGGTCTGAAGTTTGCCCAGGATTTTTCCTCTGCCGCTTTCTAGAGACAGCTTTCTGCATTTCACGGAGGCTTCTCCACAGAAAGGATATTTCCTGAGTACAGCTTGGCTGCCTGAAATGAGTCAGATCTGCTCAGGTGTGTTGTCGACATCATCAAATTCATCTTCTGCTGTATCTCAGCATCTGTTCGGGGGTCCTTTCTCTCCCTCAAGGAAACATGGCTCTTTCTCTTAGGGGTCCTCAGTTTCATGAGCTAGACCATCTTATTTATTGCTTGCAATTAGACCAACAAGTACCTTTACCAGCCTTCCACTCCATGGGTTTTGTCTTCCCCTAACTAGAAGCTTTAAGTGGAGGTTGCTGATTATAGCCTGTTGTGAACACCCTAGAGCCAGGAACCATGCTTTGCATACACTTTTTAGGTTATTAGCTCCGAGATTCCTGGAAGTTATAACCAGTTTTAAAAACTTGCATCACCTTTGAATATCCAAATAAATAATGGCTGTTCAATCAGCTTGAATAAAAAACAGAATCAGTTCCTTTACATTTTAGGAAAAGAAGACACATGTTGAAACAAAGAAGTACAGATATTCTGAGATCTGAGACTGGATAACTGAGCTGCAGGAAAAAGTAGTAAAGGAGAAAGATAGAAGAGAGAAGACTGAAACAAAGGGAATGAAGAAGGCAGAGGAACACAGAGGAAGTCTGCGTGCTAACCAAGCACTGCAGGGTTGAAATCCAGCCTCGTTAGGAAGCAGCTATTTCTCACAGCAAGTGCCCCCCGAAGAAGAAAATAAACCAGCAAATGAAAATAACAGGAATATAAATCATTTAGCCAGTACTTATGGAGACTTTATTCCATATTAGACTTCCGTATATATCACATCAGGATTAGTGTTAGCTCCCTGAGATGAAACATCAATAAGAGGACCACATGGTGCTGACTGTACCTCCAACTCATATTTTAGTTCAGCTTTAATTATCATGTTCATCTGGCAGCAGCATGGTGCCACGTAAATAGAAATGGGTCATGGGAGGCCCGAGTTCTTGTCCTGGCTTATCATTACGTGACCTTGGTTGGCCAATCTCTGTGTTTTGATTTCCTCATTTGTCAAATGTGACTAAATATTCCCTGGTCTGTGTGTGTTTCACAAGAGTGTTAGGAGAATGGAGAGTGGAAGAGATAAACACACACAGACACACACACACATACTTGGATGAGTACAAAATACCAGACAAATATAAAATCGACCTTGTTCTTTTTACTTAAGGTGGTGGGTAGGCGAGGGGTGGAGACGATGGCATTTTGTACAGAAGGCTTGGTGACTCAGTGAAGTGTCTTTTTTCCCCCCTCAGTAATATCTGGTCTAGAATTATTGCAGCTTTCTCGATGTTTTCAGATATACTTTCCCCCTTCAGAAATGCCAAAGGTGAAAAATACTATTCCATTGCTATCATTTGTCACCTTTGCTGCCTGAGTAAGACATGCATAGACAGTTTAGTAATTAAGCTTTTCAACACTGCATCATAAAGTTTTATTTCTGCAAAGACTTTATTTATCAGCTAACAAGTATTAAATCATTCCACTGCTCAAGCCGTTTCTCACTTAAATATGCTCCCTTCAAAATAGAGCAGCTTTCCTTGGCTGACTTGATTAAGAAAAGTATTTGTTTGGAAATATTATAGTGTTGTGTGGTCCTGTAAGGCTGACACACACACACCGTGGAAACTGTTCCAAAGGGCACTGACCCCTATTTCCTGGGGAAGGGAGGCCCTGATGCCTTGGCCCTGTGGTCTCTCAGGGTAGCCTGTCCATCAGAGGTCCATGGCCCTCTGGGAAGGTTTCCAGCTCAAGATATTCCCACAACTACTTCATTTCTAAAGTGGAAGGGGTAAATAAAACACAAGCATTGAGACATTTTCTTTCCTTATTTGAACATCAGTGTATTGGTCCATTTTTATCAAAGACAGATCTAAATGTAAAATGAATTTTAAAACTGATTAAACTAACAAAGTGACAATGATTTGCATAGTCATCCAGGTTGAATCTTTTCTCATATTGCCATAACTTCTCAAAACAGGTGCAGTTTTTTTTGAAAACATTTAGAATGAATAGACATGAATAGATATTGAAAGATAGTAAAAGTAATTAAAGATATTAATAGTAATGACCTAGAAGAGTCCAGTCTGTAAGTAACCTATTCCACCTTTCTAAAGAATTCTCTTTGGAGGATACAAATTCATGAGACAAATACAACATTGTTAAAATTTCAAGATGAGGCCCTCCCTGGTGGCGCAG
>NW_004567112.1:53974598-53994584 GCF_000260355.1 Condylura cristata
GTTTTTCATCAGATGATTGTAAATATTTAAGCAAGGTCTGCCTGGGCTTGTGTATATGTGTGTATGATAGTGAGCATGTGAAATGTTAACACTACCAAGATAAGAAGTCTTTTTGGAATTGAGAGGTTGCAACAATTTCTTTCCTTACAAAATGACAAAAAAGTACTCAGCATTTATTTTTCAAATTAGCAACAGGTAACTTGTTATTCAGAAAGCTAGAAATCAACTTCTCTTCAGCCAGCAAGTCATGGGGTTGTCATGGAAGTGTGTGCTTGATAGACTGAGCCATTAACTTGACAAATATTGAACTATTTTAAGTGCATCTATTTTCTGGTTCAGTTATTTTGTGTGTGTGTGTGTTAAATTCATTAAACTTGACAGTCTAAGTGCTATAGCATGTACTGGAGGCCACATAAGGGTAACAGTAACATCAATAGGAAATAGCAAAAGATAGATATCAATATATTTTCTCCACTTTGATATCAAGTATTGTATGACTTGGGATGTCAAATTGAATCCAGTTATTTCCTGAAATTTGAACAGAGATTATTCAGTTAAGCTGCCTTCATTGTGATCCTACCAATGATGGCATACAGGACCTAAAGTTCAGGATCATTTAATTACTTGGGAAAGAGATGAAAAACAAAAAAATTACACTCTACTATGCAATGTCTGGAGAAAATTTGTGGTTCAACAATTTTCAAAAATATTGAATCAAAGATACATTTAAAGTTTTAAAATGAGATAATACTTGATAACTTTTTGATAAATATGATAATATTTATTTTTCATTTAGGACAAAAAGTTTGAAAAGGGTAATAAAGATTTTGGAACATGAACTATTAATTTGATTTGATGTCATTTTGAGAGAGGCTCATTTGTTATTTACACACGATTTTTCTTCCAACAAGGAGTCATGGCAATTCAGAAAAGTGGCCAAAGGCATAAGATACAAAGAAATTTCATTCTAGCATGGATTGTAACTATTGAAATTATAAAATTGATTTTACCTTCCATATGAAAAATGACAATAAGTTAAGAACAATTTTTCAGTAATCTCTCTTCACAAAATAGAAACCAAAATAATTAGCAACAAAAAAATTGTGAAAACTCTCTTCACAAAATAGAAACCAAAATAATTAGCAACAAAAAAATTGTGAAAAAAAAATCCCTCAAAAGTATAAGTAGAATACGATACAGGCATTAAATATGATTTTTTAATGCTTCCAGAATACATAGGGCAGAAGTGATACAGCCATCAAAGTTGGACTGAGTAAATCCATCCCCTCCACATACAAGGAAAGGTTTGAGATGCAGAGTCATTTGACCAGGATAATTGGCAACAGCATTTGTAACCTGAAAAAAAAAAAAATTACAAGGAAATGAAGGTGTTTTACAACAAATAATGAAAAACAACCAGATGTTACCCCTAAATCCCTCTTTTTGCCCAAATGCTTATACTGATATTCTTTTTTTAAGATTTATTTGGGCCCTTCCTGGTGGCGCAGCAGGTTAAAGAACAGCACTAAGAAGCTTAAGCCGATTCTGCATGAGTTCGATCCCCACCTGCCCCGGAGGAGATCCACATGGCGCGGCAGATTTCTCCTGACCCGCCCGCTGCTCCCCTCAGCAGTATACTTCATTGATATGCCTGTTGTGCTCCCCACTCTGTCTCTGGTGAATCCTCTCACCCTCCGCATCTCTGGCCTGTACCCCAGTTCTGTATGAATGAATAGATTTATTTATTCATGCCACAAGAACTTGACTGCAGGATAGAGATGTGGGAGTGGGAGAGGGGTGTGAGAGGATTCACTAGAGACAGAATAGGGAGCAGAACAGGAGGATCAGCTGAAATACACTGCTGAGGGGAGCAGGAGAGGTCTGCTGTGTCATGTGGGTCACTTCCCTGGTCAGGTATGGAATTCGTGCTGCAGTGGCTGTGGACAGCTTCACAGTGCTGTGCTTTAACCCCTTGTACCGCCAGGAAGGTCCCTTACACTGATATTCTTAAATGTGTTTACATTTTTCATTATTTGATAAGATCATCAGAAGTGTGTTTTTAAAAATTCAGAATGAGTAGATCATGATGTGCTGAATTAGCTGAAAATGCAATTTTTTAAGGTTTATTTTTATTTACTTATGCATATAAGAACCTAGGTGTAGGACAGAGGTGAAGGGGTGAGAGGATTCATCAGACAGGGTGGGGAGCAGAAAAGGCAGATTGACTGAAACACACTGCTGAGGGGAGCAGTGGGAGAGACAGAAGAGGTCTGCTGTGCCATGTAGATTAGTTTCCTGGCTGGAGATTGAACTCATGGTGCGGTGGCTGGTGATAGCTTGACAGCACTGGTAACTTTATCCTTTGTCCCATCAGGGAGGTCTGACTTGATTTTTAATTAATAGGGAAATGATGGTCATGAAATCACTCCCCAATTACTGAGTACTTACCTTATGCAAGTACAGATGAGGGGAAAATAAAACAGACTTAGGGGCTGCATTCTTTAAGGAGCTTCCAGTTCATTATGACTAGTGGCAAGTAGTAAAGACTAACACAGGTAGGGGAGAAGGTTCTTTAAGTACATACGGGAGGGAGCCCACCCGAGGCCACTAAGATGAAGAAAGTTTCAAAAGGGAGGTAGCTGGTCATTTACATGAGTGTTATAATTTGATAATCACAGGATTGGGCATTCCACAGGGAAGGAGCGGCATGTGTAAGCACCCACAAACCATGGCAAGAAAGAGCAACATGTTGGGAAACCATGTGACAGAGCACAGTGTGTGTGTGCCTGTTGGAGATGGGGTCTCACTGGGGGGAGGGACATAGCCAAGAGACAAAATAAGAGCAATTATATTATTTCAAAATTGAAAAACATAAACCTTACATATAAAAAGTCTACTGAAATATCAAATTTACTAGTTATGAGCCCCTTTTGGGGAGGGATCAGCTAAAATCTGGGATTTACTTTATGTTGTAGGACCAGGTTTATAATACTTGAAGTAATAGAAAAGGTACAGAAGTTCTTTTCTAAAGAAAAACTGCCTCCAAGTTCGAATGGATGTTGCTAATAAGCATTCATAGTCAGGAGAATGAGCAGGCAGGGAATATAATTATTTGGGGTACTAGCTATCTGGTTTGGCACTGAAGTACCCCTAGAACTCACCATTCTGCTTTGTTTATATGAGTTTGACTAGTTTAGATTCTACATGTAAGTGAGATCATGCAGGATATATCTTTTCAGAGCCATTCATCTTGAAATCAGCAGAAAAGATCTTCGAGGAGTAAAAATAGATAGCACACAGGGCAGACACTAAAACACAGACCTGGGTGTTCAGTCAGAATTGTTAAACTCCTGCTTCAATGGAAGTTTAACGGGGCTAATTTGAATTCCCTGTGAAGTCCAAAGGGAGGAAGAACACGGCTAGATTCCTATATATTAGCAAGTTCAGAACATGACAACTGACAGTCTGAGAGTAAGGGATACTAGCATAGATACACACCCGAAAGCCAGACAGAACTGGGAAGAAGCCTGGCAATTAGGGTAAGTAACTTTCTGGCTCAAAATAGGCCTTGAGGATGCCAACTATTAGTTTTTCTGCAATTATTAATGTCTGTGCTGGAGGCCCCGCATTGAAGAACCAATTCTGAAATGCATAAGGTATTAATTGTTAGTATTTCTCAAATGCTGACTGCAATGACCCAATGCTTTACATACACACCCCATTTAATTCACAAAGCAACCCTATGAGGTGATTATTCTCACTGTACAGATGAGAAAGCTGAGATACAGAAAGACTGTAATTTGCTCAAGGACAGAAAACTCGGAGGTGAATAGAGCAAGCTCATTCTGGAACTCACATTTTCAACACACTCAGAAACGCTCAGTTTATGCAGCTTGAAAGTAAACATAAAGAGGATAGTAAGTTCATTTATACACATATATGTACACATATATACATGTATTTATATACACATAGATTTATATGCATAATTTTAAAAACAAAGTAGAATTTTTGATAGTCACATAGCTTTATGCATCTGGAATTTAAACAAATGGGGTGGTCACCTATATGTTTATGTGTGTGTCTGTCTATGCATAGTTTGTGCACACACACACATCTACATCATCTCCATGTATGGTAACATTTTGTATATTTTGGTTGATGTCTCTGTAGAGATAAACAATGGCACATTAAACATTATGCAAGCCTTAAGTAAGAGGTTTCTCAGGAAAAAAGTTCTGTGCAGGGATGAGCTGTTGTACTGCTGCCGTGTCATTTCATTTGATAAGTGGGAAATGCCAGATGTCAGAATACGAGACTAGAAAGCTGTGCCACTGATCTCCAGTCTGTGGCTTGAATGAAATCAATCAGCTGCATTTAGGTAGAAGCACCCATTTTGCAAAGACACTGAGGAAAATATGAAAACATGAGGTGTACATTGGCAAGCTCCTTTCATCCCCACGTGAATGAAAGAACACTGCTGTGGCGGAGCACACAACTGTCAAAGCCACAGTTTCCCACAATATTTCAGTCTTTGGCTACACTTGTAGCCACAGTGAGGAACCACAGCTCACGACTTTAAGAGATGTGTCAGGGCTGAAACCAGCTCATGGAGATTCAGGTTGCTTCAGTTCACATGTGTGCCAGAGCCTATAGAAGCTGAGGTTCCAGACTTGCTCTGTGATGTTTCTAGATATTAGGAGATGGCTGAATTGGATAGAAGTTCAAAGCACAATATATATTGCTTTATTCCAAAGCTATGTAAGTCTATGTGAATGTGTTATGTCATGTCTTTCCACCTACTTAATAAAATGCAACCACCTAGGTCTCACATGGAAGGCCTTCATAACTAGATCTTATTGTCCTCAAACCTCATCTCTTGTCACTTTTCTCATTATGCTGCATGTCCTATCTACATTTGAACTAAGGTTCAAAGACACTCTTCATTGTTGTACTTCTTTGAGTAAGCCATTCTGTACAGTGATGTTATATTATTCCTTCTCTTTTCTGCCAAATTCACTGATCATCCTTCAAGGACCAGCACACATGTCACTTGTTCTGTGGTCCTCCTGTCCTGCCAGGCATTGTGAGTTCCTTTTCAGGATGTTACTTATATTTACTATGCTACTTGTTATTTTGAAATTATAATTATGGCCATGCCTGCCTCCTTTCATAGACTGCATGCTCCTGAATTAGGACTGTGGTTCACTGATCTTTGTATCCAGGACTGAGAACAGTGCCAAGCCTATATTAAGTGTGCAATGAGTTTGAGTTAAAAAAATGACAGAATATTATACATACAGTTGTTCAAATGAAGACTTTCACAGGAAACCATCTACATACAAAATGTTACTGAGCAGCTCCTTTAGAGTTGGCAGCAGCTAAAATGGGAGAGCTATTGTATATAGAAGGCTCTCAACAGAGGGCTTACTTTCATTTCAACTGCTTTATGTGAACATCCTGCATGTCACATATTAAGCTGAGCCACGCGAGCTTGCTGATTTTGTGACCCCAAAATGGTAAATAATGTCAATTTTTATAGGGCAAAGAAATCCAACAATTTCTCTGACTATTAATTATAAAAAATTAACACAAAACAGTCCCCTTACTGTGAGAATGAAGTTAAAGATGAAGAGAGAGAAGTAGACAGGTAGGTCTTTGTGTATTTTCTCACATAGTTGGTAATCAGCAAAGATATTTATTCATTGACATACATGACAACGTGTGGTCTTCCTTTTATAACAAAATTGACAGTTGAAATTTATCCTTGGACAGCAGACATCTACCTATGTTGAATAATTTTGTTGATCTGGACTATAGAGCAGCTGTACTTTAGACTGACCATATCTTTCTGGACATCCAGTACATGATTTGGCTTCTTAAAACCACTCTCCCTGATATATGGAACTTGGAAATATTTAAGGGGTTTTAGGGAAGGATTGAGGTCTTATAAGTTCTAATCCTAGGTGTGTAATCGATGTGATGAGAGATCTTGGACAACCAGCAAACAATCAAGTTTTTGCTCCCACATTTTCAGGATGTAGATTATTCACTTGAAGACACCATCAACTGGAAGAGGTACCAATGATAAAGAAAAAAGGTGCCAACATGGCACAAAGCTTTTTTTTATACATACTAGAAAAGTTCTTACAGACTTAACTTTATCTACATGTAGACCTTTGTGAACATCTAAAGACAATAAAAGACGATTATGTTGGTTGTCTTTCCAAAAATTTCATCACATTCTGAGTCTACTTTGAAGTACTTTTCAAAGCAGAGTTGTCACACTCCATTCTCTTTCCCACACAACCTGCCTTCTGCCCAGGACACTGGCAAAGCAACATTTCTTACAAGAGCATTTCACCAAATTGTACTTTCTGGGATGTTCTTCTGAGCTGCTGGAACCTGTTCTGCAAGTTCTGATTCTGTACTTTCTCTTAGTTTTTTGTTTTTTTTTTTTAAGTTGAAATAGAAGACTTTCAGACAGATAGCAAACAGGATTCAAATCTCTTCTCAAAGGGACCTTAAATAATTGTTCATTTAAATATCAAGGGGTTGCAGTGATGAGCCTGTTAGAATACCAGTAACAACCAAATTTACACATGAAAACTACATCTGACTGTCCTCTTGTATACACTGACTGATGGATAAACTCTGGCAAATATTAAGTAGGGAAAGGGGAGAAATGTAGTAAACACCTCAGGCAAAACATAGAGAAGCTACCAGGTAACGAGTGACAAGTCCCTTTAAAGAGTGCCTTTGCATGGAAGCAGCAATTCTGTGCCAGGACTTTTAATGTTTTCAGCATTGCTGGTTTAAACCTTCCATTTTCTCAGCTCACCCAAATGAGCAGTCTCAGGTGAGACTGACAGAGATAGACTGGTTATCAGAGAATCGATTTGTTCATTTACAAAGGTAAATGTACCGATTCCAGAACTGAGTCTGGTTGTCTTCCCGGACCATTCATCTTAGTAGGCAAATTTCCTCAACTGTATCATAGATTATAGGCATGACACATGTGCAGCAATTCCTGACAGACATCACTAATCAATGGTGGCGTCTTTTCCCACTAAGACCAGAAGTGGCCTCAGCATCCTTTTCACTTCATTGCTTCCAACAGCCACTACCAGTCAATTGAAGCTGGCACTCGAGAGGAATCCTATATCCCAATCCTGGACTAGAAGGTTGCAGAACAACTGTGTAATTAGAAAGAAGGGAATTAAATATTTTTACAGTTTTACCCATTTTTCTTATTAAGCCAGGATAGTCTAATGCATTGTCTTTCTCCAAATCAGAGATATTTCAGTGCCAGGAATCAGGAGCCATTTCCTCCAGATGATGCCAGAGGCACAATTCAATTCCTTCTAATAACCTTCCAGTGACCCTGCTCCAGACCACTGCCTTTCCACGGGTCAGATCAGGGTTTTGACTACACTCTGAAATAAAATACAGGTGTTTTATCTACAACTGTAGTTTTATAAAATTGCACACTTGCAGGTAGTATCAGGGCTTGTGGGGAAAACAGAGTTGGGGCAGATAAGTCCAAACCTATGGAGCACTGAAATGGGCACCAATAAAACCAATAAATATCATAGAAAAATGACCAGCACAGTTTACATTCTCCAGCCTCCATCCTTTGCAGCTGGATCCCTGGGGCTTGTGCTTCTTCCTTCAAGCTGTCGGTCCTTTGGGGGAGGTGCTGCTAAGAGATTATTTTATTCTAGATAAAAAAGCAAAGGGGAAATGTCTTTGTGGTTTCCTCATCAAGCACCCCTGTCTTTTCTAAAGAGCTTAACATGGTGGGAAACCCTGCAGTTCTTGGGGCCAATGAAACAGCCACTCTTTGCACTAAAGGGAGGAAGGACAGGAGACATTTTCCCCTGAAGATGTTCACAAATGCTAAGGCTTTATCTTTGCTAGTGACAAAATACTCACTTGAAAGCACAAACATGTAGGAAACCAGCACGCTTTCCCTATTATATTGAACTTCTATTTCTCAACTGCATTTGAGATAACTCACATTAAAAAGAAAAGAAACCTAGGTGCTATAAAAGATCTAAAGGTACCTGTACTGTTTTCTTCTGCTCCATGATACTTCTAAGGGTCTCACCAGTAGTTTTGGGTAGACCTGAGTCTTGACAGCAGACGGATATGCCAAAAGAATCATTTGTGCTTCCTTACACTGCATCTTTTTTTTTTTGATTTGAATCATTTGCAATGTCTGAGAATGACTCTAAGTTGTCCCCAGATTCAGGGAAATCTAGTGTGCACCTAGTTGCACACTAACTTGACTGGGGCAATTTCTGAACTATAATCTCCTTGCATCAACCTTTCCTCTATCCAACATGTGGGTGAGGTTTTGACCACATTGGCAAAATGAGTAGCTAGGAAGTGTGAGGTGGTATGGAGCTGACGCTCTATTTCCCCACTTCCTCTACTCTGCTGCCAGTGTTAACCTGAAGCCATGCCATGGAATGTAAAGAACAGACAGAGAATGTTTAGTCAATTTATTCTTTCATAGATCCAAGGCAGAGCTCAAAGGCAGTGGTTCTAAAAAGTCAAGGGAAGATGAGGAAAAAAACCCAGAATTATGAGTTTTGTAGAACTAACTATTCTGTTTATAAGTATATGAGGTTATATCATTTTTTGAGGTTACATCTTTTATTTTAGGCTATTGCTTTCATTAAGTTTTCAGAGCGATATTTTCGCTTTCTGGATTTCAAATGGCAGAATTAAAAAAAAAAAAGCAATATCGTATTGATTCCCAAAGCATTTAGAGGATTTCACTGGTCCACTGAAACAAAAACACTTGAAATCACAGTTCTGGGGCAAGACACTCATTGTGGGAGAGTCTCTGGAAAGATGCCCCATAAAAGTGGGGGTGGTTTTGAAAAGCCATCAATAATTACAGGCATCAGCAGACTGTGCTTGGTAAGTAGATGAGTAATTCTTTCAAATGGAATACAATCTTATGTAAAACATACTCTCAGAAACACACACCACCTCTCTTCTACAAAGATATTAACCTAAATTTTGTTATAAATCTAAACAACATAGTCTTTCTTTGTGGGAAAATATTCAGGTAGCAACCATAAAAGGCTTGGAGAAAAATAGAGATTGGAGAAAAAAGACTTAATCAAATGTGAAGTACACGCTCACTTTCAAATTCCAGTTGACTAGAGGGTAAATATGGTTGGAATCGATTCTCTGTATGTTTTCCTATGGCTACTAAGGTATTGATTATAGCATCTATTAGATGCTTGTTTATGAAACAGGGAGAAATGTGAATACATTAAGGAGGAGATTAACATGTATCAATAAAAATGTTTGTTTACATATTTATAGATGAAGAACCAATCCAGACACTCAGAAAAAATGTGGGACGTTAGGGTTGCGCTAGTAGTGAAAAATACACTATCAACCCCTAAGCAAATCCCATGGTATGGGAAAGGAATATCTGAGAAATGAAATCTGCATTCAGACCTTTTTCTCAACAGTTTAACATTTTTTTTCTATTAGCCAAATTAAAAATATAATGTCTCTATGCCTATTTTTTTTTAAAGATTTATTTATTTGTGCATACAGAACTGGGGTACAGGCCAGAGGCTCAGGGGCGGTGAGAGGCCTCACCAGAGACAGAGTGGGGAGCAGAACAGGCAGATCGACAAAGTACACTGCTGAGGGGAGCAGCGGGCGGGTCAGGAGAGGTCTGCCACACCATGTGGTCACCTCCGGGGCAGGCGGGAATCGAACTCATGAGGAAGCGGCTTTAGATTCTCAGTGCTGTGCTTTAACCCGCTGCGCCACCAGGGAGGGCCTATGCCTATTATTTTTATCACTTCCTGTAAGATTAGGTGAAAATGCAATAAAACATTGCTGGTTCTGCTATACTTAAAATAACCAAATTGCAATTTGGTAAGAGATAATTGATGTTTAAAAGTCTTTTGAGTCCGGACCCTCTCTGGTGGTTCAGCGGGTTAAAGCACAGCACTAAGAAGCTAAAACCACTTCCTCATGAGTTCGATCCCCGCCTGCCCCAGAGGTGACCACATGGCGTGGCAGACCTCTCCTGACCTGCCCGCTGCTCCCCTCAGCAGTGTTCTTTGTCAGTCTGTCTGTTCTGCCCCTCACTCTCTCTGGTGAATCCTCTCACCGCCCCTGCACCTCCTACTTTATCAACTAGACAAGCCATCATTCTAACCTGGTTTCTGAGCAGCTACACTGTCCAGGAGGCCACTATTCTACTCCCTCTAACCTTTGCTTTGGCACTTATTTTCCCATTCTAGACACAGTACCTGAATCAGCCAGAATTTCAAATAGGAAATGAGAATTGTTTCTTAGCCAGATAATTCACTTTCATTTCATAAATTGCTACTATAGACAATAGCATATCTTGAAAAGTGTGTACTTTATAACTATAGGAGCATGTCTATATGAATGCCTACATGTATGTATGAAGGAATATACACATATTTACCTTTAATTATAAAATATGGAGACCACAGTGACTTTGTCCTTGCTATTTCCATGGTTTATAGCTAAGCTGCAGTGAACCTATACAAACACAGTGTAAATAAATCTTAAAAATAAATTTTTCCCTGAGAGATAGCAACTACATTCTTGAAAGCTATAGGTGTCAGAGAGAAAAGAAACCATTTTTTTCTGGGTGACACAGTCAAATTAATGTCTACCTTTTTAAAGTTCTTAGAATATTTGACTCCTTATGTTTACATTTTTGTGGCATAGCTAGGAATTATATACAGAATGTATTTTGCTGTATTATTAAGAAAGGTGATGATAAAGAATATTTACTGATAATACATAATGCTGAAGATAAATTATACTCAGAACAAGGATAATTATAATAAATTGAGGGTGCTTATCATGTCATTTAGTCTACGTTAGGTATATTTCCTTAAATAATTTTTTTAAAAAAGATTTATTTATTTGTGCATACAGAACTGGGGTACAGGCCAGAGGCTTCACCAGGGACAGAGTAGGGAGCAGAACAGACAGACTGACAAAGTACACTGCTGAGGGGAGCAGCAGGCAGGTCAGGAGCGGTCTGCCGCGCCATGTGGTTGCCTCCAGGGCAGGCGGGAATCGAACTCATGCGGAAGTGGCTATAGTTTCTCAGTGCTGTGCTTTAACCCACTGCGCCACCAGGGAGGCCCTATTTCCTTAAATAATTTTTTAAAGAAATTTTCTTTTTTAAAAAAACTCCTGCATAGAATAACTGGAACTTAGGTCAGAGGTGCCAGGGGTGAGAGGATCTACCAGAGATAGAGTGAGAAGCAGCATAGGAGGATAGACTGAAATACACTGCTAAGGGGAGCAGTGAGACAGGAGAGGTCTTCTGGGCCATCTGGGTCACCTTCCTGGCTGGGGATTGAACTCAGGCTGTAGCAGTGACAGCACTGAGACTTAACCTCTAGGCCACCAAGGAGACCATATTTCCTTAAAGAATACTGTGCCTCTTTTGACTACTGATGTTTGAGGCTCTCAGTCTCCCTTATCTTACGTTACAGTCCTTAATATTCATAAAGAGCTTTATCAACACAAGGATGTTTTCCTGCAGAGATGGTACATTTTTAATTGGTTCTTATGGTCATGTTTGTCATCTCATTGTGCCTCTGTTCTATCCTTCCCTCTAGTGTTCTATTATATTTAATGGTGATTTCATAAACTCGTTTCTTTGTTATGCTTGAGGGAACAGTTTGCTTATATTGTGAGATCCTGGCTACAGGGCTTTCTATCTGGTAATATGGAAAGCTGCTGTAAAATTACTATTGGTTGGAATACCCCAGATATGAGGAAAGTGGTGTGGTTTGGTCAATTCCCAGTGGAGCTTTTCACTTTATTGGTATTTGTCTATTCTATTTTAATAAACCATTGGGTAGATGCAGGGAGAATGTGCCACAAATCAATTATATGATCCATGTAGCATATTTAGTGGGCTTGAGCTGCAAAGGACATACTTTGCTGAAATTGTACACTCAATTGCTGAAGTCTACATTTAATCTGTTTAGATCTATTTTCTTTTAAAGTCCTGAAAACAATGGAGCAGCCTATTTTGATGAGGACTTGTTCAGAACAAGCACACTATAAAGAATGAGATACTGTTTTCTCCAGGATGGCTGTAGAAATAATAGACAAAATAGTACTCATTATATTATCCTTTAGACTTTTTAATAGAAAATTATTTTGCACTTCAGCAAGTTTCAGTATTTTCATTCATTAACTCTTCAAATATTTGCTGTTTTCCTAGAAATTGCTGAGTGCAACATAAGGTGTAAGTGTACAGAAACAAATTCTAGGCAAGAAGATAACTTAACTGAATGGAATCCTTTCATTTACTTTTACAAATAGATGTAGAACCACAACTTTTTGGTCTTGTTTGGTCTTTTAGGAGGAAGATGGCCAAATGTGTTTTTGATTGTGAGATGCAAGATAAACCTAAAAACATCTTTCCTACTAAACTAAGCCTAATCACTACTTTCCCTCCATATAAGTTGGTAGTTGCTTAATTTCACACTAATTCAATCCTTCCTCATCATTTTCCCATTTCCTTTCTCTCCTTCCTGACTACTCAAAAGAAGATGTCTTTTCTTTCCTTTTTTCATTGCTGTTGAATCAACTCAGTGGTTTTTTATTTGGATTGTGCCATTATGGCAAAAAATAAATCAGTCATTTTTATCTTCTGGTCCAGAAACATTCTTTCTAAATTTGTAAGTATGAAAGAATCAATGCTTATGCTCCTAGGTGGGATAATAAGGGGGGATATAATAAAAAAAGGGTTTTATACTAATTGTAAGAGATTTAGGTACTCCCATATTCATTGCAGCGTTATTCACAATAGCTAAGAGTTGGAAACAACATAAGTACTCATCCATTTGAGTGGATAAAGATGTGGTATAGGCCCTCTCTGGTGGTGCAGTGGGTTAAAGTACAGCACTAAGAAGCTAAAGCCACTTCAGCATGACTTCGATTCCCACCAGCCCCGAAGGTGACCATATGGCACAGCAGACCTCTCCTGACCCGCCCGCTGCTCCCCTCAGCAGTGTACTTCATCAGTCAGCCTGTTCTGCTCCCCACTCTGTCTCTGATGAAACCTCTCACCACCCCTGCACCTCTGGCCTGTACCCTTGATCTGTAATGCATAAATAAATAAATTTTAAAAAAAGATGTGCTATATATATATATGTGTGTGTGTGTATATATATATGTGCATATACACATACATAAGAAAAGAGTTGTCTTCTCTCTCGTTCTCTCTCTCTCTCTCTCTCTCTCTCTCACACACACACACACACACACACATATACAAACATACAGGGTAGAATACTACTCAGGTATAAAAACTGAAAGTCTGCTGTTTGTAACAATAGGAATGGAACATGAAGGAATTATGCTAAGCAAAGTAAGTTAGAAGCAGAAAGATAAATGCCTGATTATTTTATTCAATGTGGCAATAAACAAAACAAACAAACGAACTATTATAAAACAAAGATAAACTTAAAGAAATAGGGCCAAATTAATGGTTACCAGAAAGGAAAAAAGGGTAAAGAATATAGTAGAGGATGAAACTAGACTTCAGTGGAGATAATATTGTAGTATATACATAGAACGACTTATAAAGATGTATATGTGAAACCTATAAAATAGCATAAACCAGTGTTGCTTCAATATTGTTTTAAAAGACAAGTGATTTTAAAAGTCAGATTGAGATATGATCTACATACAAGTGATTTATATGCACTTATTTTTAAGCTTTACCAATGTGCACAGTCCTGTAACAGTTCAATACTTCCCCACAATGTCTTTGTGCCCCTTTATAAGATCTATCCCTTCCCCAATTACCGCTACTGGCAACCACTGATCACTTTTTTTTGTCCTTACAGTTTTGTCTATTCCAGAAATTCATACAATCTGAACAATATAATCTGTAATTTTTGAGTTGGCTTCTTTTATTTAGATAATGCTTCTGAGACTCAATCCTGCTATTATAAATATTAGTTTGTTTTAATTTATTATTATATAGCTTTTCATTTATGGATGTACAACAGTTTGTCCATTTATCAGGTAATGAATATCTCAGTTATTTCCAGATTTCGGCAGTTACTGAGGTTACTATGGCCATTTGCATATGTTTTAATGTAAATGTATGATTTTATTTCTCTTGGGTAAATCCCTAAGAATAGGGTTGATGGGTCATATGGTAATAGTGCATTTAAATTTGTAAGAAAAGGTGAAACTATTTTATGAAGGAGCTGTGCCATTTTACTTTTACATAGAAATATGAGCACTGCGGTTTCTTCATATACTTGCCACAACTTGTTATTTTCAGAGTTTTTTACTTCAGCCACTCTGGTAGATATGTATATCATTGTAACTTTAATTTGCATTACACTAAAGAGCAATGGTATTCAGTATTTGCTTGCAATGTACACCTATTCCTTTTTAGGTGTGTTGAAATGGATATAATATAAAATTTTATGTGGATAATAGCCACTGGCAAACACTTAACTGTTTCTGTTTCTATGGATTTCCCTATTTGCATATAAATGAATCATTTGAAAGATGGTCTTTGTGTCTGGCTTCCTTCATTTAGCATTGTTTACAAAGTTCATTCATGTTGAAGCATATATCAGTATCCCATTCCTTTTTATGGGTAAATGATATTCCATTTTAGGAATATAGCATGATTTGTTTATCCACTCATCACTCAGACATTTGGGTTGTTTCCAAATGTCTACTCTAAAGACATATGTGGACATAGTTTCATTTATTTCATTTATGCACATTTTCAGTTCTTTTGTGTATATACTTAGGAGTGGAATAGCTTGGTTTTACTATAATTCTATGTCTAAATTATTGAAGACTCATCAAACTGTTTTCCACAGTGGTCAAACCACTTGAAGCATTTCAATTTCTTCCATCTTCATTAGCTTAATGGGTGTGGAATGGTACCTCTCCTGATGGCTTTAACTTGTATTTCTCTAATGACTAATAATTGTACATCTTTTCATGTATTTGTTGATCATTTATATCTCTTCTTTAAAGAAATGTCCATTAGAATCCTTTGCCCATTTAAATTTTTTTTTATTTGTGCATACAGAACTGGGGTACAGGCCAGAGGCACAGGGATGGTGAGAGGCTTGACAGGGTGGGGAGCAGAACAGGCAGATCCACTAAGTACACTGCAGGAGAGCAGAGGGTGGGCCAGGAGAGGTCTGCTGCACCATGTGGTCACCTCTGGGGCAGGCAGGGATCAACTCATGCTGAAGTGGCTTTAGCTTCTTAGTGCTGTGCTTTAACCCGCTGCGCCACCAGGGAGAGTCCCTCTGCCCATTTTTTAAGTTGGTTTCTGTTTTGGATTGGGTCAGATTGCTTTTTGCTATTGAGTTATATGAATGATTTATCTCTTCTGGATAGCAGACCCTCATCAGACATGTAATTTATGTATAATTCTTTATCTTTTCATTTTCTTAAATGTCTTTCAAAGATATTGCTTTTTATAACTTTGATCAAACCCAATTTATCAGTTTATGGTTTGTGCTTTTGATGTACTAAGAAATATTTGCCAAACCCAAGATTATAAAGATTTTATCCTAAATTTTCATTTAGAAGTTCTATAGTTTAACATTCTATTCAGGTCTATGACATATTCTTCATTAACTTTTAGATGGTATGAAACAAGAAGTTTTAAATCTGAAGTGATGTATTCCAGTTTCTATTTTTGCTACTTACCAGTTGTGTCACTTTAGGCAAAGCATTCAGCATGAACCTGTTTCCTCATTTAAGGCAAAGACAGAAATATTTATTTCATCATCTGTCAGAACTGTGAGGATCAAGTAAAAACAAGTATAAAAGTGCTTTCTGAAATCATAGTGTAAATGTTAACTATTATTATTTCTAGCTGACAGCAGCAAAAGAAGATGTATAAGAATGTGTCATAATTGGGGGAAAGCCAGAACTCAAACAATTACCGGCAGTAGAGTGAGGTATGTAGCTAAAAGCTATTTAGTTTTTAAATAGGCCTGTGTTTGTATTCTAGTTTTGCCACTTCCTAGTGGAAGAGCCTCACATGGGTTATCTTACTCTATAATTCTCAACATTCTTACTATACAAAGAAGAAGGAATATAAATTCCTAAGGCGTTTAGAGGAAGAAGCAAGTTACAGACTACATACAGTATCCAATGAGACACACAGTTAAAAAAAATTGCTTTTTGAGGGAGAGAATGAATATATATATGTAAAACCTAATAAAATGCTAAGTGGCTGTCACAGTTGACAGACATACTACACCAGATGACGTCAAAGACCAAGGTGAAGGGAAGAACAGGATTAAAACAGGGCCAGTAGGGCCTTTATTTCAGCCACTTCTGACTGTGGTGATGGCAGTGCCTCAGCCAGAAGACAATGACAGCACCACAATCTACTGAACTGACTTAGGAGATAATTTCTAAAGATCTTGGCATGATAAACAAGGCTCTTGGAGCACTGGATTCAACTTATCTCTCCAGCCTCATGGCCCCACATTTCGGGGGCACTGTACATTTCCACCAACTACTTGCTGGCCATTTCTCAAAGGCAGCTTTACTCTCCTGCCTCATGGAAAGGGATGTGTTGTTGAAACATTATTCCAACATCATTAGAGATGATTTAGCTCAAGGGACATCTTTTAGGAAACTAATTGTTAGTATTTCCTCTTCAAAGTTCCTCTGTGATCCTACAGTATAACTTTCTCATAGCAAATGTGCAATATCATCATTATTTGTTTATTATCATGATTATCTTGCTGAGTAGATGGGAAACTTCTTGAAAAGGGAGCTGTCTTTGATTCTCTATAATACTATATGGTGTCTGGCATATAGCAAGAGCTCAATAAATGTGTGTGAATTTAAAAATTAATACACATTATTAATACATATCATTATTAGAAATTAATGCATTAAATTCAAATGTTGGTATGAATAGCATTTGATCACCAAATTTTCATAATCTAGTACTGATGTCTGCTCTAAATAGGACAAATATATTTACCCCTTATGGCATAGGGACTTTTTTCCTTAGCATGTCTACGCCCATATAAAAACATTCATCATCCAGTTTTAAGTAGTAATACTGGGTACAGATGAACGTAGGAAACATTTGCCCAGGTGACATAACAGATTCCTTAATAAAGTTTTCTCTAATGGAATGCTGTTTAAAATAATTAGTTCTACTGGAAAAGTGTGATGCTGACTGCAGTGGAAGGTTAAGCCCCAAGATACTTGAGAAAAATGATTTTAATTAAACTCAAGTGTTGAAACATTTCATAGTTTATATAACATGAAATTTTATGAAAAGGGGAAATATCTGCCCATATAAAATTTGATTACACTGTGACTGTACATCCCTAATTCAATGATGAAAATTTCTCAGCTGATGATCTCACACATAGGTGGGTCTCTCATACTAAGTTGAAACAACTACTTATGATGTGCAAGTGACAGAGAGCTGGGAGATGACACTGTGGAGAGCTTAAGGTTGACACAGGCTGTTGATAGACTAGGTAATGACACAGTCTGCCCAACCCTTTAGGCTCTCCAAAGCACAAAAGCTAGAGTACTCTTGTGGTCACAGTTTCAAGACAGGAAATATTGACTCATGGCATAAACATCTTCAATGACCAAATACTGGAAAATGTGCAAGTTAGTTTAGGAATGAATAACAATTTTCTGGAAAACTAAGAAGCTGAAAAGAAAACCCATCAGGTAAGGGTTCCTTGTGTCTGTGGGCATCTACCACTTCCACGTCACTTTGTTCTGATGTGACTCAAACATTGGTATGACAATATCATAGCCCCTGGCATTGGATCCGTCCTCCTGACATGTCCCTATCTAGAACTCTTTGCAAATGGGAAGCAGAGAAAGAGCCAATAAATAAAAAAGAAAAAATAGGACAGTATGTGGACAGCAAGAGATATAATCATGGGAAGAACAGGAAAACAGAGTTAAGCTATTAAGAAAAGCTATCAGAGGACCTTCACTAACCCCCCCCCCCACTTTCCTTTTCCTCTTACTACCACTATTTAGGAATATTAATTAAGAACTTGCTTTGTCCTAGTGTCTGTAGTAACTATTTCCACTGTGTCCTCTTCTTTCATGAAAACCACAGGCCTGTGAGGTAGGCCCAATTGTTACTATGTAAAGAAGGGAACTAGAGGCTTTGAGTTTTTGTCTAACTTGCTCAGAGGCACATGAGGAGCCATGTTTAATCCTGCATCTTTCTGATTCCAAGGTTACTGGTTGTAATCATAGCACATTATTAAAAATGAGGATGGGCCCTCCCAGGTGGCACAATGTGTTAAGGCACAGCACTAAGAAGCTAAAGCACTTCAGCATGAGTTCAATCCCCACCTGCCCTGGAGGTAATCCATCTGGTGAGGCAGACTTCTCCTGACCTGCCCGCTGCTCCCCTCAGCAGTGTACTTCATCAGTCAGCCTGTTCTGCTCCCCAACCTGTTTCTGGTGAATTTTCTCACAACTCCTGCACCTCTGGTCTGTACCCCAGTTTTGTATGCATAAATAAATAAATCTTTAAAAAAATCAGGAATTATAAAACACAAGTATGGGAGAAAAGTCATTGTACCAGTGGCTGGATGATTGGATGGAATAATTACATTGAGGAAATAAACTACAAAATAACACACCTAATGCATTACACTGATAAGCATGGTTAATTTTTGCCATTGTAGGAATTTATCCTATTAGACCATATGATGGGCTGGTCAATGTGTTTAGGGGTACCAGCTTTAAAACTGGTTTGAGAATCAACTTACCAGTCCCATTAAAACAAACAGTTATTTTTCTTTAGTTAATCTATCAACACATTTAACAAAATTGTAAAGATTGAGCATTCATTTTATTTAACAGGTTTAAGTCCAAGTGACGTTAGTTGTTTCTAAAACATGAAATTCAAGCTCAAATCTCAAAGGCCTGCTCCAACTTAATTTATTTATAGTCAGCTCTGAAAGAGATGGCCGACTTGTTGAAATAGAGTGTAGCTTATCAGGTAATTTACTCAGAAGAAATAAAGTAAGTACATTAGTGATCTTAGGTTTTCTGTTCTCCCGACCCCCGACAAAACACAAAGCTCTACGAAAACTCTGCCTTTAAGCTGTTGCAAATTTCTTCTTTTCTCTTTCACTCCTTCTTCAACTCATGGGAAATACTATGTCAACTGAAGCAATCAGTTGAGAAAAATAGGAGAAAACCAAAATAGAGAATTTACATTGAAATTAACAATGATTTAGTTGTTTAAGAAAGGGTGGGAAAGTACTGAGTCAACAGAGAAGAACATGCATGGGAGGCTCAAAAAAGAAAAATAAAAGATAAGGCCATGTGATTGACTATCAGGAAAAAATTTGTGGGGAATTATGGTTAAGAGTGCCTGAGGGCCTTCCAGAAGTGGGAGATATAGGGAATGAGAAGAGAGACTTATAAAGGTATCATTGAAGATAATGAATTTTGGATAGCCTTTACAGTTCTATTTAAGATATAGTAGAGAAGAAAATTAAAATTCTTTTGTTTGCTGTATTGTGGTTCTATGATTTATGAGGGTTTCTTGAGTTGTCGATTATAAGTGGTATAACATTTACAGTATTCATGGATCCATGGAAAACTGTAGATTGCTTATAAATCCTCATAACTGAATACAGTTTTTGTGTTTATATATACATGTATATTTTGAAATAATGAGAATGCTCATATTCATAGCTTTTATAAGGTTAGAGTGTTCGTGATCCTTTTCTTTAAGAAACATGAAAGGATTACCACTGGGGAAGCAGAAGGCATAGTCTCAGGGGAAAGGCCAGAAATAACATAAAAGATAGTGATGTGGCCCTCCCTGGTGGCGCAGCGGGTTAAAGCACAGCACTGAGAAGCTAAAGCCACTTCCGCATGAGTTCGATTCCCGCCTGCCCAGGAGGTGACCACATG
>NW_004567112.1:53994704-53997760 GCF_000260355.1 Condylura cristata
TACCCCAGTTCTGTATGAACAAATAAATAAATCTAAAAAAAAAAAAAAAAGATAGTGATGTCTCGTTATACTGCTTGGGCTTACTAGGCTAGCTCAAATCCATTTATTTTGGGTACTAGTATATTCAATCATCACCTTTTCCTTTTTTGTTTGTCCTTAACTTCTCCTCTTGATGACGATATTTGAAAATATGTGTTGTGGCTTTTAAAAAAATAACCCATGGTTATACTAAACAAAGTGGTGGAAAGGGCCACTGTCATTTTCAGGAACTGTAGAAAGATGGGGAAAATTAGAGTCACATTTGCAAATGAATCAAATTTACAAATTTGAGAAAGACATCATGACAGACCCTGAAGCAAAAAAAAAAAAAAAAAAGGACAGTAAATAGTAATGGGGAGTTCAGGGTTAGCAAGATGATTAAAGGGCCACTGTCAAGGCACATTCCAAGGCAGTTCCAATTATTACTTTTCTGATGAAAAAAAAAATAATATATCATACTTTCCACAGAATATTTCATTCAATGCATCACATCCTAGGCATTGAGTTATATTAACTGAACAAACATTTAAATTATGGAGGGTGAATTGCTGCAAAAGGGAGGAACTGAGAACCACAACAAATCTGTCATTGCTTTGTTAAGTTTGTTTGAACCACCTACTCAAGTGTTTTATTCAAACCCAAAATGAGAGGCACAGAAGCAGCTCCTAAGTCTGTCAAACACGCCTTCTCTCTTCATTTCTCTTTCCTTCTTTGAGAGAAGAGCCCACAAGCATGCACGATTATCTTTATCAAGAAAAAAGTTTTTCCTAGTATCTTAGGAGAAGGCCTTCAGCAAGTATTAGTCTCCAGGGCTCCATGAGCAGAGTCCTGGGTATGTCTTAGGCAACCGTTAAATGCTTATCAAATAAATCAGTAATGAAAAGAATAAATGGGAAACATCTCTCAGTCTCTACTGTGGACATAGGAATTACAGGCTGCACTGGACAAGGCAGAGCAATGTTAGGAAAAGAAGAAACTACCCCTAGGCAAATACTCCCACTTTTTCTCAGAGAGCAGTCCCTTCCTTAAAATGGCTTGAACCTTAAAAAGGTGATGATCTCCCCAGAGGCATACTATAAGGGGAACTGGGAGATAGTTTCTCATAAAAGGATCTACCAAGGAATTTTAGGGGAAAGAAAGGAATGGTAGGCAGAAAAGATAGTCACATCCTAGTTCCCAGAAGCTGTCAATGTTAGATATGCCAAGGGAGAATTATAGCTGCAAATAGAATTTCTATTGTTCATAGGTTGTGCCTGAGATGAGGAGATAATGTTGGATTTCCCAAGTGGGCCCTTTGTAATCACAAGAATCCTTAGAGTGAGGCAAGAGAAAAGTTCAAAGCCTGATTTGGGAAGGACTTGACCCATAGTTGCTGGATTGAACATAGTGAATGGGATATCAGGTTAGGAATGTGGGTAGCTTCTCGATGCATTAAGCAAGAAAGTGGGTTTTCTTCTAGGGTTACACAAAGAAAGCCTTGCTAACAGTTTGATGTTAACCCAATGAGACTCATTTTGAACATACAATCTCTGGAACTGTAAGATAATCAATTTATGCTGTGTTGATAATCAATTTATGCTTGTTTGTTATGCTACCAAACAAGTGACGGTTTGTTTCAGTTGCCATAGGAAACGGTGAGTGAAAAAGAGGGAAGGGCTGGAGAAGCAGTGTGAGTGGTTTTGCCATTTCCAGCCATGGGAACTTAGGAACTTAATTTCAGGTCGCTGAGTCTTCATAATCCTCAATACAATAGTGGGTTAAAACTAGGGAACCTCAAAGGCTACTATTGATACTTTTATCATTGCTGTCTTCATTTCTTTCCTCCTTACCTTTTAGGGTTATTGGGTGCCAGGATGTCATGTAAGAGAAATAAAATGAATGACAATTAACAGTTAAGTCTGAGGGATCTATGACAGGGAACACCAGTTCTGTAATCTCTCTAAGATTTCATGAAATGAAGACTTGTAGAACTTTATTGCTTGTTTCCCAGGGAGAGAAAGAAGGAAAATAAGGGGGTGGAGTGCCAAGAATAGGAGAAATTTAAGTGGCAGAGAAAAAGAAAAGATAACAGAGTGTGGGAACCAGGCAGGAAGCAAATCAGGTGGGATTTGCCCTGCAAGGAGATTCTTTTCTACTCAAATGAGGGAAACTTAAAAATTGGTTGACTGTTCCTCATTCTATACTGTCTAGTTTCCATGGCATCCTTGTCTTCAGTTTAAGCATGATATTAGACCACGCTAATACACAAAATCCATGAATTTGTCAAAGGTAGAGATCATGTATCTTAGAGATGGTAAGGAAAGAGAGAAACATACATTTATGCCAGACTTCAAAGGTTAAGATGGATTTTTAAGAGCACTGGAAGCTAGGAATCTCCTGAAAGGACACAAAATCAGTAATGCAAAAAGAAACCTGCACTCCTATGTTCATTGCAGCACTATTTACAATAGCTGAGATATGAAAATGACCTAAATCTCCAAAATAGGTGACTCTATCAAAAAGCTGTAGTATATATACAGAATGGAATACTACTCAGCAATCAAAAAAGATAAACTCATGCCATTCACAGCAACATGGATGGAGCTGGAAGGGGTTATGCTTGTGAAATAAGTCAGAAGGAAAAAGAAAAACATTAAATGATTTTGCTTTTAGGAGTTTAGTAGGGAAACCAAACAAGGGATAGGAAAGGGGAAAAAAGAGAGAGAGAGAAAAAAAACTAGCAGGTAAACTATAAATCAGAAACATACAGCAGGGGAGGGAAAGGCACAAGAGACTACGGTGATGGTTAACAGGTGACTTGGTGGGAATTTTATGGGGATTACATCTAAGAGGAAAAATCAAACATTATACAAAAATGAACAAAGATGTAAGATATATATATTTAGGGCCTACCCAGTGCTTCAGGGGCTACCATCAGCATTATCAAACGATCTGCAGCCACTTCAACATGAGTTTGATCCCTTGCTAGGTAGGTAACCTACATGGTGAGGCAGTCCACTCCTGTCTTACCTGCTGCC
>NW_004567112.1:53998290-54062852 GCF_000260355.1 Condylura cristata
GTCCATCCATCCATCTAACTGGCTATCTGTCTGCCTCACAATGTGAGAAAGATTTCTACCATAAATGACAATGTTATGTTAATGTAGAAGGATACTAAAGGAACTTTGGAGAATGTGAACTTCCAAGTTTGCATGAAAACACATTCCCTTTTAGGCATTGAAGTTAATGTAGATATCAGGAGTATAGAACAATAAATGTAGTGAAAAAATTCCAAGGAAAAACATTTTAATTGTAATAAAAAAACTCATCACAGGACTTTGGATGTACTTTGTGTCTAATGATTTTTATTAAATTTTGTATGATTGCACAACTTTGAAGAGACTATTTTGTGGTTAGGGTGAATCAATTTTTATTAAAATATTAAATTAAAAAAACAAGTAGATTTTAAATCCATCTTTTCAGCTTATTAATTAATTACTTTGAGTTTATAAGTTTCCTTGCAAGAGAAAACTCACAAACTATTGTTTACTTTAAAAGAATATTTATAAATTGCAAAATGACTTGCAGTGTAATAGACCTAGCTTCAAATTATATCAACAAGATTATTTCCCAGTCCTCTTTTTCAAGTCAACCTAAAACCGAGTTAAATAATATTTAAAAACATTTGCTATTGAGATTTTTTTCAATGCTTTTTAAAAGGAAAAAGTGAAGTGTTCTAAGTGACCATGATGTGTTTAAGTAAATATTTCCCCCAAAGGTTCAATGTATAATTTAGCTCGAGAAGATATGGGTAAACACAAAGGCCTGCTGCAATGTTTTAGTAAGTAACTTCCAGTTTCCTCTGATTTGAACTTAAAACATACAAGACTGCAATGATTTCTCCCATCATCACTTCATCTGAAGGCTTAACAGCTTGGGTAACAAATAGTACTGATCAATCAGTTAATCAATGGGCTAGGAAATCTTTGGGGAAAATGTTGTAGCAGTTTCTTTCTCCTTCTATCCTGTGCTTCATTGTCCCTGAATGACTTCACAACTGAGTTTACAGATCAAAGGAGTGCTATGATGACTCACAAACTTCTGTTGGAATATGGAGAGAGTTCCAGAAAAGTCAACATTTACTTCATGCAGTGGGATTTTAGTTTGAATGTGTAGAGTGATTAGTACATTTATCTATCCCTGAAAAACAGCTCAACTAGCTGATCTGTGCAGGTATTCATTTTTCTTATCCAAAGAACTCTGCTAGCAGCAGTGAAAACCCAAGTGGGAACTTAATAAAAATAAAAATTGTGGCAGCAAAATACATTTACAAGGTTAATGTGACATATTGCAAAATTTTGGGAGGTTATAGTGGTTTCTATATAACCACAGTACTGATTTAGAAAAACCCCAGAGAAACAGCTGCATTTTGAAATATAAGCTGCCTTGCCAGCATGGGAAAGCTTAGATTTCAGGGTGCATACGTTTTGAGATGCAAGGGCTTGAATATGACTCTGGGAAAACCTTTCTTAGTAGGAATAACCGGATAATACAAAACCTGCAGAAGTTTACACTTAAAGATAACTGAAAACATATCTGCTCTACAGATCACATTGCTAATTTCTTTACTATAGTGGTGAGCAATGAGAAAACAATTGATAAAAATCAGTGCTGAAGAAATATTATGGAAATTGTGCTCTTATCATGGATTTTCTGATTACCTGTGAATATCTCCATTTCTGGCATTTGGTAGCAACGGGTTGAGGCAAACCTGGCAAAATCGCTTCCAGCTGCTGGAATATTAATTCTTGCACATCCTCAATGCTGTGTTCTAAGTGTGCAACTCCAAATGGGACAGAGGTGTGAATGGCAAGGGAAGGGCCGATTTCTGACGACTCTGGTGTGGGAGGAACAAAAGGATACATCTTACAGTGGGAAACATGGTGGTGTGTCTGCATTTCAATGCAGATTTGAGACTTGATCACAATAAACAGGTAATAAATGGAAGGAAAGGACATTCTAATACCTAGGCATATAATTAGGTTATTTCTGGATTTCAGACTTAAGCTTCTCTGAAGAGGAGAAGAGAGTCACTCTTGGAAACTAAATTTCAGGTCTTGCTATAGAACTTGAAGGAAGGCTATAAAAACCCCTAACATGTACTGGTATAGTTAAATTTATTGATATGTTCATCTTCCCTCGTTAATTATACACAAACCTATATTCTCTTTAAATTATGAGTACAAAGTAGATGTTCAATAAATGCATATCTTACTCATATTAATTAATGGATAGCTAGTTACTCATTATACCATAAATGTGGCAAAATATTGTGTTAAAATTATATAATTGCCAGAATAAAGTAGCTTTCCTGCTTAAAAAAAAAAGTCAGTCTTCTTTCTATAAACAAGCATGACATTATACTATTTTTCATATTTTAAGCAGTATTAAAAATAAAAATCTGCCTCATTCATAATATAGTTATATTTTTTTTGGTGCTCACAACTTTTGAAAGAAGAGAATATTCAGATATGTAAGGCACTGACAGGTGCTGGAAAGTCTTGTTCTGAAAACTCCTTAATTTAAGATTGTAAAGGATAAGAGGACAATTTCTTAGATACAGGTTTGTACAATTCTACTCCAAGAAAAGAAAGGATTGAACCAAATAAACTGTTTACTTGCTAGATGGCCACTTAACCTCTTTACATTTTAGGTTTCTAATTCTGGTAAAGTGAACATGTTGATACCTATCACATAGGTTTGTGGTGTAGATAAAATAACCAGTGCACACACAGGAAGTGTTCAGCACAGTTTCTGGCACATCAAGATAAACCATGGAATAGAGGCGATAAACCTGATACATACAAGAAAAGTCACCCAAGATAATAAAATTGAGTTATTTATTTTCCCATGTGCACTACTTGGAGAATCTTGGATGGTCAAATTTTCAGCAAAACTCCAGGGAGAGAGTTGCATGATGTGACAAACATTTTAAAGTGGATTGCTTCTGAACATTCTCATATGTGTGTGGTGGGAGACTGGACTTCAGTATCTGTGCAGTAAATGCAATGGTAACAGGTTGCCCACTGTTTTCATCTTAAAATAGCTGGAGCAAAGGGAAAAAGAAAAGAGAGAGTTCATCTCTTCGAATGTTCAATGTTTAATCTGTCAGTAGAGACTTTCCGGCTACCACACAGAGGGAAAGACCAAGGAGAGCAAAATATCAAGTTGCTTCACAAAATCCACCATGCTGAGAAATCCACCATGCATGGCCTCATGTAGAGCTATATACGTTACCAGTGAATACATTTGGGGGGGCTTGTCACAGTAAGAGGGTGCTGATACCACAAGTCTTTCCATGAGGTATCAAATTGCCCAGAGAAGGACAGCTACTGGATTGACAATCTAAAGGAGGGTAGAGTTTCTAAGTTGGCTTATCTATGGCAGGCTTCAATGGAAAATGAATATTAGGTGCACGCTGACAATTGAGAGGTTGCCCTGACCCAGCCATTTGTTCTAGAGACAACTCATAAAATTGCGAAGGTCGGTGATGGTGCATTGCCAGGTCTCTCCCATCTACATTAGCCATCCACTCCAAGGAGAGTAATAAAAAGGAAATTTAAGATCCAAAGTGAAACAGTTCTTGCATAACAATGGGAGAACAATCTGGCTACTTTTTAACTGAAATTAGACAAAAATTTTTGTGCATTTAGATTAAAAGTTGAATAGATGCAACTTAAAACCATGAATTTTAAGGAAAGCTTACTTAGCCCCCCAAATGAAAGTCCAAAAATAAAAATAGCTTGGCAGAGTTTAAATGTGACCAATTTTTAAAAATAGTTTTATAAAATGTCACAAATAAGTTAATAGGATTAGAGAATAAATTCAATATCATCATTATTCTTTGCTGAAAAGGTAATGATGTTATCTTCCCCCCTTTTCTTTAGAAGCACTTTACTTCTGGCATCTTAAATGTAAAGTTCATACTAAGTTGACAACTATCTCTGTTCACTGGAAATCAATGACTTTAGTTGGAAGATAAATATTTCAACCCTCACATCCTTGGGTTAGTTAATCTCTCAGACTGCACTTCATTCCATTGGCTAAAAGGCAGTAAGAGTACTTACCTCATATGGGCATCACAAGGAGTAAATGGTTTAAGACACATAAAAGTTTTTCTTCAATTATAAAATGTTATACAAACATATGGTATGCTTAGAAAACTCTTTTGCTTTACCTCTGGGCTATGTTAAGAGCAACTTTAGAAAAGGATAATGGTTGATATCTCAAAGTATTAAAATTGATTATTATATCAACTCTGCAGGGGTAGCAGCAAAGCATTCCAGGGCGTAAGCATTCCTGTGCATAAACAAGATTTAGTTTTTGTTTGTGGCAAAATATACATAATGTAAAAGTTAACACTTAACCTATTTTATGTATATAGTTATCTGGCATTAAGTATCTTTACATTATTCTGTAACCAACACTACTATTCATCTCCAGAACCAGAACTTTATAATCTTCCCAAACTGAAACCTAATCATAATTGAATAAGACTACCTCATATAAGTGGAATCATACAGTATTTGTCCTTTCTGACTGGCTTATCTCACAAAGCATGATGGCGTCAAGGTTCATCCATGTAGTAGTCTGTCAGAATTTCCTGCTCTTTAAGACTGTATAATATTCCATTGTGTATACAATCATGTGTCACTTTTAATAAAAGTGAAGAATTCTCAGAAATGCATCACTAAGTGATTTTCTAGTTGGGTGAATATCATAGAGTACAAACTTAGACATGTTATAGCCCACTCACATATCTAGGCTACATGGAATCACTTACTTGGACCACACTGTTGTTTATGTCATTCAATCCCTCTTTGACTGAGATGTGGCAAAGTGACACAAGACTATATATACCACATTTTGTTTCTGTATTCATCTGTTGATGGAAGCAACTTAAGTTGCTTCTATCTATTGGCTATGGTGATAATGTCACTATGAACATGGGTGTAAAAATTCCTATTCATTTCTTGTGGGTATATGTGTGATGTGAAATTGCTGGATCATACAGTAATTCCATGTTTAAATTTTGGAGGAAGTACCACATTATTTGTCACAGTGATGACATCATTTTTATTCCAGTAGTGCACAAAGGTTTCCATTTCATCATATCCTCACACTCCTTATTTTTTATAATAACCTAGTGGGTGTGAATTGGGCATGGCAGATTTTAGTCTACAATTTCTCCTTTTAGTCCTCACACTTTTTACTTTATATTGAAGCTATTTTTTACTGTTCTCTTTTTCACAACAGTATGTTGTGAACCGCTTTATATCGAGACAGGTCTTTTGTAGAAAAATTTACTTTCTACTTATTTGTCTCCTTTACAACATTTCTTTCTTTTTTAAAGCTTTTGTTTTCTTTTTAATAGAATTGTTTTTACCTCATTGCATTCTTCCCCTTTCCTAGTTTATTTTAATTAAACATATAATTATAATAATACAACAAAGATACAGATTATTTCTATCTGTAGGGATGACCCTTTGATTTAAGCATCTATATTACAGTCAAAAGTTAGTATCTACGTCCTTCTTCTGAATAATATAAAACTTCAGAATATTTTAACTTTGGTTTTTATGTTTTTGTTATCCAGGATTTTCTTCTCCAGCTTTGTTTAAAATAGCCAGTGCTTACTTATATTTATTTACAGTTTCCTTCTTGAATCTCATATTTTTCTTGAGTCATTTCCATTTCCTAAAGTAACTTCTTTCGAAGTTCCTGAGTGAAGTAAATAACTCTTCAGTTTTAATTTTTCTAAAAATGTCTTTATTTCACCCTCCTTTGTGAAAGATAGTTTTCTTTGGTATATAAAAAATGTACTAAAAATACTTTTCTTAGCACTTGAAGGATATTATTTCCAAGCCTTTAGTGATGCTGTTAAGAAATCAACTGTTAGTTTGGTTGTAGGTACTTCCAGTAACTTCTACGTTTGTGTGCTCTTGTAGTTTTCTCTTTGCCTTTGGTTTTTACTTGGATATCTTGAAGTTTGCAATTCTTTGTGTTTACCTTTTTTGACTTTGTTAGGGTTTGAATTTGAAGACTCATTTTTGTCATTCATTTTGGGAATTTCTCAGCCATTACTTCTTCCCAATTTCTACTTTGTATTCATGGATCTCTAGTTAGAGATATATAGATCTATAATCTCACTCTATCTTCCACAAGGTGTGTGAAGATTTTTAATACTGTAATATTAAATATTAATATTCAATTTTTAATATTTCCATCTCTGGCTTTCTTTGCTAGATTCAATACAATTTTTTCTTATTTATCTTTTAGTTCAGTTCTATTTTTCAAATCTTCAAGATCAATTTTGATAGTTTCTTTTCCCTAGTCATACTACCACTATTCTATTTCTGTAAGCATATTTAATATATTATACTGTGGTTTTGGCTATTTCAAAATCAACACTATGAATTTTTTCTTTTCCTACTGTGAGTCCATGTTTCCTAGAAACTTTATCTAAGAAATTCTTTTAGGCCTGAGTTTAGAGTGTTCCTTTGGAGATTTGCTTTTGTTCTTGCCAGATGCCTTAGGGCAATTCTGCCCATGACTACTTTAACTAGATTTTTAGAATATACCTGGGGAATGATTTCTGGCACCAAATCTGACTGAGGGCGGTTACATGGTTTGGCATCCCAGGAGAGGTATTTTATTTCTTTTTTGTTTTTTTCCACTCCACTTAAAGACAGGCCAGCATCTCCATTGTCTTCTTCTGCCAAATAGGCTATTTGAGATACAGAAAGTTCCTTAAAACCAATAATGTGTACACACATCCATTCTCATAAATTTTTATAACAAACAGAGGATATTTTCTTTTAAAATAACTTGTCAAAATTAACTCAATATAAAAGAAGTCAGTATAAGCCACAACACACAAAATAACTGAAAAACAGTTAATAGATTAATTTTTAACGTTTCAGGATTTAGTTGCTTTACTTGTGATTTATTTAAAACTATCATGCTAAAAAATTGTCAAACTTATCTAATGTTGCTTGTAGACATATATATCACATTTACACATATAAGCACATACACACCAAATTATAAATAGTCCTTCTATTTACATTAATAGGGACTTCTTTATATTAGTAAGTATTATTATGAAAAATGTGATAATCTCAGAATATATTTAGAAGGCATCCATTAACATTTAATTCCATGATAGTCATAGTAAACAGGTAAAAGTTACCATTCCCAAAATTAAATAGGACATCTTTCTTAAGTTGGTTGTACCATACTTTATGATGAAGTAATATAGATTTTTCACAATAAAGTCAGAATAAACAATGTTTAACAATATCAAAGATATTTAATATTACTTTGTTGCAAAAAGATTTAAAAAATAGGACTAAGATTTATGATTATCAGGAGAAAGGAAAAATCATATGAGTAGTGAATCAAAATAAAAATCCATCAATTAAGATTTTTTGATATTAAATTGATTTCCCTACATACTAGCACAAACTAGTAAGATAATATTCTTAATTCTATAATATTTTTTGAATTTGAAAAAGTTATGAATCTAAAGGAAAAATAAGGCAATGAAAATACTTAAATTAAAAAAAAGTAATTTAATGACAGGACCTCCCTGGTGGTGCAAGGGGTAAGATCTCAGCACTGTGAAGCTATATATATCCACAGCCACTGCAATACATTTTTAGGTTACAGAGTGAGTGTAAACTCACAGGGACACTCTTCTTCACAGGAAACTACCTCATGAACATTTTCCATCTGATAAACTTTGATTTCTGCAACATCAAGGAACAGAAATTGGATCTATCAAAGGACAGAAGTATAAGCCCAACTCTGGATTCCATATCTGGCAGGAAGTAGAGGACTTGAGAAGCTTATGGAGGTCCGGAAACTCTAGTTGTATGCCAAGAGCATCAAGAAATGGGGGGAAATATTTCTTTAATTAGTGATTCAATCAAGTGGGTATCTAGTGAAGTGTTTGCAACTGTGATAAACTCAATTAAGGTCTTTCAGAAGTTTACATCTTAGTAGGGAAAACAATTAGATCCATTATGTGCTAAGGGTCTGGTATTGCTAGTGTGTGCAGACAAACTTCAGGAAACAAGCAGATTCATGTGAAGAGAGGAAAGGGATGAGTTGAGAGTCACACAGTTTGGTGGTGCTGGTGGTCAGCAATCCTTCTTCCTGGCAAGAGAAATTGGTGGTTTGTTTTCCTCTCCCCATTTTATATGGAACTGGTTCAACTATCCTTGGCCTCTAGCCATGAACACTCTTATGACAATTCAGCTCTTTCATATGGCTCCAGGGCCCAGCAGCAGATGTAATAGAGAGTAAGCCAATCACATCGGTAAGTTCAACAGCAGCACAATCTAAATTCACCCTTGGTGAAAGAATAGCAGGGGAAAGGGAAGGAATATTTGTGGGAGGAAGAAGAGAGACTGAGATGAAAAGATACATGTGTCTGATATCTCTTTCTCCCCTTTCTCACCTTCCAAGCAGAGCCAACCCAAATACACGTAAGGCTCTCTGTCATTGACATTTACCTCCTTAGGCAGCATGTCTGCTTCTGGCGTGGACTCAGCAACCAGGTCTCACTCTTTCAAGGGGCCACTTGCAGGTTTTATTTATTTGCTTTTAAAAAATCTCAAACCTATTTCGCATGTGTAAGTTACAGTGGCCAAAATCCATCTATGAGAGCCCTACTCATATTCTGGGCAACTTCATTACCTGCAATTATCTGCAGTAGGAACTTCTGGAGTAAGCATCTATATTCATGTAACACAATTGTATGGTTTCAACTGAAGAATGAAAGTTGGAATGCAAACTTGTGAAATGATAGCATGGGCCAGACACATAGAAAAAATGGTTATTACTCATAGACCTCCCCTTTACTTGTTTAATTTTTATCCTATCATCTTTAAAGAGAAATGGTTTTGTTTCCCCACCCCGCCTTATTATTTCCCTGGAGAAAGGGGCCAGCATTAATTGATAATAGCAATTGCTTTACATGTCCAATTAAAATCATAGAAGAGGTTTGAATGAAGTCTCATTTGGGAGATATAAGATAAGAGTATCTAGAGAAGTGACAGGAGAAGGTAATTGGAAAAGATACAGAAAGAAAAATGAACAGAGAAGTCATACTCTTGGCATCATATAGAAACCAAATTCTCTGACAAGCCTGTGCTTCTCTTTTTAAAGGTAAAATATCTTTTCCAAAGGGAGAATGATGAGGGGAAATGTCAGTCCCTTAAATGAGAAAAAAATATAACTCAAGTTTAAAAGTGTATTTTTTCCTTCCTGTTGAAAGTAATACCTAACTCTTCCTAGAAAACTACTACATATCTTCTAAGATTTATAGAAAATTCTGAAGTGCTATTTTCTCCACTAAGAGACAGGATGTGATTTATTTAATATGACCAATTCATATCTCTTTCTCCTTCCTGATTGCAGATTTTGAGAGTTATCAGTTGTGTTTTGGATCTTGAGTCAGAAATTTTGCTTTCCCATGTAGGCTGGTCTCAGTGTCTCTTGTGATTCTCAGGTCAGTGCTACTCATAGCCTGTCCTATGACATATTGAGCTATTAGACAAAATGGTAGCAGTGATATTCTTTGGGCGGATACATATACTTAAATTGTCTACTTTAAACAAAATTAAACAGGGTTTCTCAGAATCCTTAATATGATTATACACAGTGTTATTCTTCAAAGGAAAGATGGTATGAAATTATTATTGGCTTAATTTTACTTAAATTGCAAATCATAAACTAATAAAGAGAAGAATAGCAGGTATTGCTTCTTATTCAGACTTGCATTTCCACTCTCCAGGGTAATGAAACTGCCAAGAGTTTTTTATGTACCTGTCTAGAAATGCTCCACATGTGAGCTGGCTATCTCCTCTCCTCTTTAAATGGAACGCCAAAATTACTCTACCGGTTATTCTATAACTTGTTTGTTCACTTAACACTTCTTGGATAACTTTCTATCGGTTCAGGGCACTCTATTTACTTGATCAGTATAGAGTTACTACTGTTACTCATCAGTCTTCTACTGCGGATATTTTGTTTTATCCATTTTGCTGCTATAACAACCATGGTGTAAAGAGCACATTTATTTGAACTTTTTTTTTTTTTTTTTATCTGCGACTGTCTGTAGGATAACTTCCTAGAAACAGAACTGCTGAGGTAAAGAGTAAGCACATTTTGAATTATTTTAGATATGGTTAAATGGTTCTCCAAAACTACATTCTTCAACAGCACACGAGAGTCCTTGCTTTTTCACATGCTTTCCAGTACTGGGTAATTTTTCTTAATCTACCAGTTTAAAATATACATTATTTTACTTTTAGTTTTTAGTGAAATGTTGATGAGTGTGATTTTTTACATACAAACCCAATTCATACATTCTTTTTCAGTGATTTGCCTTATTCTTGTTTTCATGGCCGTAAGATTGCCAACATAAGGAACACTACAGATTAAATCTAAGTTAACTGAGAGGTCTGGGATTTGGCACACATTAAATTTTGGTTAGATATTATTTGGAAAACTCACCTGTCAGGGCTGACTCATTCTATTTCAGGGGATTAAAGTTATTGAGGTTTAATTGACCATCACCTTTACCTTCTACTTCATTCATGGGACATGGAAATCTCAGAAAGGACTGCATCGTGGAAGGAAGGTACTAGAATCATATTATTTATCAGTGTGTGCTTTAATTATCTATTTACTTTTCAGTCTCCCCTGTGGATCTTGTCTTACTCCTACATTTCTGATACCTAGGTCAGGATCTGATGCATGTAAACAACCAATATTTGTTGAATACTTGGATGGACAACTAAGTGGAGTGAGAGTTCTGCTGTTTGCACCTCCAGGGTTGGCTAGATAGAGTAAGCTTTCCTCCATCAACAGAATAAACAGTATGGAGTCAGCTCTACTGGATAAAGCAACCACAGATTTAAAATCAGAGAGCACTAAGTGCTCACACCCGAACAATTAATTATACCTCTCGTTCTATACGTGACCTTAAGAAACTTTCCATCAGCGAGTTTAAAATATTAGCTTAAAAAATAAACCTCACATACTATTAGTTCTTCTGATCTTTTGGTCTTTGACTTGTTTATCCTAGTCTTGGAAGTACTAATCTCTCTATGCGGTATGCAATTTTGATTTTAAATAAAGGCTAGCAAGGGAAGTTTTAAAACTGATATACATGTATATTTGTAATCCTTATTATCCCAGGCTACATATGTTTGGATTTGTTATGTTCAATAATATATAGAGACATCCTCTAAACAGTTTTGTATAAGATAACCATTCTGATAGACATTTCATTAAATATAAACAAGTTTGTAAAACCTCACATGACGAATCGAAAATAACACGAGAATTCCTCTAAAACCCATACTTCGAATTTCAGGAGCTATTTCTCCATAGCTTCAGTATAAGTAAATGTATACAAACATAGGAAATAATCTTTCTGTAAACAATAGAAAATTGTTCACAGAGAGTGTGTGCTCCTTCTCTAGCCATGTGAGAAAATAAGTGATAACATTCAACAGTCATCTGAACTTCTTTTTTTTAAAAGAAGTTTTTTTTTTTATTATTATTTGTACATACAGAACTGGGGTACAGGCCAGAGGGGCAGTGAGAGACTTCACCAGAGACAGAGTGGGGAGCAGAACAGGCAGATGGACAAGGTACACTGCTGAGGGGAGCAGCGGGCGGGTCAGGAGAGGTCTGCCACGCCATGTGGTCACCTCCGGGGCAGGCGGGAATCGAACTCATGCTGAAGTGGCTTTAGCTTCTCAGTGCAGTGCTTTAACCCGCTGCGCCACCAGGGAGGGCCTGAACTTCTTGAATAATAAACATCGGACCAAGACTGTTAGTGTTGGATGCTCGAGGCTTTGGGGTGTAGCGAAGAAGATGGGGACAGGGAGTATGCTGGGCTACTGGGAGTATTTTTCTATGGATTAGAATGTTGCCAAATCCTAAGAGTAGAGTAGATATAAAGTGGGTAGTACACATGGCAAGAGATAGATCTCCCTGAGGAGTTTTTTATTTGGATTCTGACAGAGATTTTTACTTATATTAAAGAAGCATGATTTGGAGATAAATGTCAGGCTAAGGTCATGGATTTACCTAATTTTCCTGAGTTTCTTCATCTATAAAATGAAGGTAACATTTATTTCACAGAGTCATTGTGAGGACAAAATGTAGTAAAGCTTTTAAAGCACGTAGTACAGTGCTTGGTTCTTGGTGCCAGACCTACTAAAGATTATGGGATATGGAGTTTAAAAAGGTGAAGTAAGGAGCATTGTTCAGGTTTTTAAATTCATTCCTTTTAACTTTTCAAATTCTTGACATAACTTCTTTTAAATTCAAGCTGTAGAAATGTTCTCTTTGCTTTATACAGGGAAATAAGCTATAATAGAAGGTAAACGTTTTCTTATTTGCAATTTGAGATATAAGTAGCACATACAGAAATGGACACATGTGCTCACTGATATAACAAGAAGGTGGGGAAGGGGGACAAGAGGCTTCAGGACACTGCCATGCTGCCACCTCCCACAAGCCCCAAGTCTCAGATTCTTTGTCCAAATGAGAGTTCAAGACTCACAATTCTTTCTACATTACATAAGCTATGAGATAATGTCTCTTCCCAGCTCCTATTCTTAAGGACTTAAGATTTGATTCCAATCACATTTAACTACTAAATTGGAAATTCCCATTCTTTTCAAATAATGATGACCTTTATAGAGGAAGCAATTTCTTGTAGCTTTCCTCTGCAGCAAAGCAAAAAGGAAAGATTTCCAGACTCTATGGCAAGTATAAATCCTTGAAGACCTACATAATTCCTATTACTCAAGAAGTTCCAAGCCAGGAAAGTTTTCCATAAAAACTCATGTTTGATTCCATCCCTCTCCACCCTTTCCACCCTTTCTTAAACTCCTGCCTTTACTTGAAAGTGTAGGAAGCAGATATGGTTTTATTAGCCAGATATTCCTAGAGAAATACCTTCACACGTATTTTGCTCATAAGGAGTTCTAATATTTTATTATCATGCTGGAATATTTTAAATATTCCCTGTTGAATCGAATCTAAGCAGTAGGAAAAAGCCTTATTTACACAAACACCAAGAAAAATGTCTGGTCCATAAATGGAATGCAATAATTATTAACTTGAATGTATGGCTGATGAATGATTTATGTAGTTGTAAGTAATTTGGGGGTGCTGAAAGAACACACATATTTTCCTTTCCTTGTGAGCATCATTCCTCAATTGATTTTTGGATTCTGATCATTGACTTTTAAATTAACTGTGTCACAAAATTCTCTTAAAGTGACCAAACCTTATGGAGTACGTAGAAAAATTATGATCATAACATGAAGATATCAAAAATGAGGATTTTGCTCTATTCTGCATGAAAGACTTTGTAGAAAAGTCTAATAATTCCTCTCAACTGAGATGTTACCATAAATGAATTAAAATTTAAGAAGAGCTTTTTATTATTGAAAAATATGTAAGAGGCTAGTCACAGACACTTCAGCACAATTCAAGCTCCAGCCAGGGAGGTGACCCACATGGCACAGCAGACCTCTCCTGTGTTGCCCACTACTCCCCTCAGCAGTGAGCTTTATTAGTCTGACTGTTCTGATCCCCACTCTGTCCTGGAGATTAGATTGTGTTTGTAAATAAAGCTTTCCTCGAACAATCATGCTCAATCCTTTATAGATAGATAGTTTATGTAACCCCAGTAGAGCTGAGTGTCTCAACAGAGACTGGCTCACAAAGATTAAAATATTTCACTCTTTGGTCTTAAAAGAAAAAATCTGCAAAATTTGTACTATATTGTACTAGAATTGTACAAGAACTTGTAGTCAAGATAAGGATTCAAGACAATACTATGAGCAAAAGGAAGCCAGAATTCTCTGTGTGGAATGAACTGGAAAGGGACAAGAATAGAGAGGCCGGCTCAACAATGTTGGTTGTGATAGTGGTGAGGAAGAGAGGTGACTTCAATGTCTATTTTGGAATCCAAATCAGTATGATTTGGTTACAGATTGGATATTGTGATGAAGAGAGCAAGAAACTAGGATTGAATCATGATTTTGGCTTAAGGTACTGGGAGATTAGTGGGTTCATTTTCGGAAACTGAAAATTGAAGGCAGCATGAGGTCAGAATTTTGACAGCAAGTAATCAAGAGCCAGTGTTACAAATATTGTTTGATTATAACATATAGGCTTTTTTTTTTTTTTTTAAAGAGTAAAATGGCTCTCACAAGTATATTTGAGATTCTACTTGCTGTCCAGGGCTGGGATAATCTTTCCTCTATGTTTCTTAATTCCTTAAAAAAAAAAAAAATCCATTGACTCTACTACCCATTTAAAGAAAAGGGCTGCATATATTTCAGGATCTGTTTGGGAGTTTTTTCACTGGCTAAGTAAGACCTCCCAAGTTTTATGAAAACATCTATTTATCCTGAGACACAAGGAGTTTTGCAGCCTGTTGCAGCTTTTATTGGCACTGCCAAAAGGAAAAACAAAATGGTTTCAATAGTCCTTTAATTGGGCTCTACCCAGTTCCCCAGAGCAGGGGATTTGTCCTAACTCGCACTTGGTGTTCCAAGCCCTTCCTGGAGTTCTTCCGCAGTGTGTAAGAAAGCCCTGGTTTGCATGATGACAGTCCACTAAAACGCTCCATTTTCCCAATCCTCACTGCCAATAAGCAGCCATCCTTTATTATACATCGTTATTTTGGCCTACTCAGCATCCTGCCCTATATAAAATTTTGTGTGTTAAGTGGTATTATGATTGGACTGTTTTCCTGAATTGGGCAAGGCTTTCGCCCTGAGCCAGCATACTGGTTTGCCTCTAAGGATATCACTTTATCGCTGTAGTTGCGTAATTGTGTTCAACTTCAGATTTGTAACTGTTCAAAAGGATCCATGAAAGGATGAAATAATATCTATGGGTGGGAGGATTTGATCTAAAGCTTTCCTCTAGTTCATTTAGTTTATTAAAAAGAAGTTTTTGCCTTGATATTACCAAATGTTGATTTTGAAAGAGCAAGTCGAATCAGATGATGAAGTTTATGATTTATGATTTTGTCAAAAATTATTCTGGTCCTTTTCATAGAGAAAATTCACTGATTAACTGTGGGCAGTCTTATCTCCCTTACTGAGAAAACCGCTGGAATTATTCCTCCCTCTTACATTTTGACAGGAAAAAGGTTGGTTTTGGGTATTTTGGTAAAAGGTCTTAAATCAAAGGGACTGTAATCTTTGCGATATTGTTAGTGATTCCCAAGAAACCACTATTATGAATATAGTGAGTGGAAAAAGGAAGAAACAGACTTTTTTTTTTAACAAAAAGCAGTTGTTTATATTCAATCAAGCTCCAGATTTTAAAATGTCTTTTCTGACTCTATTAAATAATGTAAGGGTAAAGAACACTGAAAACAAAGAATTCAATCGGTATATGTATAATAGAAATCTATTTCAGTAAGGAAAATATATTTTAAATTCAAGGATGCTTCATCTTCCAAACATGAATTTGGAATACTTTATATTGGAGAAGTCTCACAGTCCCTCAGATAAGTTATAAATATTAATGACATTTCAATAGATTCTTTTCAGATTCCAATGTTTAATATTCATTCATATTATGAAGGGAATTCAATGTACATGTAGGGTCTCATTATCTAAATGAACACATATAAGAAGCCTTTAGGGACAATGATCATTAAAAATAGCAGGGCCCACATATGATCGAACCCGGTATATCAAAGTTTTCTCAGCCTATTTAGTGACAAAGTTACTGGTAATAAACAAAAGGCCCTTTCGTCTAATTGACTCAATAATGTCACAACTGGACAAAATGGTGGGTTGGTGGATCTATACAGAGTTAAAAATGCTAGCTTGGTGCTCCCTGGTGGTGCAGCGGGTTAAAGCACAGCACTAAGAAGCTAAAGTCACTTCAGCATGAGTTCGATCCCTACCCTGACCCACATGGCGTGGCAGATCTCTCCTGACCCACCTGCTGCTCCCCTCAGCAGTGTACTTCATCACTCCTTCCTGTTCTGCTCCCCACTTTATCTCTGGTGTATCCTCTCACCACTCCTGCACCTCTGGACTGTACCCCAGTTCTGTATACACACATAAATAAATCTTTTTTAAAAAATGCTATAAAATATATAAAGTATCTATGAAACAAAATGAATTGATTTTATGGGGCTAGCAGGCTTGGAAACCTGCTCTTGAATGAGATGACTTACTTCACCGTGTTTCAATCTTCTTAGATATGCAATCATGTGAATGTTTTGGTACAATTCTTATTTAAACAGTGATTTGAGATTACATAAAAGAAAGAAGAACCGTGTCTCACTTAATATTCTCTGAGATTAACACTTTTTTCAGTTAATGAGATACTGTTTAAACAACTTAATACATATATTATTTTTAACAAAAGGTAATATAATTTGATTAAACTTACACAGTTGGTATTTTCTCCCTTCTCTTTCTAAAAATGAAAAAAGTTCATATAATGGAACACTGAATCCATAAGGTAATTAATATATCTGACAACTATGTAGACAGCATTTACTATGAGCGTACTATGTGCCAGACATTGTACTGGGAACTTTGGATATACTATCTCATTGAATCCTTATAACATATTTGGGAAACATTATGAGAATACTTATAGTATAGGTAAATGAAGCTCAGAGTCACTGAGAAACTCACTCATGGTCACAGAGCTATTAGATTGAGTCATAACCTAATATTGGGTTGTGGTAGTCAACCATTTTAATCTACAAAGATGACAATATAACATGGTTCCATATAATTCTAAGGGTTAATTTATAATTTGAAACTAAGTCTCTGTGATTGTGAAGTCTACTGCACCATGGTGGATAACATTGTTTATTTTTGACTGTGTAGGCTAATAAAAAAAACAGGTTATGAATTATACAATAAAGTATTCATCACACACTAAGCCTGGGTTAATATGAACTCATAACTTATGGCAAGGTTTCTATGCAAGATATCATTTCATTTTAGTGCCATTGTGATATAAAATAGAGATACTGCTAGACTGTAACAGCAAAATGGCATTTTGTGGAGCTAATCACATATTTTCTAAGTTAAATATCTCAGCTGGAGCACAGTTGTTCCTTAACCAAGTATTAAAAAAATATATATTTTACAAAGAGTACAGTGGGATCCTTTGAAGTATAACACTGGAAATCAAGATCTGTGTTACAGGACATTATTTAAAACAGATGTGTATTTGCTAGAGATCTAGAGTCAATGGCAATACTTGTACCTCTTTGGGACAGAGAGTCCCACAGATTTCCAGGTGTCAAAACTGGCAATGCCTCTGATACAATGTAGTCAAGTATTCCCAATGTTCTAGGAATGGTACAAACCAACATCCAAAGGAGGCTCCCAATCATTCTAACTGCCAAGAGCACACATAATTTTTAATGTCTTCTACTTTCAAAAATTAAGTTAAAGAGCTCCTTCATTTTATATGATCCAAAGTGAAGTAACAGATACTTAGATTGTCTTAGGGATGAACAATTTGCTGACTTGGCTATTACATTTGCTTGCCATTACTCTTTCATGCCAGGTGGGTGACCAGTGCTTACGTATAGATTCTCAAAGTTATTTCAGGATCAGGGAAAAGAATTTAGAACTGTATGAAGGACTACTGCTCAGCATTGAGGAATGAATATACACAAAAATCCAGCCAATACATTAGTATCTATATCTTGTTTTCAGTTGTGATCAAGATAAAAGTGAACAACTGATGGATAACATGTATGATGGAGAGTGACACCTGTTCCCTCTAAAGGAGAGAGTTTCTAAATCTGGAGAAATCAGAAGTTTCTGCAAATAGGATCTACCAATTCTTTAGCTAAGGAGAAATTTTAGGAGGAATTCTTGACAGTGAGGAAAATGGTAAAATATTTTCTGAGGGAACTCTCAGAAAAAGAAAGGGCCATCTCTTTGGGGGTAGTGTTGCTGTGCTCCCAGATAAAGATGAACTAGAGTGAAGACTTTTCAAATTTTCAGCCTGCTCAACAAGTCTTTATGTCTCCCTGGACCTGAAGCTCACAAGCTGTCTGAGACTTACACACTTTTACAAGACTGTTCTCAACTTGCACAGCATTGGAGATACCTCCAGAACGATGAAAACCAGGCATGTCTGGAAGGCAGAGCACAGTACATCATTTTGAGCCCTGGCTTACAACCCGGGGTGTTGACAGCTTCACTTCAGACTGTGGTAAGGATTTAACTTCAAGATTTTTAAAAACAGGTCAGTCCCACAGAGGCTTTTACCAACTTTTAGCTCTCTCAACAAATTGACAAGGTTGCAGGTATTATGAAAACATAAAGTTGAATGTGCTTTATTTGAGGTCCAGAGGATGGAGAGCTCTGTCTTGATTCAAAATAAGGCTCTCAGACAGATGTGAAAGTTGATTTAGTCATCAGTATCCAAATTTCTGCATAGGAACCTGAAAAAACCATAAAGTTCCTATCTGATTTCATCCCAGATATGCCAGAAAATGCCTGGACTTTCCTAATTTACATAACAATGCTGCAATCAAATACAACCATTCTGTAGTCAGCTGTCAAGGGTTCATTTTTTCAGCTTGTCTTTATCTATTAATTTAGTTACTTTATATTCCACATATAAATGACACCAATCTGTATATGTGGAATATAAAGAAAAAGGACAGTCTAAACTAAACCAAAAAAAAAAAAATCCTAGAAATCTTACTGTAGAATTGAGGCTAAAACTTTTGCAGGTAGCCGGTGGGAAACAATGGGGGGAGGGACCCAGTGGCTTATGGTGGAGGACTCTGGTTGCTTTGGTAGTGGGTGTAGTATGCTAACAACCATCTGAAGAGACATGAATCCACACCCCCCTAGATTTTATATAATGTTGCAAATCAATGTTACCTCAAGAAAAAAATAATACAATTAAAAGATTCCGAGTGAAAAAAAAAAAAAGATTTAAAACAATTGCTGAATCCAGTTTCCCAAAGTAAACTGTACAGCAAACAAATCATAAATCTCCAGTGTAATTCCTCAGTTCCAGCATTGAGTTTTCTTTTCCTCTTTCCCCCTTTTCTTCCCTCCCCTTTGTATCAAGATGTCTGAAATTTTTGCCTCAATAAGGCAAAATGCACCCATTTCCAAACTGGTATCTAAGTTCATCTAGTTGTTCAATTGATTGTAATTATAAATAACAGTTGATGTCATTGCATTTAATGCAGAAGTTTCTTTACCAGAATACCAAGCTGACCTTTGTTAGTAGATAATTCAGATGGACTGTGACTATGCCCAGCAGACAGCTCTGCTGACCTTTCTTTCCTAGCTAAACATTGGCCTTCCTCACCTCTTCACAAGTCAACTGACATAGATCTTTCCTTGTTAAGTCCTTTCTAAACTGGTCATCATGATGGATAGTGCTTTGGTCAGTGTTTTCTGTTTCTCTGCTCTACGGCCTGCACATTTCAGATTTGTACATTTATTCATCATAAACTGACATCTGATTCCTATTCCCCTTTTTGGACCTCACTAATGATGGAGAAAAACTACACTCAGTCACCAACATATCTGGATCTTACATCTGGACCAATTCTTGGCCAACCTGGAGGTATTTTGTAAAACTCTGCCTGGCAACCACAAGTAAGTGAACACTACAAGTGAAAATCCCACTCTCAGAGGGCAGGACATGCAAAACACAAAGTTAAGATGCTGATGCAAAACAGGAATTGAAGTATTTAATATTCAAGATTCATTTCTTAGTGTAGATACTTACTAGTTTGTAATTTGGACTTAAGTTCAAACTTATTATATTATCTGAACTTATATATTCAAACCTATTGTACAGAGTCACAGAAATGCCAGTTAGTGTAGGTTCCTGACTTTCTTTAGCCTTTTGCTCACTGCTTTGTGGACATTTCGGGATTCATTTGTATCTTCTCAACATTTTAGTAGCCCCCTGAGAAAGTTCACTAAGAGATCATACGAAATTTTCTGATTTATTCAAGGACGTATATGCTCCATAGCTTCCATCTTTCATGTTCTCACTTAAAGAAAGATTATTGGGTTCATGTTGACAAAAGGTCTAAGTGTTCTTTTAAAAGCTCGTCATACTGTCTCAAGGTAATATGAGTCTTTCTGATCTTGATCACATCCATTTATTTTTCTGAAGACTCTTACTGGACACCAAGTTAGTAGTCCAACGGAGCCTCATCTGAGCAGATGTCAGATTTCATGGCAGTGGTAAGGGTGACCACAGAATCCTCAATTCTTAGCATAGTACCTGACACACAGAGACATTTAATAGATTTTGTCACTAATTGTTCCACGGAATAATCGAAATAGGAAAACATAAATCAAATATTTAGGAAATCAATTTTTTTTGAAACAAAATCCCATGACATATTTTTTTCCAGAATATATACCATAGGATATATATTTTTTCATGTTCATTTTGGATGTATTTAACTGCTTTTCCATTTTCCCTCCATCTCTGGCAGTGCTGTTCGTACTGAGTTAACATGCTTGGCAAGTGGGAGGACAAGTGTTATCTTGGATGTAAATCTTTCCCATTGAGGAGATTTTATAGAGAAACCACAGCCTGAAAGCTGTCTGTTTCTTGCTTTTACTTTGTGTGCAAATGTTCTCCTCACAAAATGGACTGAGTTATTTCATCCGCTAAAGAAAACCCACTTGTTTTTAGAAGTGGCAAATATGTGAAAAAGATTACTCTATTTTATGATTTGTGCCTACTGATTTAGATAACACATATTCATTTATATATCTGTATATACAAACATTCACTTACCCATATATTTTATACACACCCCCTGAAAAAGCATCCTAAGATTTGATATTATAATTATGTGATATTCTTTGTCATTATTAAAATAAGGTAAATATTTAACATTAGTATTTGGTATTTATTAATTTGCTAGAATAGATTTATATGGACATTAGCAGTTATATAAGTGAATTACAAATGTCTATTATAAAAAGACATACTAGCATAGATTTTGTTTTTGTTTGCGTAGAACTGTGGTGTAGGTCAGAGGTGTGGGGAGTGAGAGGATTCTCCAGACACAGAGTGGGAAGCAGAATAGGCAGATTTACTGAAATATTCTGCTAATGGGAGCAGTGGGTGAGACAGCAGAGGTCTGCTGTGCCATATATGTGGGTTAGCTCCCTAACTGGTAGAAGGTACTCAGGTTGGAGTGGTGATAGCACTGAGACTTAACCCTTAGGGAGGCCCATAATATGGATATTGTAAGTGGTTATCATTTGTTACTTTAAGATGATTACTGTTTTATATGAGAGTTCTGTTTCTGGGATTGATATTGTGAAAGTAAAGACTCAACTGGAAATCTGGAAATCTGTCATAATAAGAATTTGGTTCTTTTTAACTATCTCCTCACCCCCCCCCAACCACGCCTTTCCCTTTTATATTTTACTTAACTCTTACCCCCCTATCTGGATTACATTTTATGCAAGTTTAAGGACAAAAATTCATATTTATGCAACTCTTCAAGCAGATCATTTTTTATTGCCCACAGCATGGTTGATTAAGTGAAATAATCATGAACTCTCTTAAGAGAACACAAGGTGACAGAATTTAAGGTTCCACACCCATCTCAATTATTTATAGCCTTTCATAACATCTGTCCATTTTTTATAAAGAGTCTGGATAATAATCAGACTATGGAATAATGTTCCCACATCTTTTGTATAAAGCTGTTCAAGGCATTGTGCATTAGTGTTTGTTATTCAAGGAACCTAACAATAAGATCCTTGCAGGAATAAATTCCATCTCATAAAAAGTTCATTCATTTGTATGGGGTCTTTTTTTCCTTTGGATGAGTTGAATTCTTTCCTTTGATCAGATTTTGAAAACTACATAATTATGGTCATTGATTATCACATTCCCAGAGATGCAGTTTGTATTAATCTCTCAGATGGTCATCTGTTAGCAATTTATTGGTCATTAACACTATTCCAGATGAACAGGAAGGATGGTAAAATTCTGACCAATCATATTTAGGGTTACTTAGGCATTTTATTTATCTAAGTCATCTTGATTACTATCTGTACTGGTAACAGAGATTGCATTCACCTAAGTTAGGCTTCTATTTTTATGCCCCTCACATTGGAAAATATAAAAATTGAAGGCTGGATTTATTAATTACAGTAATTGGTGCCATATGTACTATACTTGCTAGGTGCTATGTGAAGATCTTTATGTGCTTAAACCATTTCACTCGCAATAAAATTTTGGGATTGGCGTTATTTTCCTCATTTTATTGATCGGCCAGGAAACTGCTTAAGTCATTTTTCCAAAGTCGTACACATAATATGTGGTGGAAACTGAGCTGAAGTTTGACTCCTGCCTAGTGTCACTGCAAATATAAGATCTTGGGAGAGAACTCAGAAATTTCCTTGGGAAGTGTGAAAAACAGAACAGCCACACCCACTGGTTTTCCCCGTCATTTCTTGGCACAAAGCTCCTAAAATCCATGTGATTTCCTAAGAGATAAGAGCACCAGGAAGATCTTTCATACCTGGAATTTCCTGGATAATGAGTGTCCTTGTTCCAATAAAGTAACTCCTGGTGGGCTCCAGGAGAGCTTCAGGATGGGTGCTGGTCACCAGAAAGACCATGAGTAGAAGCTTAGAACTTTCAGCTCAATTCTACCTCCAGGAAGGGGAGGGTGGCTGGGAGGTAGATTAATATTTAATTACGCCTTTATGATGAAGCCTCCATAAAAATCCCAATATGCTTCTTTCATATAATACCTGTGCTAACGTGTTGTAGCAGACCTGCCTATATGTTGTTTCCAAATGTACTTTTGGCCCCTGTTACTACATTTCCATGTTCCTTTCCAAATAAGTGCTACCCCCTAACTGTTAAAAACTAACAGGATGTGAGTATTCCTAATGTATGCCATTTCTCAAAGTCTCCTAAGACTAAAGTCTCCATTCACATTTTTAATACACTGATTTGATTCCTATGAGCACAGTAATTCTTTTAGCCACTCAATGAAGTTTGCTGAATCAGAAGATGGAAGAAGTCTGGGTGAATCACCTATTTGAAGAAATTTATGTACCAGTCATAAACCCTGTTGGGGCTAAGAATGAAATCTCCATTATGTTTAGTCTATTAAATTTTTTTAGAGCGTTTGTTATAAAAAAAATAATATTACAGATACAAAGGTCATGCAAGATCACATCATTAGCATGTTGTAAAGCCAGCATTTAAATCTAGGTCTTTAAAGTACAAAATTCCACTTTCAACTGTGTCAATCTTACTGACAGTTTTTAAAATATTAATGATACTAACTTTATTTCATCCTAAGTTGTCTCTAACCCTAACCCCACCAACATTTGAGTTCATCTGCAACACAACTTCTTCCATCACTAAAAAAAATCTCAGGATTCTCCACTGAAGTGCCCCAGAACAGATGAGTGGGTCAAGCAGATGTTGTAAATATATATAATGGAATGTTACTCAATGACCAAACAAGATGAATTCATGCCATCTGCAGAAACACGGATGAAGCTTTATTGGATAATGTGATAAATTAAGTCAGAAGAAGAAAATAAATGTCACTAATATGTGGAATATAAAGTAATAAACCTAATAGATAAAGACAAGCTTAACAACTACCCTTGATAACTAACAACAGAATTGAAGCACCAATGTAGGGAGGGAACTGGATGGGCTAAAAACAAGGAGAGAAGGAAAAGCAATGGATGAGTTGGTGGTGATTACATTGTTGTGGTAATACCTGATGGAGGGACCCACTATTACCTTAGTTAAAATAAACAAACAATAAATAATTACACATTTCTCACTTTAGGACCAAACCTCACAGACCTTCTCATATGGCTTATAATTCCCAATCAGATGAGTAGTGTGAAAAGTAATTAAATAGGGGTTTCTCAGTTGTGTCCCGGGGAACCATTTCTGTAGGATATTAGATACCTAAATAAAATATTCCACAGTTAAATACATTTGGGAAAATCTAGATTAAATGGAGGGAGAGGGTGTTTTTATTTAAGAATTCTATTAGTAGGATAATATGCCCTGACACTTTCCAAAATAGAGGTAAAGTTAAAAGGACCCATTCCTAAAAAGGCATCTCAAAAAACTAATGTCCCACTGAATATGTTTTAGGAAACACAGACCCAATTATATTGTGTCATATACATAACTTGAAGTTCTAGTTCATCTTGTAATTCAGCCCCTTTTGCCTATGTAGATTTTGGTTGCAATTGTGGCTTTCTGTTTTTACTCCTTATTTCTGACATTTGACAGATGATTACTTCTTGACCTTTGTCTGGTTTGGGTCACTCATCCTTTATCTTCTGTCTCTTTTCAAGACTTAACAACTCAGTCTTTTATGAACACAACTCTGTTTTCCTTCATCTATCTTGTGGCTCCCTTCCTTTGACAGAACACAAATATTCTCCTTCATTAGTTGAGTTTCTGAAGTATTGTAGCATTAATTCTTGAGTCAATGAAATCCTCCAAATAAGTGTGGGTGTGGCATAGTGTAACAGGAAGAGACAACTCTTATTGTTCTACATAGATGTCAATAAAATATAGTATAGTTACAATATATGGACATTTATATAACATGCACTGAACTAAGACCATTTAGCATTCTGGCTCTAGATGGTGAGAAAATAGTTTAAATGCAATACAGTTGGATTTTATGTTAGAGAATGCCTTTAGAAAAGGTCTTCCATAACTTAAAACTTGCATAATCCAAGAATAACTTTCTATAAAACAAATGAAAGAAGGTATTTATTTGCTGTCTGAAGTGGCACCACCATGGGTTGTAGTAAAAACATGGTTTCCAATTCATATGTTTCTCTAGCTTTGTATTGTGTGATTGTCAATAAACTTTTTTTGTATTTTTATTACTACAAATGCAGTCAATGTGAATATTTATAAATATTTCTATGTTGCAATCTCTCAAATTTGCATGACTCTGATTTTATAGATTGCTTCTGCATTGTAGATGGATGCTTTTATCCACCATCCCACACTTAAATCTACTTTACAGTGTATTTAATCTGTCAGCAACATGATTGCTATTTCTTTCTTTCCTATGTGCTTTTCATCATAGGAAAAATCTCTGTTCTATAAATGTATGCCAACAATTTCATCTGGCCTTACCCAAAGAAATGGAACATATTGAATGCTAGGGAAATGGTTATAGTGAATTTATTGAAAGTTATGTTAGTCTACAAATGTTATGTAGTTTTAAGGGATTTTTCAAAGATAATTTTGAATAAACACAATTATCTTTATATCTCAACTTAAGTCACTTTCAGCAACTGTGAAGATAATGGACATTATCTGTTGCCAATTCAGCATCCACTATTCCCTTATTTCTTCCTAACAGAACACTATTATCCAGGTACAAATCTCTCACATGACTAAAAGTAAGATCTTAATACCAGTTCCAACAGCTGGTCTTGATTTATCTAGGCTTTCTACTGTAGTGTCCCCTTACCCCCTTTGCCAGTGACTGGTTCAGCCTGGTGAGTAACCCAATTTTGACCTTTGAGATACAAGATGAAGTTTATTGATGAATTTCCAGAAAAATGTCCTGGACTTTTTAGAAAGGGACAGAGATAATAATCATCCCTCCTCTTCCTAAGTATGTTGTTGGATCTAGATGAGACTCTACCAGTTACTGCCATGTTGAAACAAGAACTTTCAGGATGTCAACATTAAGAGAAGGAAAAAAAGCAGAGAAATTTATATCCAAGATCCTTGAAGATATGTCCTCAACTCCTGAATCAACCAATCCTGAACTCTCTTCAAACTTTCTCCTAGATTATGTATAGTTAGCTCAGACTGCCATTACAAAACACCATAGGTTGAGTGTCTTAAACAATAGAAACTTATTTCTCTCACTTTCAGAGGCTGACTCATCAAAGATCAAAGAATCAGCAGCAGAGTTCCTCCTGGCTTGCAATGGCTCACCTTCTTGCTTTCCTTATTTGTTTTTTACTTGGTATGTGCATGAGAATAGAGAGTTCTTTCTTTACCTCATTTGTAAGGTCACCAATCCAACTGCATTAGGATCCTACATCTTAAAAGTCCTATCTTCCAATATAACTATATTGGATTTTAGGGCTTCCATATGTGGACTTGGGGATATAGTTCAGTCTATAGCAGATAATAATACAAATTTCCTAATGCTGTTTAAACAAGTTAAATTATTTTATAGTTCTGTTATAGTTCATTGACTATATCCTAAAAGATATCAAATCTTATAAAGCAACATATAAAGGATAATGTCTCATTTATGGCCAAGGACTTGGAAAGATAAGGACTATTTTCCTTTGGTTAGTACAAATCAACTATAGAGTTAAAAAATGGTTAGTTCATTGCTGATTGTACATATATGTGGTATCATGTTAACATAAACAGTTCAGTCCTTAGGGAGTTTTAAGTTAAAAAGGAAACATTTTCCTAAGATCATGTGCTATGATATAAAACCATGCACCAGCCCAGTTCCATCATTATAAAGTCTGCCTGGCCAAGAGATGTTAGTTGGTGATTTTATCAAGCAAGACTTCAAGCTAATGGCTTGATAAAGTCCATCATTGCATCATAAAACACTGTAGCAAATTGAAATGATGGCAACTTTCAAAAAATGAGTTTGATCATTAGTTTATTCCATAAAAAGCAGTATCTCAAGGATCAACACAATCCTACAAATAAGAACACACTTTCACCTTTGTGTCTGAAATGAATCAGCTTATGCTTATTCTTGCAATTCAAATCTAATTTTTAATAACTATTTAAATCAAAAGTGGAGTGTAGATTTTTATCCCAATCTAGTACAGCTCTCAGGAAACATTTTACCTGTCATTTTAGTCACACAGAATACAAAGTACTGTAATATGTTGTCTTCCAAATGAAAATTAAATAAAATTATATCCAAGTGAAGGGTTTTCATAACAGTAAAAGTCACTTTTTAATCCTAACCCCAAAAGGGGAAAGAGCAGCACTCATCACATGTTAAAAACAAAGCTATCAAACAAAAATCAAACTCTACCAAGAAGTAAATGATGAGAGGTGAATTTGCATATGGATAGATCTATAACAAAACAATAGAATTTGGGCCCTTCTGAAATCTTAAACCTCTTGATATCATTTTCATAAACTCACTAATACATACAAAGTAGTGAATGATTTTTTGAGAAACTTTGTTGGTTTCACTGTATATTTTATTAATGGCCAAATGTGACATTAAATTTTATCCCTTGTGGCTATGAGTTAAATGCTTGCTCTGTTCAGAATGGCAACACTCAATTAAACAGCATTATTCATGATCTACACTTACTATTGTTACTGTATTTAAGGGAAATAATGGAGGTACTGACCTATATTGCGTTTCTTATTGTCAATGGAGATGAAGCGTATGCAGGGATTACTGGTGATGTACTGCCCAGCCCAAGGGACATCAATCTTGGTGCCAGCTTCATAAAAGAGACCCAGAGCGTAGCGGGAAGAATAGCTCACAGACTCCAGTTGCTGTCTTTGGCATTCACTAATTACTGTGGGAAAAAAATAGAGGGCATCAAACTTGAAAATCTCATCTTTCCTTTCAGAACTTCAAATACAAAACATCTTTAAGTCAGTTACAACTGTTCCATCAACTCCATTTCACTTACAAAAAAAAGTATGAAGGGTAATGTTAAATAGCATTAACTCTAATTTCTTTTCAGGATGATTAATGACCTTAGAAGAATTGTTTTTATCAATCTGAAGGTACAAACTCTTTTAGAGTGGTATTCATAACTCTCAAAATCTGGCGCCAAGTTGCTTTTCTAGCTTTGTATCCTAGTTATTTACCTGGGGCTGTCTGGCCACATTATAGATTTCATATACTGAGCACTAACTATATTTCAGGATCTTTGCCAAACATTTGACATAAGCATTTCACTCTATCTTAATAACAACCTTCAATGATAGAATATTATTTGCACATTATAGGTGGGGAGACTGATGTTCTGTATTTCAGGATCTCTTAAGTCCTTCTATGTTACAGAGTGATTTGTTCACCTGTCACCTTTCTGAAGGATTAAAACAGTTCCTTAAGCACAGGAACCAACCTTTATCATCTTTGTTATAAGCCTCTAGCCTACTTGTAATGGGAACACCAAGTATGAAAAGTAGAAAGGGGGCCCTCCCTGGTGGCGCAGCGGGTTAAAGCACTTCATTGAGAGGCTAAAGCTACCTCTGCATGAGTTCAAATCCCGCCTGCCCCGGAGGAGACCACATGGCGTGGCGGACCCCTCCTGACCTGCCTGCTGCTCCCCTCAACAGTGTGCTTCGTCGATCTGCCTGTTCTGCTCCCCACTCTGTCTCTGGTGAAGCCTCTCACCGCCCCTGGGCCTCTGGCCTGTTCCCCAGTTCTGTATGTACAAATAAATAAATCTTTAAAAAAAAAAGTAGAAAGGGACAGAAAAGCAAACAGACATGCAAAGTAAGTTGAAATGTAGGAAATAATAATCAATAGAAGGAAAGGAACTAGGCAGACTTTAGTTTAAACACTGACTCTGACACTTATTAGATGTGACATCGGTCAAATCACTGACTATAGTCTTCTTGTCAATAAGTGGTAATAACAGCGCAGAATACTTAGTCTGTTGTGAGAATTCCACAAAATAAAGCATTACACGGTGTTTGGCATAAGGTAAGTGTTCATTAAGCAGTTCCTTTTTCTATTATAGAAAATATTCTATTTTTTATATTATAGACAGGAAAATACTTAGGAAAACAAGACAATTTCCAGCTTGGGATAGAGAAAGGCAAGAGTTCTTTAGCTGTCAGGCTGTATCTCCAAGTCCTCTACACTTAAGGGCCTCAGGGAGCTGCTTATTCATATATGTACAGGATTAGTAATTTGGGTTTCAGAGAAGGTCATAGTTAATTTAAACAGACTAGTTCAGAAATGGAACTTCTAAAAAATTCTTATTTAATTAGTAATAATATCTAATCTAAAACAGTAGGGCTAGGCAGATCTCAAGGATGGGGGGTAACTTTACTTAATACTTAGAGAAATGATTTTAGGAGACAGAAAACAAGAATATTAACGCAGTAATACACTCTATACATTAGCAGAACATATTTGTTACAAAACATTTTTAGATCTAAGACTTTAATTACTTTTCATAAAAGTCATGCGAGATGGTGTGTTTTAACCACCCTCACTTTGTATTTCTGGAAAGCTGAGATTCTGAGAGGTTTAGTTACTTGCTCGAGTTTGTATGATATGTTCATGTAGCCAGCATTCCAACCTTGTAGTTATACACATAATCCTCATTACTCCACATTTCCCTTCCTGGTCTGTAAGTCTGAAATTCAATTTTGGCATTGCTGTCTCCTTTGACATTAATGGTTATTTCATATTCACTTACAAGTAGAAGTCATCATTCCTTTTAACCATTATTTTCTGTCTTATTAAAAGATTTTAACAACTTGATGAATGAATGATTTTCTGACACGGACCTTGCTACTCTCAATGTACCTTAGGCTTCACTTTATTATTTAATCTGCTTTTAAAGTTATGACTTAATGCTATGTTTAACTGCTTCCTGAGAAGGAGGTGGGAAGGAGACTAATACTAGTAGTTGAGCAAATTTTGTGTGTTTGGGGCCTTGACATTATTTTTACTACTTCTTTTTTCAGTTAAAAAACAAACCAGCAAAATCATGTAGTCAGCTATTTAGTAAGTAAAAGGGCCTAAAACTCTCTCTGAATCAAAACTGAAGGGTCAAGTAGGTTGACAACCAAATGACCTTACCTTCTCCCTATGTGTGCTTTTAGCTAGATTTGAGACCAGCTATCAGGTGGCAAGTCCCATTGGGTAGCCCCTTTGAAAAGGTAATGGATATCTGTATTAAAAACAGGCACTAACCTTAAATACACTTTTCTGCTCCGAGGGCTTTATGATTCATTCTGAAAACAGGGATGTGAGACTTCTGATTGAAACAATCTTATGTTCTGGACAACTCACTTACAAAAAATTCACCTTTAGGGCCTGAAAAGTTTTTGATTATAGCAATACAGGCAGGACTTAACAACATGGTCTTATTTTGTTTGAAATTTTTTTTTATGCAAGATATTGAAGGGAGCAGTCACAGATCAAAACTTGACCCTTCAGTTGTGTTTCAGAGAGAGTTTTAGGCCCTTTCACCTACTAAAGAAGATTTGTAAAGTTTCTTTACCATCTTGTATTCAAAAGGTCATGAACACAAAGCAAGGTTCATGTAAAATGCCCAACTCCAATATAATGCATCTTTGCCAGGGTCCCATCCTCATTTAATTCTGAATCACCAGGCTTACATTGTGTCTGTCATTACACACACATACACATCAGACAGAATGCATTTTTGTGATTATCACGTGAATAAAGTTATAAATTGAACAGTGTACTTTGCATTTATACTTACATCCATTAGGAGACCTGTTCTATTCCTTTCATGTGTGGGTATGGGCAAGAGAAGGACAGAAGGAGAAAGAGCAGAGGAGAAGGGAAAGAGACCTGGGTTGTACTCCGAAACAACACCTTGGAAATAATTTCTTCTTTTGGGGGGTTTTCTATTGTAATCACTCTCATGATTTCCTATCTTTTAAAAGAGGGCTATGATTACATTGGCTCATTCATTGCCTATTATATACCAGGCACTCTTCTAAATGTTAGGGATAGAAAGCAGAAAGATAAAGTCCTTTTCTTTGCTTACAAAGTGGTAGTAAAGAATTATAAATTAAAAAAAAAGTAACAGTGAATGGGATGTCAATTAGTGATGAGAAATATAAAGAGAAATAAAGCAGAATAAAGGGATAAAGTGACAGGTATAGGTAGTGATCTTATTTGATATAAGCTGCCAAGTGTATCTGTCTCAGGTGAAGATTTTATTCTGATTGACATGGGAAGCCACTACTGGTTATGAGCCAAGGACAGATATCACCTAGGTTCTGTCTTAAGTTATCTTCATTCTTGCTATAGGTAAAGTTACAGTGATGCTAAAGGGGCAATACTGCTGCTACTGCAGTTATTTTGGATTGGAGATAACAGTAGAGAAGGTCAGAAGTGGTTTATTTTGAATGGAAAATAGAAATCTCTCTCTATGTGTATAAACATATATTTCATTTCATGAGTTATATCATAGCTGAACTGGAGCAAGTCGGGGTTAACTCAATTGATGGGTCCTCAGATAGAAACTTGAGAATACAGAACATGACCCAAAAACAAACAGATGGTGAGAAAAAAATCTATAAATCTATAACATCATTTATTTAAATAGTGAAAGGGAGATTGAGTGAGGTGGGGGGGAGAGAAAGAGAGGAGAGAGAGAGAGACAGAGAGAGAGAGAGGTTGTGGGGGAGAGAGAGAGAGAGAATTTACTGGCTTGCACATGGCCAGATGCCTTCTGTCCTTCTTTAGACAGCATATACTGAGCAGAGACTAAGATCCAAGAGAAAGCCGCAGGAGGCAAACTAGAAGAATCCAGAGACACCTCTCTATACCAGTAGTTACAATGCCAAAATCCCAGCAGCTAACTAGCAAAAAGCCAACTTTACCCTTTTTTCTAATCTGCTCCAGCTCTGGGGGTGCATGTGTTCTTCTCTTGGGCATATATCTGATACTGGAATTCCTGGGGTTGCCATATATTCAACTTCAGTAGATATTACCAAATGGTTTTCTAACATAATTGTTTTAATTTGTACTCCCATAGGGGGGTATAAAAAAGTTTGGTGCCTCCACAATTTTGTCCACATTTACTATAATCTGCCTTTCCAACTTGGGATCTAGTGATATCACATTGTGGTTTTAACTTGAAATTTCAAGATAAATACCTTGAAAACCTAAATAATTGAAAAACCTCTCTTTGTTTACTTGGCTATCCTTTTGTGATTGCCTATTAAAATCTTTGCCATATTTTTTCTTTCCAGGACTGCCTGTCTTTCTCTTATTTCTATTAAGGATTCTTTACAAATCCTGGATATAAGTCTTATATGTGAATTGGAAAAACTTTCTTCTCAGTGGTCTTTTTACTGTATTAATCATGTGGCTTGAGGAACAGATTTAATTTTCATTTAGTATAATTTATCATTTTTTAAAAAATTTAGAATCAGCAGATGTGTGCCCTATTTAAGAACTCTTTACCTACTCCAAAGCCAATAGGGAAAGATAGTCTTATTTATTTTACCAAAAGCTTGAGTGATTTATCTTCCACAGGGTTTTGGATATATTTTGAACATAAAGCATTTGGAATTCCTATTGGCTTGGAAAGACTGTGTGAGGGGAAGAGATAAACTGAGGAATAGATGGGGGTATGACTTTTTCTCACTCTAGTTAAAGGAACACTTATTCTATAGCTTTCAGGGTTAAAATATACAAATAAGACATCAGTTTATAAAAATGTGAGGCAAAAATGTACCTTATTAGCTCTGTGTTGCAGGTTCCAAAGCAATGTCTGGAGCAATGTGACATTCTGTAAATGTTAAGGAGCACTACTTTTAAATACATTTCTTTTCATTTACAACTGACATGGAAGGATAAAACAGTTTTCGATGTTGATAGTAAAACAAAGGTATTTTGGCACTAACTTGGTATTCATGAATATTGTAGTCAATGGTAAATGGTGCTCAAAGGATGTTTGGTTGGTGCTTAAAGTTTTAATCTCCATGAGTTTGGTTCTTTATAGTCAATTCCGGAGGTTTGTTAATTTCCTAATTTGCCTCCATATGTGAAGAATTTCTGCTCAAGAATAAATTAAGTTAGGAAGTCAAGTATAATTATTTAAGTTCTGAATAAAGAAAGGCTGAATACTCTTAATATACCTGCCATTGTTTTTATCTTTTTTATTGAAATTCAACAATGTCAAGAAATTGTATGCACTAATTCAACTTCTAACATACACCATCTAGCTCTGTGGGTACATGAAGTGAAGAATGTTTTAGCCACAATAGTTGGTTCTTTGGTACACAAAGTGGCCGTAAGAAATGGTGCTGAAAGACCCATTCCCCATAAATTTCTATTTAGCAGTACAGAGTTTGAACTTTTACCATTCATGAACTTTACCATTCCTCTTGTGTAACAGCATCACAAAATCAGTCTTGTTTCACTTCACCTGGAATAAATTGAATGTTCTCTTGGACACTATAGGTATAGAAGTCATTAAGCCTAGAAGCAGAGTTTCAAAAATAGTTTTGGCAAGTAATAAATCTAGAGTTTATTGGTGACAGACCTCAGTAGTTACAACTATGTGGGATTTCCCTGGGGAAATATTTCTTTCATCCTGAGATGCATCTCTGGAGTCAGATAAAAATTGGGTTTGAATTCTGGTTCTGACATTTATCTTTGTGACCTTGGTCAAATTGCTTAATCCCTCTAAGCATCTGTTTTCTTGTAAAATGAGAATTGTATTAGTGCCTGCCTTAAAGGATTTGTTAAGACAATTAAATGAGATTATAGAGTTTAGCATAATGTCCAGCACATTGCTGCAAAAATCCAACATCACAGTTCCTGACTTAAAAACCTTTTAGAAGTGTCTATGTGCAAATCATTCTCTAAAGTTTTTTTATGAATCTTTGGAGGCAACAACCTAACAGTAAAATGTATCAGGACATCACTAAAGTCAAAGACATTTCTTTAGCTAGTAAAGTATAGCAGATACACTTCACCTTTTGGAGCAAACGATCAAAAATAAAGCTTTGAAGAGCAAGGAGGATTAAAGAAGCTTAAAGCATTTCACACAATATCTTTTGAAAAAATTAACATATATTAAGAAATTCTTTAGCTAGCTAATTTAGAAGGCCAAATGTTCTAAGATTTGTCTTTCATCATTATTCTAGTATGCCATCACATTTTCTTAATCCTTATTCTACCCCAGGATTGTGTAAAAGAAAAAGGTGCCAGATAAACGGGCTTCCTTATATTGTCTTTGGTCACTTGATAAAAGTATTTTGATAAACATTTAGCATTTAGTGCACTTTACATTCCTATTCTTCATTAGAATGTTAATGACTACCTGAATACAAACTTGAAACAGGTAGATTCCATCTAGTAACTGCACAGTGATTTTTGGGGGTTATCAGAGCACATTACAAGGCAATTAAATTTATACTAGTAAGAGAAGTTTATCTTAATGTTTCTCACACCTTATGAGACCCTAATAATCGATGCATTGAGCAGCATTAAAAAGGGAAGAAACATAAAGTCACTGGATGTTTCTAAAACATAATCATTGATCATGACTTTTTCTTATTTCCAGCAGGGATAAAAATAAACAAGACATGATAGGAACAAGCTCTTAGGTTTCTGTGATTAAACAGGCAGTCCTGCTATAACTGGAGCACATTTCATGCTAAAATGTCTTCTGAGTCCTGTGAAAGCCCAAACTGTCAGGCTGCTACCAATATTTTGTGGTCAGGCCTCCTCCCCCCCAACCCCCCAACACCCCGAAATCGAGGAGATTCCTAATCCCCACTGTCTCTCCATCTCTGTACTCATGAAAAACAATCTGTCAAAGAAAAAGGACAGTGTTCTCTCTGGTTTCTGCTTTTAGCATCTTATCACTCTGTCCCAGGGGCTGTTAAAAAAGAGCATTTTACTATTTGATGGGTTGGTATCTGATTTTTCATAAAGTCTTTGACTTTCTCCCAACCATGTGAAGTCTTTTGCTCTACACACTCCTTGCCTACTCTCCTCTTTGTCTGGATGAAGGTCCTGTGAAACTCAAAGGAGAGACATTTGCTTCTGGAGCAATTAGTTCTAATCACTGGATTGGAAAAAAATAGACATTTTTAAAATGTAGGAGCTGTTTTCTGAAGGAATGTGGGATTATTTAACCCAAGTATCACTTACTGTAGGTCCATTCTGCATCCAGCAATATGCCAGCCACTATAAATATGTCTTAAGAAAACATTTAGTGGAGTCTAGGGTAGATTTTTGGGCTGAGATATAAAATTATTTTGCCTTGGTTATTGTCAATTTTATCCTTGTGAACATTTCTGGACTTTGAAATAAAAATGTAGTTGGCTTTCTTTTCAGTTTTCTTTGCTGAACATATACAGTAATTCTGGAAACCAAGTTAATAAGGTTGGAAAATGTTTGCTTTATTTCCATGCATTCTGAACTTCTTAGACTATTAGACCATCATTCTTTTGTAGGAAAAGTGCTGAGTTTTGGATGAAAAAGAAGATGAAAACAAGAATTGTGTGTGCTATTATACAAAATGTCACAGAATATCATGCATATTTTACCGCCACTCTTCCTAGACCATCCATTTAATTACTTTATGGCCGAGCCATTCATGAACAATGGAGTCATTCTAAAATTCATAATAATAAAAACTTTATTACATGTCACATCATATTTTTACACAGATATATATTTTTATATTTATGGATAGAGTTACTTTATATGAGGCAATGACTTGGAGAATTAATATTCTAATTCAAAACTTTTATAGTTTTAAAAATCAGAAAGCAGTATTTGCAAGGACCTGGAATCTGCAGTACTGAGGCAAAATGTCAGAATCTGGTGGTGTAAGTTCTAGGACATTCAGAAATATGTTCATCTTGTACTTTGCCAATCCGTTAGCTTCTTTTCTGTTTACATAATAACAGTTCCCCACAATGCTTAGCTAAAGCCAAAGCAAATAAACTGGACTTCTCAGAAAAAAATTATAAGAGGGACCAGACTTCATTTAGCGAAAGCCTACAGCATTTTACTTATTTTAAAATCAGTATACTCTCATTACCAACAAAAATCTCAACTTGATGAAAAACACAATTACTTTTGACCTTCATATTACTTTGCATTTTATTTGCAATGCTTTTAAGTGTTTTTCATTAGTATATGGGTCTGTATATTAGGAACTAAAGTATTCTTTTTTCCGTTATCTTTATTTTGCTCCCATTTTATTCAAGTCATTGACTATTGTACATTTTTACTGCTAAGTTTCAATAATTTTCTCCTATTTCTTATCCCATATTTTACAACATTGCAAGTATTTAACCTGAAAGATTTGATGGCACAGGTTATCCTCAAATGATAATTTCATTTCTGAACCTCAGAGAAAAACTTTGTGTATGTGTATATTTAAGTGCAGTCAGTATAATGTAATACACATAATTCACTGCTTTAGTTTCCTCATCTGTTGAGGTCCAGCCAAGTTTATAGGGTTGGCATGAAGATTAAAAAATTTTGTATTCTAAAAATAAAAGGTCTTATTATACATATAAAACATTTGGCAAGAAATAGAAGTAAATAAGTAATAACATTATTATTGTTATTGTTGTTGTGGCAAAGAAAAGGATGAGCAAGACAGCTTTAAGTGATGTAGGAAAGTATAGCTCTTAAAAGTAAATTTAGGGTTCTCTCTGGTGGTACAGCAGGTTGGGACGCAGCACTGCAGGTTGGCTGCACCTACCTCAGTGCGAGTTCAATCCCCAGACCTGACGGTGAACCACATGGCATGGCAGACCTCTCCTAACCCGCCTGTTGCTCCCCTCAGCAGTGTATTTTGTCGATCTGCCTGTTCTGCTCCCCACAATGTCTCTCCCTGCTCCGGCACCTCCAGCTTATACACTAGTTCTGTGTGCATAACTAAATAAATCTTTTTTTTTTTTTTTTGAAGAGTAGATTCAGAAGTAGAAGTAAGGAAAATACTTTGTTCTAGTTTATGTCCAGAAAGAAAGATGACTTTTAAAGCAAATTTTATAGCCTGAAAGTGTTCGTTGCTGATCTATAACTTCAGTTAAATACCATGTTATAAAAAGTTTATACTTAAAATACCTTTTACCAGGTATCTTCTCTTATTAAATATCTGTTATTAATCAGAGTTAACGTACATTTTAATTACAATGCAGTGAACCAAAGCATCTCTAAAGCCTGGAACATGGTGTGCATAGTTTTCTTCCTTCTTATGACATCTCCCACACCCATGGTTTTACTGTTTGCAGAGTTAGAAACATAAATTCCTCCCTTGCTTTCTTACTCTAACACACCCACCTCATACACCTGTTTACTCTTTGTTTGCAGGTAAATGTGTACATATGCTAGGGCATGCTTTTTATGATGAGATGACAAATGGAATCTTGTCATTGCATTATTTAAAGAGCAAATTCCAAACCTTTCTCCACTCCTCTTTCTGTTTAGGGGCATTAAAACAGAGCTGGCCTTATTGACTATAAGCAACTTAAAGTAAGACAATTGTATTGCCCAATGAAATCATTTCAGACTCAATTGGTTTCACCCTAGGATATGGACAGGCTGGGAAAATGAGGATTCAGCTGTAGATTATTTTACCAAGTTTTCATTCTCCTCACCTTTGGTAGCAAACAGGACTGTTCTGGTCAGATAAATATCCAATGACTTATTCTTTTCTTAAGATTTATTTATTTATGCATATAAGAACTGGAGTACAGGCCAGAGGTGTGAGGGATGAGAGGATTCACCAGAGACAAAGTGTGGAGCAGAACAGGTCAATTGACTGAAATACACTGCTGATGGGAGCAGTGGGCAGAACAGGAGAGGTCTGCCATGCTGTGTGGGTCACCTCCCTGGCCAAGGATTGGACTCCTGCTGTAGTGGCAGCAGAGAGCTTCAGAGTGCTGCTCTCTTAACTCGTTGTTGTGCCACCCTGGAGAGCCGTGATAGCTTATTCTTGCCATCATCTAATTTTCTCCACTACAAACCCAAGTCACCCTTCCCTCTAGCCCCCCCTCCTTACCCAAGTCTGTCAGGTATAACTCACTGCTCAGTCTTTCGCCATTTGAAAGTGTGCGCTGCGTGTGTGTGTGTGTGTGTGTGTGTGTGTGTGTGTGTGCGCGCGAGCGCCTATCCTTTTAAATTTCCAGTCTTTTCTTTTTCTCTCTCTTCCTCTTGCTTTTCTCCCCTTGCTCCCTTCCTCCTTTCCTTTTTTCTAAGTTCCCTCTCTTGTGGTCTCAGGATGGTCTCTTCTTATTTTAGCAATTGCTTCTTTTCCTTTTCTCCTATTACTGTATTTATGAATAAGACAAAGATTACTGTCACAAAACATAACAAAATAACCCTTTATTCCCCCCAAATAAATTGGAAATAGTTTTAATAATTAATTAATAGATAGTGAGGCAGGCACAAAGAAAGTCACATATTTCATACATATTACCACTTTGTACAAGTAACCTGAAGTTTCTTCAGAATCTTAAAAAATAACTAATTTACCTCCTCATGTGGTTCTTCCTCAATAGCAAGTGTCCAATATAAAACAGAACAACTATATTGTTATTTATTTTATTTCAGCAAATAGATAATATTCCTATTTTATTAAAGATAAATAAGCCTTTGTAGGCAAGCATGCGATAATACTTTGTTTCTATGGGAATATACACTCCTAACTTGAAACAACCAGACACCAACAGTTTATACGTTGAGGACTTTCTGGACTGGGAACTGATTTAAGCTTTGGTTTCTCACATGGTAACAATTTCTTTATGCTAGCTTCTTCTCTTGCATAAAGACTCAGAGACCTGGTGCAAAAGGCAAAAATCAGACGAGGCAGCCCATAAGAAAACGAATTAATCTTTATTTTAAACAATATATATTGAGAAGTTGAATGGGATGAGGCAACAAATATTTATTTCTTATATGCAATATAGATGAATTCATGCACTCTGAGCAATTTAACTTTTTAATTTGCAAGTGGGTATTTTTATTTTATTAGTAATTGCAAAATGGTAATCTATTGTTCTCTTGCAAATATCAAAAAAGATGTTGTGGGGGAAGCAGTTCTAACGATTATTCTGCATGGCTGGAAGAAGCATGCACTCTTCATTATTCCATGCTAGGCCCAGGGTTTTTGGCTTTTATACATACATACACACACACACACACACACATATAATAAATTCTCTTAGAACAAGCATATTTGAAAAAAAAAAAAGAAGAACAAGCATATTTGTATGATTTAAATAAGAGAAGACTACCTAACATGAGCTTCTCACTTTCATGCCTATAATTAAAAAAAAACATTCATCAAAAAGCTCAAATACAGGATAAAGTATATGGTATATTCTTTGTGTTTTGCTCTCTCCTACACACACACACACACGCTCACACATAAACACTTGTGCATGTGTACAGAAATCTTGTTATTCATTCATGACCAAACTTATTTAACTCCCAATAGAAGATGGCTATAAATGACGGAGGCGGGGTGTGTGTGGAAGGGACAGATGCAATTTTATGTTTAGTAGAGTATAGCATATGTTCAAATGGTGAACAATGAATTAAATTAAGGATGGGGTATTTCCTTGCTTCTTTTTTTGTGTAAAAAGATTTATTTATTCATGCATATAGAACTGGGGTACAGATCAAGGTGCAGGGGCAATGAGAGGACTCACCAGAGACAGAGTGGGGAGCATAATCGGCTGACTGCTGAAGTTCACTGTTGACGGGAGCAGTGGGCAGGTCAGGAGAGGTTTGCCATGCCATATAGATCACCTCTGGGGTTGGGGATTCAATTCCGCTGAAGTGGCTTTAGCTTCTTAGTGCTGTGCTTTAACCTGCTGTGCCACCAGGGAGGTGGAACAGCACCTTCCTTGCTTTTACTTAAATGTAAAATACATTGCTATTTAAAGTGTTTAAAAAAACATATTTTTCATATTCTAATAAAATGGCCAGCTTTTAATAACATTTGAGCAGAAGAAAAGTCCTTTCATACCAAGGATATTTTTAAACTAGGAAAAACAGTGTTAAAATTTAGTCCAATCTTTTGTTTTACTTATCTTCCTTTATATCTCACCTCCCATCCTTCTTCCTAAAGAATGAATGAATACATGATGCACAGGTGAATTGGTGGTGGGAATTTTAAGCAGAAATCATATATCATGCAAAAATGAAGGATGTTGTAATAAGCATATTTTAGAAAGGAAGAAAGAATGAATGAAAATAACACTTCAATTAATTAGTTTATTTATACATACAGGACTGGGTACCCAACAGAGGTATAGGGGGAGTAAGAGGACTCACCAGAGACAGATTGGGGAGCAGGACAGGAAGATTGACTGTGTACACTGCTGAAGTGAGCAGCAGGTGAGAGGAGAGGTCTGCTATGCCATGTGGGTCATTAGGTGCTACAGTAGCTGTGGACAGCTTCACAGTGTGTCTTAACTCTGTGCTATCAGGGAGGCCCCATCTTGTATCTTTTTTAAGGAAAGTCCTCCCTAATGGAAAATTATGAAAAAGATTTTATATTTTCTTCTACTGTGTTTATACTTTTTTAGGATCAACTCTTTACTTAATTTTTAATATTTTCTTATATAGTAAGAAGTAGGGGGAGATCTGGCAAGATGGTGGCAGAGTGAAGACACCAAAATCACTATATCCAAGCTAACAAAGGAGTATAAGACTAAAAACGGATTGTAGACTTAATATACTACGAGTTTCAACCCAAATGAGAGCACCCGGATTCACTGGAAGGAAGATAACTGAGGGAGACTCAGAGATTGGGGAATTCCAATAGGGAAGCTTTGATCTGGGAGTGCCCAGGCACTGTTAAAAGAAATACAAGAAGACACCATGAAATGGAAAGATGTCCCCTGCTCATGGGTCAGAAGACTTAACATCATCAAAATGGCCATTCTACCAAAAGCGATATACAGATTTAATGCCATCCCAATGAAAGTCTCAATGACATTCTTCAAAGAAATAGGAAAAATATTGATGAGATTCAAATGGAACCACTAAAGACTTTGAATAGCCAAAACTCTCATGACTAAGAATAAAGAGAATGGAAGTACTACAATCCCAAACTTCAAGGTATACTACAAAGCCATAATAATCAAAACTGCATAGTATTGGAACAAGAACAGACATACAGACCAGTGGATTCAAATAGAAAACCCATATATATACCCATAGGTTTATGGGCAGCTAATATTTGACAAAGGAGCAAAGAATATACAACGAAACAAAGAAAGTTTGTTCAGCAAATGGTGCTGGGAAAACTGGGAAGCTACATGCAAAAAAAATGAAACTAGATCACTACCTTGCACCATACACAAAAATCAACTTGAAGTAGATTAAAGACCTAGACATAAAAAACAGAAACCATAAAATACCTGCTAGCAAAGATGGGCCAAACATGACACACACTTCAGGGATATCTTTAAAGATAAAGCACCCAACACAAGATAGTGAAGGCAAGGATAAATAAATGGGACTACCTCAAGTTAAAGAGCTTCTGTACAGAAAAAGAGACATTACAAATGACAAACAAACATCCCACTGATTGGGGAAAAATTTTCTCACACAAAATGAGTGATAAAGGATTGATCACAAAGATACACAAAGAACTGATGAAATTCAACAAAAATAAAGTAAACAACTCCATCAAAAAGTGGGACTAAACGACACTTCTCCAAAGAGGAAATGCAGATGGCCAATAAGCATATGAAAAATGTTCAACATCACTTGTAATAAGGGAGATGCAAATTAAAACCACAATGAGATACCACCTCACCCCAGTGAGAAGGGCACATCTTCAAACAACTAGCAACAACAAATGTTGGCGAGGATGTGGAGAAAAAGGAACTCTCCTGCACTGCTGGTGGGAATGCAAACTAGTACAACCACTATGGAAAACTGTTTGGAGGTTCCTCAAACTGCTAAGCATGGAGCTTCCCTACCACCCAGCAACCCCACTCCTAGGTATCTACCCAAAAGACTGATTCAAAAAGATACTTGCACCCCCATGTTTATTGTTGCTTTATTTACAATTAAAAAGCCATGGAAACAGTCCAAATGCCCAAAAGTGGATGACTGGATTAAAAAGCTGTTGTACATATATACAATGGAATATTACTCAGCAACCAAAAAAAAAAATAAACACATGCCTTTTGCAGCAACATGGATGGAGCTGGAAAAGATCATGATTAGTGAAATAAGCCAGAAAGAAAAGGAAAAACATCGGATGGTTTCATTCATAGCAGGAGTTTAATGGACCAGGTGAGAAAATAATAATAATGAACAGCTATATACCAGACACATTTTATGGAGTGGAGTGGGGAATGGGGTCAAAAAACAGTGGGGGGAGAGAAATGCACTGGACTGTGGTGATGGCACATGGGTGATTTGGTGATGGGAAGCCCATGGGGATTATAGCTGAGATGGAAAAATGCACAGAATGATGTAAAAATAAGCTATTATATTATTTAAAATAAAATAAGATAAATAAGAAGTAGGAGGAAATTGACCTTTTAAATGGATAGTAAGTTGTCTTTATTATTTTTTTAAGTAATTCACTCATTCACCATTTACTTGCAAAGTCTCTTTCATCTACTAAATTCTTAAACACTTTCTATTTCTAGACTCTACTTTGATCTATTTATCAATTTGACCATTATCTAAAAAGTGCCATATCAATTTAATTTCTATAACCTTTAAGTACATCTTCATATCTGGCAGAACAAGTAACCTGCATATATGCCCCCGATTTCTTGGCAAAATTTAAACATTTAATCTTTTTTTTCAAAGATTTTATTTATTTATGTATACAAGAACTGGGATGCAGGGGAGTGAGAGGATTCACCAGACATAAGCAGGGAACAGAACAGGCAAATAAACTGAAATATACTACTAAAGGTGCAAAGGGTGGGATAGGAAAGGTCTGCTGTGCTATGTAGGTCACCTTCCTGGCTGAGGATCGAACTCATGACACAGTGGCTATGGACAATTTCATCGTGCTGTACTTTAAGCCCTTGTACCACCAGAGAGGCCCCCCATTTAATCTTTTAGATGAATTTCCGAATTAACTTGCAATGCCTTAAGAAAACTGTTTTGGCTTTACAGGTTAACAGGTTGACAGATTAATGATAGATATATACATTAAATATTTATTATATTCAATCTTATAAACAAATATGGTATATTCCCAATTTATCCAGTTTGTCTTTTAAGTCCCTCCATAAAGTTTCAGAATTTTCTTCAATCACTCATGTACAACTCTTGATAGACTTGTTAGGTAATTTCACTGTTTTGTGTGGGGTGTGTGTGTGTGTGTGTGTGTGTGGCTGGAGGCTTTTTTAATTTGGTAATTTCTAGTTGGTCATTACAGTTTATGTAAAACTATTAAATTATATGTCTGTTTTCGTATTATATGCACCAAAATATATTATATATTTCTTATATTCAGCTTTTTTCCCTCTCTTTATCCATTTACTAGTTGGATAGGTTTTTAGTTGATACCCCTTGAATCTCACCTTGAATTATAGATGATCATATGTCACCTATTAAGAAGGGTGGGGTTACCATTTCCTTTCGAGACTTATATCTTCAATTTCTTTTCTTTGTGTAATTGCACTGGTTAGCATCATTTTATACCATTGCTTCTCATATTTCAGTGTGCATGTAAGTCAAAGTTCATATTAAAGAGATTATTCTGATTTTAACAAGCTGCCAGGTAATGCAGAACACATTTTGTGTAGGCGGGTTCTCTTCTACACTAAGTAGTTATGATGATACTAGTCTTTTTGCCTTGTTTATGATTTAAGAACTCTAATTATGTACCTTATTTATGTAGATGAAGAAAGAAATTTACATACATTTAATACCTTGTCCAAGTGCCGAATGGCAGAATAAAACTCAGTCCAAAAATGAGCAATTTAAAGGCTATTGTTCTTACTCTTTATAAGCACTTCCTGTTATAAACCAAAGAATCGTGTGCTGCTTGATCTGCATTTTAAAAATCTCTCATTCAAAGTTTTTATATCAACTTTAATATTTATCTACCTAGAATTGGTCAGCAAACTATACCCAATACCCAGATCCAATTCCTGCCCTCCAATTGTGAAAGGTGTTTGAGTGATTGAAAAAAATGATTAAAAGGAGAACAATATTTGGTGACTCATGAAAATTACATGACATGCTTATGTCAGTCTCCATGAATAAAGGTTTGTTGGAATTGTTATGTTTACTTGTTTATAAATTATCTATGCCAGTTTTCAACTATTAAAGTAGAGTGATTGAGGCATGTTGCTCTTATTCCATTGCAGTACTGCTATATGAAGTACAAACCACACTTTGCAGTTATGCTTTGTGTTTCAAGTGCCATATTATAATATGACATTTATTCTTATTATTTGAAAACTAGCACTTCATTCTCATTAAGTGAAGAAAAGTGGACTTCACAGGCACGTACAGTGGAGGGCAGATAATGTTATTATGAAATTAGATGATGAAATACTATTGTGGAATGGCACTACAGTTATGTTTAAAAATACAACACACATAAAAGTATTTATAGTAATCCCTTATGATCTGAATTTGAGATATCTGTTATAATTTTTTTTATTTCTGATTCTCTTTGAGTTTTCTCCTTTTTCTTTTTCCTTTGTAAAGCTAGTATGCTAGTTAAGTGGATCACCTAGGAGAGATGGGCAAATTCCTAGGAATATACAACCACCTGAGACCAACAGAAAGAAATATAAAATCTGAACAGATCAGTTACAAACAAATAAATTGACAGTAATAAAAATATCTCTCAAACCACAAAAAATCCAGAACCAGATGGCTTTACTAGTAAATTCTACTGAACCCTCAAAGATGAGTTAATACTTATCCTCCTCAAACTCTTCTAAAAATTGAGAAAGAAGTGATACTTCCAAACACAATTTGTGAGGCCATCAATACTAAGACCCTAAAACCAGACACAGATACCACAAAAAAGAAAACTGCCGACCAATTTCCCTGATGAACACAGAGGTAAAAGTCCTCAGCAAAATCTTAGCTAACTAAATTCAACAATGCTAAGATTATATACCATGACCAAATGGGATTTAGCCCAAGAATATAAGGATGGTTCAATACCTGAAAAACAATCAAAAAAATTCACCAAACCAACAAAAATAAATATAAAAAACACATAATCATTTCAATAGGTGCTGAGAAAGCATTTGATAAGACTTAACATTTATTTAGGATAAATATCCTCAAAAAACTGGGAATAGATGGAATAGATCTTAAGATAAGAAAGGCCATATAGACCAACACAGTTGATATCATTCTTAATCATGAAAATCTAAAAGCTTTTTCAATAAGATCTGGTATAAGAAAATGATATCTACTTTAACTACTGCTATTCAATGTAGAATTGAATTCCTAGCTAGACCAACTAGGCAAGAAAATGATATAAAGGGAATCCAGATTGAGAAAGAGGAAGTAAAGCTATCATTACTTGCAGACAAAACGACAATATAGACAGAAAACCTTAAAAGCTACTAAAATAATTGAAACAATTAGGTCAACAAGTGGCAGGTTAAAAAATCAATATACAAAAATCAGCTGCCTTCCTCTCAGTAAATAAGCTAGAAAAGGAGTAAATCTAGAAAATATTCCCATGTATAACTGTATTAAAAATCATTAAACACCTAGGAGTAAACTTTACAAAGGAGTGGCCCTCCCTGGTGGCGCAGCGGGTTAAAGCACAGCACTAAGAAGCTGAAACCACTTCCGCATGAGTTCGATTCCCGCCTGCCCAGGAGGTGACCTCATGGTGTGGCAGACCTCTCCTGACACGCCCGCTGCTCCCCTCAGCAGTGTACCTCCTCGATCTGCCTGTTCTGCTCCCCACTCTGTCTCTGGTGAAGTCTTTCACCACCCCTGAGTCTCTGCCTGTACCCCAGTTCTGTATGCACCAATAAATAAATAAATAAATAAATCTTAAAAAAAAAAAAAATTTTACAGAGGAGGTGAAGCACCTACATACCATAAGCAGGCATTACTGAATAACATCCCTCACAGTAAAGCATTGGTCTTAAAACTTTTAATGGACTATTTCATCACTGGAAAAATTTTAATTCATAAAAGTAAAAAAATGAAAATTACCCTACAAACAGTAGATTTTGGAGAGGCTCATTTTCCCTCAAAACAAGGAAAAATTGCTGATGATAAGTAAATTAAATTATGCTTGATTGAAGCAGGTGAAGTTCAGCATAAGCTGAAGGGGAATCTTCTAAGATGTGTTCCAAATGATGGTGGTAAAATATTTATTTTTAAACAGAAAAAAACTCTTAAACCAACTTACAGAGCTTAAGAAAATATACAGCTTTTGAAGCCCATGGATAATCATTGTATTGTATTCACCAGCAGGTGCTTGTGAAAAATATTTAAGTCCATCATATGTAATTGAAAGAGTTTTAATGATAAGCTTTAACTTTTGTGGGTTAACTATTGTCAGTTCTGTAAAAATTTGTCAGAATAAGATCTGAATATCCTATTTCTTGAACACCCAGTAGATAAATACTAAGCAGTGGGAAAATTTTTTTCTGAGGTTTTTGAGAGTTAAAGTTAGATTTCTTTGGTGAATGACATATAGCATGATTAATTATTATAAATGAACACTGGATGATATCAGAAATGACTTTCTGTTGCAGAATTGATAATGTTTCTTAATGAATACAAACTAAAATTACAAGGTAAATCAGCACTAAAATATGAAACTTACAATATGGTAAAGTTATTTCAATGACATTTCAGTAACCAATGTTACTGAATCATGTAATGTCAAGTTACTTTATACATTTTCTTTGCTATTAAAAGTTAAAACAAGAAGCAGGGTCTCCATTGTCACACAAATGTATATCTGATATATTTTTCTGAGCTCAAACCACAGTTCCAGAAGCATGTTTTTGGATCTTGATGCAAGTAACAAAGTTTCCATATTTCATAATTCTTGTATCTGCACAATTGAGAAGTTTCCACCTATCTTTCAATTGGAAGTAATTAATTTAATGACATGCTAAAAGGCAAATAGCAAGAGAAAAATCAAACAGGACTCTTTAAGTGCTTTCCAAGCAATGAGTACACTCAATTAAAATCATATGCGCACAGACAGATATTTGTATTTGGCAGTACCTTTCTGTATAAAAAGACATTTCAAAGATGAAATATGTAAAATCTCGTTATGAATCAGTATTAACAGATGGACGTGCAATCCACTGTGATGATAGGAAACACTTAACTTTGATCCCTAATTAAATGAAATGTTAGCCCTCCTCCACAATAAGAAAATTTCATTCTTGTTATTAGTAGGTCTATATAACAGAAAATTATGCTCAATTATTATTATTATTTCAGTTAAATTTTCAATTTTTTAAAAATTTGCTTTTTCTTTTTGTTGTGTAACTGCCTGTACAACAGCCTTCGCTTTGCCTCTTGGCTTGACATACTTACTCTTTGGCCCTTTACAAAAACACGTTGTCAATCCTAGACCTAGAATATCTTATTGTCCATATGCAGAATTATGATAATTCTTAAAATTATATTATAAGCATATGCTTGTTGAGTGCTGCAATGTGCAAAGCTTTTTCCTTGCAAAAGAGGAGCTACTATTCCCAATATATGGTATGGTGAAATGAAAATTCAAAATCTTCCCTAAGATTATATATTGGTAAGTTAATAACACATAATAATTTAAACCTATTCTTCCTGGTGCAAAGCCTAGACTGTGTGATCTTAGGGAAGTTACTTAACCTCTCCAAACCTCATATTCTTCATTGGTGGAAAAGAGATTATTCTAGAATACTACCAGCATCACGTGGTCAACTGAATCATTGAATTAATAAATCCAAGGAGATTACTTAGAACATATCCAATGGAGAGCAGTAAGAAATGGCTGCAGGTCCAAACAAGAAAGAGGTAAATAAAAGTTTATTATGTAGAGGAAGTTGATGTACAGTTCCACTATAGCTGGCAACTAGAGATTTTCATTTACTTCAGAATTTGTGTTATTTGTTTATTTTAAATAACCTAATATATATTAAATATGCAAAAAGCAAACATTATATTTAAGTCTAACGCAGAGGTACTAAAGTAGTTGAGAAAGCCAGTTGAGATTCTACTCACTTGGCTTATTCCCAGTGCTGCTACTTGGTAGCTGTGTGACCTTGATCAAGTCACATAATTCCTCTGATCCTCAATACCTTCCTCTGTAGAATGCAGATTACAAATAGCCAGTCCAGGGGATGATGTGAGCATTAAACAAATAAACATGCATCAAAAGTACCTAAAACCAGGCTTGGCATCAGAATGGGATCAGTAAATAAACGACTGTTCTTCCCCTTGGCTTTTCTTAACTTACCCAAAGTTTTAAAACAAAGCAAAGCAAAACTTCACAAAAACTTCACAAAAACTTCACAAAAACAAAACAAAGTCAAAAAAACCCCAAACAAACAAATAAAACCCAACTTATTGATTGGGAATTGGACAATAAGGGAGACTATCAGGGGAAAAAATGAAAGGTCCTTAGTAGAATTGCCAGATAAAACAGGACATCCAGTCGAATTTGAATGTCAGATAAACAATGGGAAAGAATTCTTTCAGCATATCCCACATATTGCATGGGACATACTTACACTAAATAAATTATTATTTGTTTATCTGACCTTGAGATGCCACTGGATGTTAACGTATTTTTATTTACTAAATCTGGTAGCCTACACATGACAGAATTTAGCAAGAAACCTCTTATCCTAGATAGTCTACAAGACTCAGAGCGCACAAGAGCCCGATGTTGTTTCCAACTTAACTGCAAAAGCTTCAAGGAGAAGGTTGACCCTACCCTCAGGTCTCAGTCAGTCATCGGTCCCAGACCGGAACCCCCCTGGGAGCCATTCTGCCTCCTAAGCACCCACGAAGGGACAGCAGTGCCGAGGTGGCTGGGAAAACTACGGCCCACTGCCCTTGGTCTCCAGGAGTCCCTCCACCTCACGTTTTCCTTCGGGTGGGGCTCTGCGGTTGCTCAATGGGTGTGGCGACTCTGTCTCTAAGCCTCTGCCACGCCCTGCTTAGTCCACCTGGGGGTGGGGGTGGGTGAAAGAAAACTGGTTGAAGGAGGGAAAAAACGGCTTATCAATTTGCTATTTTTCTTAGCAGGTTTGTGCTTCGTTGTTCTGGTCTGCAAAACTTTAATTATGACTTTGATGCAGAGTGACTGCAGATTGTCTTTGTCAGGCTTGATTTAATAGCCTGCTTGCACAAAGTCCGACAGAGATTGCTTTTGTTGCACTTTCGAACAGCTTGTGAAGGTGGCTCTTATACGTTAAGGAGGAAACTCTGTGGTTAAACTGTAGCCTAGGTATTTTTAGAGCCGTTACCATGTTAACCGAATTTCGTACATTTCACCTGCAGGATATGCAGTAGTCTGAGGCCTTCCCTAACCTCTAACCAGAAATTATGATTTAACAGTTCTTCATACTGTATTTGGAACCAGATCCATGTTACCAGAAAAGCTACTCATCAAATGTATAGGCTGCTAAGAATCTCTTTTTGGATGGATGGTACCATGCCTTTGGGAGTTTTTTTTTTTTCCTTGATGCAGAAGGATTTGAAGGAACCTAACTAAAACGCTAAAATTGGTTAGTTCTAAAGGTCGGAGCCTGGAGGCAGTGACCCATTTGTTAATCATTAAGCTTTTCTAAACTGTCTCTGACAGTATTCTGGCCTTGTGCCACCTCTTTGGTCATTTTAAGCTGCAAATTCTTGTACTGTTTCAGTTTTTAAGTAGGTAGCAAAGGTTATGAGAAAGACATCATTTGTAAGTTATTTTTCCTTATCAAATGTCTTTAGGGTTTTGGAAAGGCAAAGCTGTCCACTATAAAGGGAATCTTCCTAACATCCCTAGCTGTCACATTTTAAAGATGGACCAGAGGACCCTCCGCTAAGGGGGCATTTCTAGCTATAATTTCCATGTTAAATCGTTCCAAAGATAAGCAAGCAGTGAGAGGACACCCACTTAGCAATTTGGTATTAGTTCCCAAGTCACAGCTGTCCAGAGTGATTTTCTCCTATAATCCCAACACTGAAAGTTCAGAAACAGGCCCAGTGTATTTATAATCTCGTCATCAGGTAAAAACTGGTAGCGCTTTAAAATATTTTGACTGCATTCTGGGAAGCCAAATGGGGGTCAAGCGATACGACGTTTTATCCCCAAATTTAATGCTAGCTTTTGTTCTAGTCTATCTGAATTAAAGTTGATTTGTACACTCCCAAACTCTCCTAAATTTTATGTAGCCAAGGGATATTAAGCGGCTAAAACACTTGCTACGATATTGAACATGGAGTAATTGTTCTCCATTTTTTAAGGAAAAAACACACAGTCAAACCCGGCTTATCCATAAGGCAAACTTCCGGAAGCTTAAGTATTTGGAATAGCTTCAAACCCAAGGGGGAGAGGGATGGATGGATGGGATGTGTGTGTGTGTGTGTGGGGGGGGCGGACTAGAGGGGGAAGGGAGGGCAAGAGGGGGATTGGAGGGGGGGGGAGAGAGAAAGAGTCAGAGAGACAGCTTTTAGAAGTAGATCTGAAGCCCTAGCAACACTGAAAAGAGACCTGGAGGTTCCTTCTGATTGGCTTACAAGCCAGAAGGAAAGGTGAGCTCTGATTGGCTGGTGATGATGTCTCCGAATAACCAGCCTTTTTCAGGAAAGCAAATTTATGTGCCAGAAGGAACAAGAGACACAAAAAGCAGGCAAAAAAGAAAGGGAATATAATGAAATGAAATGCATAGCAGATTCTGAAGTTGTGACAGAGATTAAGATGAGAAGAATAACAACCTTTTGTAACTGCTTACAGTTTACAGAGTGCTTTTATATATAATCATTGATACTGTCTTCACAAAGAACTGCAGAGCTCCCAGAAGTTAAATAACATGCCCCAGGTCACTCAGCTAGTAAAAAAAAAAAAAAAAAAAAATAGCCAGGGTCTTCTGACTACAATCCAACACTTTTGATGCCACCTAGGTATTGTAGAGATAATGATCTGGAGTTGTGTGCTGGAGGAGAGCAGCGAATGCTCTGATGACAGAGAAAAGGATCAGAAGCCACGTCAGCTAGTAGTTTGCAAAAGGCATGAGGGGCCCTCTGCCCATCATGACCACTCAACTTGAAAATACAGACATCACGGTGTATATCTGCAAGGAGAGATAATAGTGGTACAAATGAAGCTTTCACCTTGAGCTCAGAAAGCAGTTCTGAGTGTGTTTCATTCGTGTGTATCAGTCTTCTCACACTTAGTATGAAGGGACTATACACCTCTCCTTGAAAGCCAGTCTTTCCTCAGACTCAGAAAATAATATGATCATTCACCCTTGTTATTCAAACTAAAACTCTGAAAGTCATCTTTGTCTTTACTTTCTCCCCACATCTAATTTATTAGTAGGTTATGTAGTTCCATTTCTAGTATCTCTGAGTCAGGCCTCTTCTATCTCACTGCAAAATATTCCAGTTTGATTTCTCCAGTTTCTTGCACCCTGCTTCTCCAACTGTTGTCCCCTTCCCTTAAAGCCCATTCTCTGCACCATGTCAACTACCTTCTTAATTTTTTTTCCTGAGAATGAAACTCAAAATCCCTACTATGACCTGGCTCCAGTTACTTTGCATCACTCTGCTTAGAATTTGTCACTCTAGCCACTGAAGCCTCATTTCAGTTATTAAAATACACTGCTGTTTTTCCCATTGAACAGGCTGCAGTTTTGCTAAAGACTCCATCTCTTCAATGGTTGGCTTTTTCTTCTGTTTCATGTAACCTATATAGATCAGGCTTCTCTCACAAGCTTAAGTAAGAGTTTCCTCTCATTCTGTCTCAAAGTATCTTTTTTTTTTTTAAGTACCTAACTTCCTATCTCTTTTCAACCTGAAACTGCTTGTGCTTTTATTTGATTCTTTGTTTATCATCATTTTTTAAATGTGTTCCCCCAACTAGCCATCAAGTTCCATTAAGGCAAAAAAGCAAGTCCGTAACCCCTTACCACTGTATGTCACAGAGGTATATGGAGGCACTGCTGAATGAGTGAATGGATGAAAATAAAGGGCATTAACAGATATTTCATGCCATATCACCTGTACATTGATGGGGCCTTGTATACAGGTGGATTGTTTCCAACTTGTGCCCTATTATTGGTTAATTCCTGTTGGAGTTGTGAGCTCTGATATAGCTATGATCATCTGGGAAGTTACTGGGAATCTCAGCTTCACAATATTTGGAAGAGGAAACAGAATCTTGCTTGGATTGGATGGGGGAATGGTAGAAATGTACTATGCAGTTCTTAGTAGTAAACAATTGAAATCTACCCTGAAACTGGATGGAGGTTTACTAAAGATTGCTATTTGTAGCATGCAGGAAATTGTGATGTTTATTTACCTCTTTGGATTCATATGCTGAGAAACATTCATTCTCTCTTATAGCCAGAAAAGTAGAGATCCTGAAACACCAACAGAACTGTTCTGTTTTTTTGGATAGTCTGTGGAGATTACACATTGGTCATGATAAATAAAGCCTGTTTGATTTGCCAAAGCTGTGCCTATGAATGAAGAAAGATCCTTAGAAAAATGAATCATTTTATAGAAATTTTAAAATCACAAAATAACCAATATCTCATTCAAAATATTATGGTTTAATGACATTTGTTCCTACATTCTAGTTCTGAGGATTTCTTAGCTGACGGGTTAATGGTCCCTTTGAAAATGATTTACCATGGTGCCCTCTAGTGGAATCAAATTTGGACATTTTTAAAAAATGAAGCCTTATCTAGTAAGAATGTATGTTACATTCTAATCTATGTTACAAAAATATGTTCTGGAGTAAGTTTAAATAAAAATGTTTATAAACTATTAGAAGGGTTCTTTCTGCTTCAGAATATGTCCTTACAGATTCAGAGATATAATTTGCATGTGCTAAAGAAAGACCATGATATAAACATATGCAGTTCTAAATCCATTAGAATAAAGGTCAGGAGTCATAGTATTTCACTTCACCTGACAACACAGAAACTGACTAATTATTATGCATAGAAAGTCAAAAGTCATTTTAGCTATTCCAGCATTTGCAAAAATATTGGTTATAGTCATAAACACAAGAGGAGAGTATAATTTGTTTGCAATTTAGTAAGAATCAATGGAGATTCATTTCATAGAATTTTTGTCATTAGATACCTCATCAGAGTTGATAACACCACAGTGTCCTTCAAAATGGCAAAAAGCCATAGGTCACAGGTTCCTTGAACTACTGTGATCATAAAATTTAGTGACTCCCTTCATAGAGTGGTTTTAATTTATCCCTACAAGGAGACAACATGAAAGTGTCCTAAACAAGCACCCTGCTCAAGGAATTTAGATCACTGGATCAGCCATCTACAAAAAGATGCCAATTACAAAGCCCTTCTCTGAGAATCTAAAGTTAAAACAAAGGGGTCAACATTATTCCATATAGATTAAGTTTTACATTTGTTGGTTTGAACTCACAAATTAAAACTCTTATCAAAATAAAAGTTAAAAAAGTATAAGAAAACTAAGTGTTTGAACATCTTATGCATTAGTGTCCACAAATTATTTAACAATTATTTCAGTTTTCAAGTTTTTTGAAAGGTAGAATATGGGGCAGAGTAGCAGGGAGTTGTGAAAATAGCACACTTGGATTAAGTCAGTTTATTGCTTTACTTATTGAAGACCTTCCTTTGAAATTTGGTGTGCCTCAGATTAAAACAAAGACAACTACCAATGCTTCTGAAGCAGTGGTTCTCCAAGGAATGGTACTGCCCCCTACAGGTTATTTTGGGACTTTTTGTGGGGAGGTGTATCAAAGTGTTTAAAGGATTATGGAGGCTGCTACTGATAGTTGGGGTTAATAGACACAAAGGTGGAAACAATTCTACATAGTGCTAGGTTTTCATGTTCCACCAACCATTCATGTAGCAAAAAAACCATATATGCAATCATGTAAGCCTAGGACCAAATTCATGTCTACATAAAAAACATTAATATTTTTGCATGGCTTTACGGTATACTGAAATTTTCAGAAATGCAAGTTCAACATAGCTTGAGGTAACAGTGTACTTTACTGGGTTAGGAACTTTACCAAAAATTGTTAAGAATATTTGAAACCTAATATCAAATGACCTTGAATTTTCTGATCTCATCACATGGAACTTTATGACAAACTTCCATGCCCTTGTATATATTTTTCCCTCCGATGAATACAATCTCATACACAATGAAGATTCTTCTATTTCAGATCTTTATTAATCACATCTCTGTGAGTCCTTTCAACTGTTATAGGACTTACATTTTCAACTGTGAGTCCTTGTTACTGTCAAAGGACTTATATTTTGACATATACTTACATGGTGTTTTATTAATTTTATAATCACACGTTTAGTTATACTACTAGGTCTTATTACTCAAAGCAAGAAGAATATCATGTTAATGTTCAGATGTGTGAAGCACATCACATATGTGTGAACAGGAATTGACATATAAAGGATACAAAACCATATATTTTGAATGAATGAACAGTTGATAATCAATGTGTCATTGTACGTTATCAATGTGTCATCGTAACTATCCAGAGTAATAATCACTGCTTATTAAAAAGCAGGCTGGAATTAAATTCTATTCATTCACGACTTTTGTTGCTTATGGAAAGTACTTGCTTTCTCAATTTCTGAGAGTTATCCCAATGGTTTTATGTGACTCAGATTTTTTTTGGAAGGACATCTTAATTATTCACAAATATGGATGTGTAGCTCAAATTCCTCACTGTGCTATTCAAAGTTATTACTTGAATATTATAGTATTTAATATTCAGCCTTTAGTCCTTTAACAAAACATTTTAGTTTTCCTTCACAAATTAAGAATTGAACTACATGTTTAATTGCAGGGTTCCCAATATTTTTCCATTTCTCCCATTATCACATGGTTGGCACTGACTTGTCAGCAAATTTTATCTTTAGGATAGAAACCAATTTGAGAAATGCACTTCTGATTATTCTGAAGAAATCAATTGAAAAATCAATGTGATAAAAAATATATAAAAATCAACACACTCTCCGTAAATCAGAGGTTATAAATTCCCTTTAAATATAGGAGTGCCAAATAATTCATACACTTTTACTAAATTAACTGTAATACATCTTGAGACAGGTCTTTATAACTTACATTTGGAATTTGGTCCTAAAAAATATTGGGATATGGCCCTCCCTTGTGGCGCAGTGGGTTAAAGCACAGCACTGAGAGGCTTAAGCCACTTCCGCATGAGTTCGATTCCCGCCTGCCCAGGAGGTGACCACATGGCGTGGCAGACCTCTCCTGACCCTCCCGCTGCTCCCCTCAGCAGTGTACTTCGTTGATCTGCCTGTTCTGTTCCTTGCTGTCTCTGGTGAATCCTCTCACCCTCCGCATCTCTGGCCTGTACCCCAGTTCTATATGAATAAATAAATAAATCTTTAAAAAAAAATTGGGATAGTTGAACAGATTTCAGACATCTTTAGTGTTGACAGTCTCAGATTGTGAAAATACGCCATACAAGAAGGGGATATTCTAATTCAATGAATTTTCAAGTAATGAAAAGTTAGAGACTCATTATTTTTATGGTAATTCAGTCTTCTTCTGCATTGTCCAAATTAAACACTTATTATGAATAATTCTCTGTAGTTCTACTGTATGATAAAAGGTTTCAGAGGTACCGATGGATATAATCAGGTCCTATGAAGTAGTGTGTAGGATTTTTGCATTGCCTTTTTGCTGTTGATTTGCTTAGTTTAAAAAAAGACGATGAGACTCTCTTTTAGACATGAAGGAGAAATAAAGACAAACAGAAACAGAAGGAGTCAGCAAATACTAGACCTTCCTTATAAGAAATACTGAAAGCAGTTTTCTTACCTAAATCAAAGAAGAGAAAATTCACACACACACAAAGAACAAGGAAACAGAACTAGAAAGCTAAAATAAAATGCCAGCAGAAAATCCTCATATGTCAAAATCACCTAAAATGTAAATGACCGAATTCACCAATCAAAAGGCATAGAGTGACTGATTGAATCAGAAAACAAATCCCAACTTTCTTCTGTCTCTAGGAGAGCCATTTATGCTCTAATTATAAACAAAGGCTCAAAGTAAATGGCTAGTGGAAATTAAAGAAATAGAAATAAAAAGAAGAGAGCCAAGAAGATCAATGAAACCAAAAACTGGTTCTTTGAAAAGAAGGAAAATAAACAAATCAAGTTTAACTAGCCACACAAAGGAAATAAATGGAATAAACTCAAATAAAATCAGAGATGAGAGAGAAGTTACAACAGAAAGCTCAGAAATACAGATCACAACAGGCTACTTTTACCAGCTGTATTCCAATGTATTGAATAACCTAGAAGAAATTGACAAATTCTTAGAAGCACCAATCTCCCAAGATTGAATCAGAAAAACAGAAAACTTGAACAGAAAAATTATAAAAAAGAAATCAAAAGAATAATCAGACCTCTGCCACAAAACAAAAAAGTCCAGGACCAGATGGTTTCGTTAGTGAGTTCAACCAAATCTTCAAAGACAAGCTAATACCTATCCTTCTCAAATTCTTACAAACACATTTTATAAGGCCAATATTACTCTGATAGGAAAAGCAGACATTAATGTTGGGAAAATTAGGGTCATATGCAAAAGATGAAACTAGATCACTATCTCACACTAAGCACAACCACACAAAAATAACCCAAATGGATTTAAGGTTTAAGGTTTGGAAGTAAGACGTGGCATTGTTACATATACAGAAGAAAACATAGGTAAAACTGAGAAATTAGCTGTGATATTGTAGGCACTGGACTCAAAAGGTAAGGGAAACAAAGCAAAAAATGGGACTACATCAAACTAAAAAGATTCTGCACAGAGAAACTATCAGTAAAATGAAAAAAATATCCTACCAAATGAGAAAAAAAAATATTTTCACATTATACCTTTGACAAGGGACCAGTAACCAAGATCCACAAAGAAGTCATACAACTCAATAAAAAGAAAACAAATATCCCAATAAAAAAGTGAGCAGAATAGCTAAAGTCACTTCTCCAAAAGAAGACATACAGATGGATAATGGACATTAAAAAAATTCTCATCATCACGTATCATTAGGGAAATACAAATCAAAGCCACAATGAGATGCTACTTCACACCTGTGAGCATGGCCCATATCAAATAAAACAAAAATAAGTGTTGTAAAGATGCAGAGAAAAAGAAATCCTCATACACTTTTATGGGGAGTGTAGACTGATCCAGCCCCTATAGAAAGCAGAATGGAGGTTTCTCAAAAGATTAAAAATGAATCTGCCATAGTACCCAGCAATTTCATTCTTGGGTATCTATGTGAATATAAAACACTAATTCTAAGGGATTTGTTGCATTCTGATGTTTTTTGTACATTATGGAAACAATCTAAGTACCCAGTGACAGATGAATGGATTAAGAATATGTCACATATATACACAATGGAGTTCTACTCAGCTATATAAAAATAGATGAAATACTACTATTCGTAGATAATGGGAAGGGTGTGTGCTTCATTAGACCTAAGGGTGATGGATTAGGCTGAACCATACAAATTCTCAAAATTAACCAAACAAAGCTCCCAGCAAGACAGTTTCACACTATGGAAAAAACTACCGATTTGAATACATTGGTACAACATTATAAAGGGACCAGTAAGTTCAGTTAAAGTGGGATAGAGAAAAGGGTGACAGATCCCAGACAATATGAGGGCATATTTTGATCACAACTCTCAAAAGAGGGAGCTCTGGAGTTCTAAATCAACAAGTTTTTTTTGACTCACAACAACCTTCACAAAGCACAGGAAATCTCATCCACTGAAACAGAACAGGATTGTCCATACAATGACATAAGAAAAGTTAGAAGGGGCAAAATTATTTCTTAGAGATGGTAAAAGCATGCCAGAAAGATGTATGATAGGAGTTCCAGAATAAGAAAACCAGAGCAATGGAACAAAACAAATACTAAAAACATTGTTTTTTACAGAAATATGATTGAAACTACATGTTGAAAGTGTGCATTATAACCCTGGAAAAAAACCAACTACAAACAGCCATTACTGAGATAAATTCTAGTAAATCTATGAAACTGTAATAGTTTTAAAGCTAGAAGTTTCTTTTAAAACATAATATTAAATCTTTTGAGTATCCAAGCAAAAACACCAAATTATTTATAAGAAAAGGAATTAATATTATTAACAGGCGGACAGCATACTGTATGCAAAACAGTAAAAAAGGAAGAAAATTGTGAATCATGAATTTTATAATCAGCCAATGTGATTTTTCAAATAAAAAAATCATAAACAAACTGTATAAATATATAAGAATTCAAGAAATGTTGTTCGCTTATGCCTTTTCTGAGGAATCTCTAAGAAAGAAGCTTTAGACAAGCAATTACTGATGGGAATTGACAAAGCTGCTGAGTAACCCACTAGTTCATAAATGGAATATATATTAGAAATAATTTGGGTAATAAAATATATAGTCTGAAATCTCTAATGAATTAATGGATCTCAGTAGTACTTATCAATATTTGATAACAGCTTATCTCCTAATAGAACAAAATATCATTTTATGAAGTGTTTTTTTCTGCTTCTCAATTAATCTGAATATGATCAATTTATCAAAACATTGATTTATAGTAACTATAAGGTCCAGATGAACAGGTTGAGTGATATCATAGGAATGTGTTCAGCAAACTGTATACCATAGAAATGATGCAAGATAAATAAATAATTTACTGCTTCCTTAACAAAAAAATGCAAAGAGGAAAAGAAAAGGATAGAAAACCCACAGGTTAAAAGGGATTTAAGATACATGTGTCAACCGCTTATACTGCAATTATAATTAATTTATAAAATCTTGTTTTGATCTCAAACATACAAACTATTACATATATATATATGGATATATATACACATATGAAAATTAGAGAAATATGAATACTGGCTACATAAATGATGATACTTAGCAATTATGACTGGGTACCTGATATTTAGAAATTAATGTTAGTAGTATTTGTGTAGTAACTATTGCAGCTATCATCTACAAAAGAACCTTTATCTTTTAGAAATTCACACTGAATTATTTATAGGTGAAGCTATATGATGCCTGAGAAGTCAATAAAATAATTGGGGGGGAACATGAGAATTATAGATAAAACAAAGCTGATCACATATTGATAATAGCTAAATGTGGATTCACCAGTCTATCATCTCCCTATTTTATACATTTAAAGGTTGATATTACAAAAAGCTTAAACATAAAAGACAATTCAGTAGGGGAAAACCATTTTAATTAAATGAAGAATTCTTGTAGATATTTTTCTCTATTTAATGGAAATACAGTTTTCTGGTATAATGTAAGATGAAAGTCCAGTTTATAATACATACACTATTCATTGGTAAGGTTGTGTAACTCACCATAAGAGCGGTTCTATTAAACCCCTTCAAATTTACATTTTCTATACCTGTCTTATTTGAGAATCCTACATGTCAACTTTATTAGTATAACATAAGGCGCTGCTCAAAGGCTTCAGTGTGTTGCAGAAAGGTCATGCATTGAGAATCAGGTGACCTTGGTTTCAACTCTGCCTCTGCTCCTGGGAGTCTTTGTGACCTGGCACATGCTGTTTAATTATTCTAAGTCTTAGTTTCATCTTCCACCTAATGAAACAGTTGGATTACCTCTTCTCAATTCAGATATCTACTACCTACCTCTATTATTTTATTTATTTATTTTATTTTTTGGACACTTTATTTTGCTGAAAAAGTATGAGGAGCTTTTCCTTAGGACAAGTAGGAGTTTAAGACTATTTTTCAACAAAATGATATCTAGATAAGAGTAATTTATAGTCAAATGCTTCTTCACTGAGCTATATCCCCCACATATAACACTAATTTATCCAAGGAAGGAAACATAATTTTAAATTGGAGAATGGGGAGAACATGACTCAAAAAAAGGTCTGAGGATGATAAGGATCCCAAACTTACCAAGAAGTAGCACAATGGCACTACAATGGAAAACTCAGCAATTTACAAGGTCTGTAAGTAACTGTAGCAAGAGAAGCCATAAGGTAAGCTGGATATACCACTAGTCACTGACCAAATTTCAACTAGTTTATTCTTGGGTAATTTTAGAGATGCAGTATACTTGGGGGTTATCTAAAAGACAAACATGGAAGTGTTGAAAGGGTATAAAATAGGCAAAACTAAGGGAACCTTAATAACAACCTTCAAATAGGCAAAGAAATATTATCCAGATGAAGATAAGAAACTGTTTTAGACAGCTGGGTAGTCAGAGCTTACATTACAGAAGAAAGGCTTTATGGTTAGGCTTCAGAAAAATTTCCTGGAGCCTGGGAAATTAGAAATGCTCCTTCTCTGGGAATTTTAACCATAGGAAGATGACTACCTTAAGGTGATTTCACTGTAGCCTTCTTGAAATTGTGAGGATAACTAAATGGAGTGTGCTTAGAGAATGATGTTCAAATCTCCTAGATGGGGAAGAAATAATTGCTTTGGTGTGGACTACAGATACAAATCTGGCAGACATAGATTAGGCCTCATTTCCTTCTGTGATTCTTTCAATTTCCTGCTCCCTTGAAATATCATAATCACCAACATCAACAACTTCTTATTAAAGTCTAGGATCATGTGAAATCTGCTTGTTCACTACCATAGAAAAAACATAATCTTTATCTTCTGGAGTTATCTAGTCCCTCCCCCCATAACAAAATGCTATATGTAGAAAGGCTGACTTATAGCTTTCATTCCTGGCTTAATTTGGTTTGTGAATACTATGTCTATGGCTACACTTGCATAGGTTGCTCTGTGGTTAAGAGGGTGAGAAAAAGAAATATGATTGTGCTCCAACTGACTGACATGTTAGGAGAGAATTCTTGTACAGAGGAGGATAAGGGCATGAGAATGAAAGTCATAGGTGAAGTCATCATAACAGGGAAAAATAACAGGAGTTAGTGTTAATAAGTGAAAAAGGTCAAGTCAAGCTCCTTTAGTAGATATATTAAGTTTAAGAGTAAAATTTGAATAGAACAGACCTAGGATTTTCTGGTGCCTATTTCTGTCCTGCTACAATTATTTGGACCAAGAAGGTCAGTTCTCTACTTTGAAAGACTTTATCAGTTCAATCTGATTTCAGTATTAGTATTTAGTCTTGACATATGTGAAATTTGAAGTGTGTTTTTGTGGGAAAATATGAATGATGATAGTGACCTGACTTGCAGACTGGGTTAACATAACATTAAAATGTTTCCATTTAAGCAAATCAGTCATAATATGAACTTCAGGGTTGCTCTCTCTACTATTTTACAGGGTTTTTTACTTCTTTGCCTTTAACCCCCACCCTCATCCCATTTCCAAGAGTACTGAGGAAAGATGAAAGAAAAGGCAAGTTCTTAAAGAGAGTACATATACCATATAAATAAATTGTTAAATGTGTTTAAACTGTATCTCCCTTACCTCAGCTAAAGATGTCTGGAAAGTGGAAAACAATATCTTTTTTTAAAGATTTATTTATTTATGCATATAAGAACTGAGGTACAGGCCAGAGGTGTATGTGTGGGTGTGTGTGTGTGTGTGTGACAGGATTCACCAGAGACAGAGTGGGGAGCAGAACAGGCAGATCAACTGAAATACACTGCTGAGGGGAGCAGTGGGCGGGTCAGGAGAGGTCTGACACGCCATGTGAGTCATCTCCCTGGCCGGGAATTGAACTCGTACTGCCATACTGTAGAGAGCTCCTCATAGAGTTGTGCTTTAACCTGTTGTGTCACCAGGGAGAGCCCCAACATATATCTTAAAATGATAATCATGGTGTCTTTATCAAAAGAAAAGTCAGTTACTTAGATATGGAAATTTTTCTTTTCCATTTTTTTCATTTAATTTGTAAGCATTGTGCAGAGAGATAGAATCCTTTTTTCCCACATTTTAGATATTGAATAATACTGTAATTTCTATTTTTTTACATAATGTAATTTTTTGTTTGATAATAGCTTTTTTTGTCTCATTGTTTATTTTTTATAACTCTCCCTGTTCCAGAATGGATTTGAGTTGACTTGTTAGTAAATGATGTTTCCTTTTGTAGACTATGATTTAATTGTGAGCATGCATTTTTTAAATAATGTGTGGAGGAAAAAAAAATGGTGACATCCTATTTCAGAAAATGCAATTTAAATATGGACATGATTCAATTTACAAAAATATTACTTTATATGAATTTATACACATATTCAGGTATTATATACTATGTAAAAACTTTGTACACATATGGTGTGGATAAGAATAAGAAAACTATCAACAATGTCATTTAGTCATAAATTGAGTATGCAAGGAGGCTACTATTTCCAGTCAGAGGGATCAGGAATGACTTCATTTTTTAGGCATTGCATGTGAACACTTCCACAGTAATGAGATTAGGAAGTTAATTTAATTATACTTGTTTTCCAGTTGGGATCCAAAATCAGGAAAAAGAACATGAGCACACACATGAGAACACACATCTCAAGCATTTTCTTCCCTGTGCCATGATCAAAGTTCAACTACTAATATTAGATAAGTCATGATTCATTTCTTATTTCAGAAAGAGCCATCACATATATAAATCATTAATTTCTGTTTCAAATGATTTAAATGGAACCCAGAAAGATTTTATGAGTCATCAGGGAATTTGATTTAGTGACTTTTGTCTCATCTGTCCTTTCCTACAAGAAATCAGTTCTAGATTGCAGGCTATCTTTCTTATATCTAAAAATGAATATCATGTATGATTTTCAAATGTCCAATAAAGTAATAGAGTTAAATAACTCACTTACTATGCATTTAAAATGCCATTGCAGTCAGTACCCAAATGTATTTGGTAGTAAGTAGGTTTACAATAACTTGAAAAAATTGCTGTTGGGGCTAAAATTCATTTTTTTAAGATCAATTTATTTATCCATACAGAACTGGGGTACAGAGCAGAGATGCGGAGGGTGAGAGGATTCACCAGAGACAGTGGTGGTGCAGAACAGGCAGATGGACGAAGTACACTGCTGAGGAGAGCAGCTGGTGGGTCCTGAGAGGTCTGCCGTGCCATGTGGATCTCCTCCAGGGCAGGCGGGGATCAAACTCATGAGGAAGTGGCTTAAGCTTATTTGTGCTGTGCTTTAACCAGCTGCGCCACCAGGGTGGGCCCCAAAATTCATTTTTTTTTTCAGACAACTTTAAAAAATTTTTTTTTTCCAAAACAGAAGTGACCTAAAGTGTATCAGTTCTATACTCTGAAGAACAGACTTTATTTATTTGTGATAATACTTAGTCATATCAAAGATCAGCAAATTTTTTCTAAAGGGTCAGATAGCAAATATTTAGACTTTGTTTGCTACACAGTCTCTGTTGTAACTATTCAACTTTGACTTTACAGCATGAAAAAAGTCACAGATAATACATAAATAAAAATAAGTATGTCTGTACTTCAATAAAACTTTATAAAAGTAGGAGTCAGGTTAACTTTGGTTCTGGGTTATAGTTTGCAAACTCTGGGTTTACATGATGGCAATAAAAATGGAGAATGCAGGAAATATTCTATGTCAACTTTCATTAAGGAAAAAATTTAATCCTTTATTATTTATTTTCCCCAGATTTTGTGAGATAGAATTGACATAAAATAATGTATTAGTATTAGGTGTATGACATATATTTTGATATATGTATGTATTATGAAATGGCTACCACAGTAAGTTAATATCCTCCATCACCTTCACAGTTAATTTTTTTCTTAAGATGAGAATTTTTAAGATCTATTCTCTTAGTAACTTTCAATTATGCATTAGAGTATTGCTATGATGTAGATTACAGTTTTACTTTATAAAGGGAAGTCTGTACCATTTGAATCCCTTCACCCATTTTGTCTATCTGCCTATTTGCCCTGGCAACCAAAAACTATTCTCTGTAGCTGTCATTTTGGTTCTTTTAGATTTCATATACATGTGAAATCATAAAGGCCTTTTAATAAGCCATTGAAATATTTATAGTTCCATTACTCAAATGAGTTAAATTGGAAAATTTGAAATTTTGATGATTTAATAGCAGTTAGTGATTTTTATACTTTATGCTATTCTCATTGCAATTTTATAGAATAAAACTTGGGTTTGGTTTATATCAGCATAGAAGTATGAAACAGTTAAATTTATGGAGTTACCTTGACAGTGTGTTACTAAGTTCAAAAAAGCAAGGTACTTTGCCAACTTAAGTTAAATCATAATTTCCATCCAGGAAGTAACCAAATAAATGATTTCCCCCCAAAAATGAAGAGGTCTAAAAATTAAATTCAATGGTTAATGTTAAAAGACAACAGTTTGATACATTAAACAATGCACTATTACTAGTTCTTTTAGAGTATTGAAAAGGTGTCAGGGAATCATTAGAAAGATAAAACTTGGCCATCCCTGGTGATACAACCATTAGGATGCAGAACTTCAAGCTAGCTGCAGCCACTTCAGTGCAAGTTTGATCCCCTGCTTGGGTGATCCACATAGCACAGCAGACCTCTCCTGACCCGCTCACTGCTCCCCTCAGCAGTGTATTTTGTTGATCTGCCTGTTCAGCTCCTGGCTCTGTCTCTGGAGAAGTCTCTCACTGCTCCTGCACCTCTGGCCTGTACCCCAGTTCTGTAT
>NW_004567112.1:54063050-54125386 GCF_000260355.1 Condylura cristata
TGCTGGAATACCCTTTGCCACTTCCCATTATCTCAGTGAATGAGTTCTATAGGAGTTGGTAACCTCATAGTCTACTGGTAAGTCCCTTGGCAATCCTTATGGCCACATCTTGTTTGGTGCACTCCAAATAACTTACATATGAGCATTTGGTCACTTTTCCTTGTTATAAAATGTATATACCCTATATATTTCTTTGCTATTAAAACAGTAGAATTTATTTTCTTACTGGGCCATGGAGAAAATACATGCTGAACACATGTTGTTTAGTTAAAAAGATTAGTTCACTTTCACAATGCTTTTATCACTGATTTTGCAAATCTAATCTCATTTCTGGTTGATTCGCATTCATACTGGTCCAAAATCTATGATTTTTGTCCTTTATTTCTATTTAGTTATATTATTTCTTTCTTTGCTAAAACATTAAATTTCACTGTTCACTGAATTAGGCTGACAATCAAGTATTGTGACTTCTAGGTGCTGGTTCTATGAAAAGAATGGAACAGAAATACAGTCCCTTGTGGAATGCATACCAAATTGGAAGAAAGATAAGCAAAACTAATGTTTAGAACGTAACACATGCATTAGAGAATACTGAAACCCTTCAGAGAGAGGTCTAACATGACTTTAGGAAGCATTTAAGAAGATGTAACTGTAAGCTGAATCTTGAAGAACACACAGAAACTAGAGAAAAAAGGATGGAAAGGGCTTTCCACATAAAAAGACTTCGTAAGAATCATGTTCAAAGGAATGGAGATATGAACAACAGAATATTCTGGGCTCTATGGGTTGTTCAACATGGCCACAGTAAAGGGTATAGGAGACTGTTGTGATTAATAAAGCAGGAGAGAAGAGCTTAGGTATCTATATTTTGTTTCTCCTAAGGTTATTGGATTCCACTGAATTTTAAGAAAGGCTTTCCATGTGCATTTTAAGATAAACTGTGCTATAATCAGATGTGCATTTCAGGAAGTGCATAGGTGAGGGATAGAAAGGAGCTGTGAGAGAAAGAAACTAATTTGGGGAAAGGAGGTTGGTAAGAATTCAGGGAGTGATGAGGAAGACCTGAATAAAGATAATAGCAGTGTGGAAGGACAGAAAGAGAATCAAATAGAACTCTTTTTTTGATCCTGTTATCCTACTATGTGCCAGGTAGCATGCTTTACTAACTTCATGAAGTACAGAAACATAAGGAAGGTGCTGCATGGAGCTGTAAGAACCTCATTTAATGATGAAGAAAATAGTCTGGGTTAAGTTTCTCATTTTCACAAGATGACAAAGATGAGATCTGTACTCACCTCTCTGTGGTTCCAAACCCACTATATCAAATTTTAGAACTTACTACAACATTGCTAAGAAAACCCAGGAAGGTAGGAATTTTAACAAAGGGGCAATGATCAGTAACATTAAATACTTCAACACAAGTTAAAAAAAGAGATGTTAACAATGCCCAGGGGATGACAGTCATGGATGACCTTAGTGGAGGATAGTTTTCTTGGACCAAAGAAAATTGAGATCAGAAGGCAGTGGGATGAGAAATAAAAAGGGTAAGGGGTTGTATAAACTCCCTTCTTGAGATATTTTGCCACAATAAAGAGGAGTGATAGAAAATATTCGATAGCTTCCCAATTGTTCTTTGTAAATCATGCCTCAAACTCTGGAACTACTCAACATAAAGGTAACTATATCCATAGAACAGTATCTGTCAAATAGTGATGCTTTCTATATATATTTTTTGAATGAATACATGTTCATCATTTTCACTGATTCTGAAGAAAAGCTAGAGATAGTTAAAACCCATATTTTGGCCACAAAATGATGTCCTAAAGGAGAACTATTCATTCATGACTGTGTTTAATTAATCACTTAGGTCTCTTTAACAGTGTCAACTTCTGCTATAAAGGACAAGATGAAGTCAGAATCACCATCCAAGGTTACATAATGCATCAAGATGAGGCTGCAAAAAGGGTTCCTGGTACCCACTCTAATGCTTCCAGTAATATGCTCTCAAATCCTTTTATTCTGGCAGTAATTTTTTTTTTCTTTTCTTGATCTTTTCTTCTGGTCTACTCTTCTTCACTAATCTAGATCTTATGTCCCAGTTCTGTTAACAGTTTTTGCTGTTCTGCATTTTTTTCCCATTTTTAAACTGTAACTCCCTTCCCAATAATACATGTCATTCACTCACTGATTCATTATTACACAAATATTAACTATGCATATCTGTGCCAATCTTGCTTTGGAAAAATAGCAGGAATGGGAATGAGTTCACTTTCCTCAGAGATGACTCTGCTTTTAAAGACTTTTAACCCACTTGGTGTTATGCTGATTTGATTTACATTCACTTGATTTGATATTATTCTAACTATAGATGTTAATCATTATCATTATTTTCTCGCCTGTTCCATTATATTCCTGCTATGAGAGAAACCATCTGGTATTTTTTTCTTTTCTTTCTAGCTTTGATCTTTTCCAGCTCCATCCATGTTGCTGCAAAAACATGTGTTTCTTTTTTTTTTGGTTGCTGAGTAATATTCCATCGTGTATATGTAACACATCTTTTTAATCCAGTCATCCACTTTTGGGCATTTGGGCTGTTTCCATGTCTTTGCAATTGTGAATAAAGCAGCTATAAACATGGGGTGCAAGTATTTGAATCAGTGTTTTTCTGCCTTTTGGGTAGATTCTTAGGAGTGGGATTGCTGGGTTGTAGGGAAGCTCCATGTTTAGCAGTTTGAGGAACCTCCAAACAGTTTTCCATAGTAGTTGTACTAGTTTGCATTCCAACCAGCAGTGCAGGAGAGTTCCTTTTTCTCCACATCCTCACCAACATTTGTTGTTGCTAGTTGTTTGAAGATGTGCCATTCCCACTGGGGTGAAGTGGTATCTCATTGTGGTTTTAATTTGCATCTCCCTGATTACAAGTGATGATGAACATTTTTTCATATACTTGTTGGCCATCTGCATTTCCTCTTTGGAGAAGTGTCTTTTTTTTGATGGGGTTGTTTATTTTTGTTGAGTTTCATCAGTTCTCTGTATATTTTTGTGATCAATCCTTTATCACTAGTTTTGTGTGAAAAAATGTTTTCCCAATTAGTGGGCGGTCTGTTTGTTTTTTGTAATGTCTCTTTTGCTGTTCAGAAGCTCTTTAACTTGATGTAGTCCCATCTATTTACCCTTGCCTTCACTATTGTGGCGTTGGGTGCTCTGTCTTTAAAGATGTCGCTGAAGTGTATGTCATGTAGTGTTTGACCCTTCTTTGCTTCTAGGTATTTTATGGTTTCCGTTCTTATGTTTAGGTCTTTAATCCACTTCGAGTTGATTTTTGTGACTGGAGTAAGGCAGTGATCTAGTTTCATTTTTTTGCATGTAGCTTCCCAGTTTCCCAGCACCATTTGCTGAACAAATTTTCTTTGTTCCATAGTATCTTCGTTGCTCCTTTGTCAAAAATTAGGTGTCCATAAACTTGTGGGTTTATATCTGGGTTTTCTATTTGAATCCACTGGTCTGTATGTCTATTCTTATTCCAGTACCATGCAGTTTTGATTATTATGGCTTTGTAGTACAGCTTGAAGTTTGGGATTGTAATGCCTCCATTTTGATTTTTCTTAGACATGAAGGTTTTGGCTATTGTAGGTCTTTTGTTGTTCCATATGAATCTCATCAACATTTTTTCTATTTCTTTGAAGAATGTCATTGAGACTTTTATTGGGATGGCGTTAAATCTGTATATCGCTTTTGGCAGGATGGCCATTTTGATGATCTTAATTCTCCCAATCCATGAGCAGGGGATGTCTTTGCATTTCCTGGTGTCTTCTTGAATTTCTTTTAACAGTGTTTGTAATTTTCTTTGTATAGGTCTTTTACCTCTTTTGTTAGGTTGATTCCCAGGTATTTGATTCTTTTTGTTTTAATTGAAAAGGGGATTTTTTTTAAATTTCTACTTCTTTTGATTGGTTGCCGGGAACAAGCCTCCAGGCTTATGCTGTGGGGGTGGGTGAAAGGGTTGCAAGCCTTGCAGCTGCCCCAGTCACCAGATCACCAGATTTTCCTCCCCACCTCCTGGGCTCTATGTGCCCACTTGTGCAGTATTTTCCCATAGCTTGGGTTCCACTCACTGATCCGAATGAATAGGAAGCCTCCGTTTGTGGCACTAGAGCCTGGGCGCTCCCCCATCAGAGTTGCGGGTTCTGTTTATACTGTCTGTGGTGCTTCCGGATAGGAGTTCCCTTATCGCCAATTGCCGATTCTCCCTCAGTTATCTTCCTTCTAGTGAGTCCAGGTGTTCTCATTTGGGTTGAAACTCGTAGCATGCGAGTCTATAGTCTGTTTTTATATATTCTCATGCGAGCGTGGACATAGTCGTCTCAGCGTCTTTACTCTGCGGTCATCTTGCCCATTCCCTGATGACTCTGCTTTTAAAGACTTTTAACCCACTTGGTGTTACGCTGATTTGATTTACATTCACTTGATTTGATATTATTCTAACTTTGTATTTGAGGTCTTCCTCCAAATAGCTGACCAAAAGCTCAATGTCCTCTTTGTAGCTTGACCCAAACTCTTACGTATCACTGATGTGGAATGGGGGTAGAGTCCTGGTCATATTTTCCCATTTACATTGAAGGGCCTTTTCCTTCCTCTTTCACATGTCTATTTTCTGTGCTTTGGTGGGTTTTTTTGGTTGGCAAATCAAACCCTTTCGCTTGGTCTCTAATTCTGGTGTTCAGATATGTTTCTGACAATTTGTCTGAGAAGATCTGATCCATTTTATTTTCAATTCCTCTTGCAGATGGTGATGAAATTTCCCTATGTCAATATCTTTTACCTATCATAGGTAAGCCATCAAGAATTCTGACCTTATTTTGGCCCTCTCATTTTCTATTTCATGCCAAAACAGTCTCTACAGCCACATCTGCTCAAAACTGAAGATATGGAAAATATTTTCTATCTGAAGAAATTAATACAAATTACATAATTTCTGATTTAGGCTGGTTTTATGTATACATGACTTCCACTTTAAAAAAATTATAAATAGTTTTGTTCATTTTGTTAGCTTATTTTTGACATTAGGTTACCATGTAGCAAATAATCTGAATCCATGTAGAGAAATACACTGAAACCTTGTAATTTGGTTTCCTGTTAATCTAAGTTTGTGTGGAGAGACTGTATCATTACCACTGCAGGAGTGTGATAAAAATTTCATGATCATAAGAAAAAGGATGGTCAAAAAGTCCTAGAGCTTAAGGGACATTAGATATTAGGAAATTCAAGTCATTTAATTTTATGGATGAGGAAACTGGAGGTGGTTTGAATAAGGCTGTTATTTAGAGACTGGTTAAGTCTATAATTTCAATTTTTTTCTTTGCTCTACAACTGTTTATGTTATAAGTTCTTAATGTAAACAGCCCCACTCTTTCTCTCTCTCTCTCTGAAGGTGTATGTGTGTATGTGTGCTAGAAAGATTCTTGAAAAAATTTAAGGTCATTATTTGAGACTTGATTTTTTAGAGATTCAACTTAGACTCTGCTGCCTTCCTATGTTAAATCCTAAAATATATATTGTGAAATCCTTAAAAATATATGTCCATTTTGCTTTTTGTGTACATGAAAGAAAAATACAAAAGTCAAAAGATTCTTTTGAAGTTTATAGTTAAATTCAGCTATTAGTAGCCTTCCCAATCCTTGCTAACTCTTACTTATTTTAATGATATATATAGAGGGGTTTATGAGTTAGAGGTATAGAGAAGTCACTTTTGTTCAGAAATGGCACCTCCAAATGGGCATTTGGGTTTTATTTAGTTAGCCAAACTTATCTTTTAAATGGATTGTAATTAGCTCACCAGAGAACTTCAGTTCCTCTCAGATCTACTGCAATGAATAATGTGAAGCTTGATCTTAAGGCAGAAAGGAATACTTTTGAGAAGAACAGGCAGGAAATTAGGTTGTGGGTGGCTAGAGCTCTGGAAGAGACTGGTAGAAAGGAGACTTCAACAGTTCCAAAAATCTCTAGTTTTCAAAACTGCCTCCAACCAAAAAGCCAGATGGAAAAAATCACAGATTCTATAAAGTATGTGTGAGCAATTAAGTAGACCATACTCTGAACACAGTTAAAAGGTCCAATTTTGAACAAAGATACTTAGGGTGTTGGAAAAGAATATGGGAGATCAGGGTGAAAATTCATGCACAAGTGAATTGATATGAGAGGTGGTTTTGTGGAATGCTAAATACTTTTCCTTACCTCCCCAAATCAACAATGCATGTCATAAAAAAACCAAAAACAACACTAGAGCTAATTACAAAACTAGAAAAGGTATGTGGCATTTGAAAGAACTGGGATTTAAGCATCCATCTATCCAAAGGATATTACTAATTTTGACTGAATTAGTTTAGCTGTTTTTATATCCAAAATTTCAACTATGCCATTTATTCAATTGAGCTGAGTTGTACTTTTTGAATGAATTCCCCCCCCCCCCACTTCCTTTACCAATAAGATGAATATAATGACACTGGCTGGTATGTGTACAGAAGAACTTAAAAAATAAAGTTGATTTCATAGACGTGGTTGAACAAGTTACTTGATTCTTCTAAGCCTCATTTTGCCATCAGTAAAATGGGCATAATAGTAATCCTATTTTACTGTTGTTAATCTCATTAGGATTAAATGAAATGCGCTACTCAGTGTTGGTCATTATACACTATAAATCTAATCTCTTATTGTTCCCACATAAATTGGTTAACTAGAAAGTAAAAAACAGGTGGAAGGCGAAGACACATTATTAAGGTTTCACTGGCAACAGTTCTGATATTCCAACCTTTCTCCTCTATGTGTCAGGCCTGACTTCAGCACTCTGTGGGGTTCCTCCTGCCTTTTTCTCCTTAGATTTTCAGTGTTTTGACCATGGTTGCATGCTAACGCCCGTTTCTGCTCTTTTGTGACCTTGACTTTGATTTCTGTTTCTGGATTTGCATCTCAGCAACTCTAGCTTACGACTTGAGGCACATTAAAAACTCCTACTTTCTGTTCCTTAGAAAAAATAATTCAGTGAAATCTAAGTAGGTGAAGGTTTCGAAATTATTCAGTTGCTACGTAAAATCCTGACCTCATTTTTTCTTTTTGCTCTGAGAAGAGAATTATGAATTGTATTAATTGCCATGGTCTACTAGAAATTTTTGAGGCCATTTTATTTTTTACTTTATGTGCATCTATACTTTTCAAATCCACAAGCCAGTGTCATTTATGCAATTAAGAAACCCAACATATATAGAAATGACTATATTACCCTTCTGACTAAAATTTTGATTTCTCCTATGTGTCACAATCCCCACTTTATGCAAGAGTGGACTAAAAAAAAAAGAAATGGGGCAATTTTACTAATATCCTATGTCCCTTTATGGCAATAAAGTTTCCCAGTGACCAACTAAATTCTTGAGAAAGTGTATTGGAGCCCCAAGATTATCTTCTTGAGTTAACATCTTGGGCTTAGCTGAGGGCAGTGACCCAATCTTAAAGAATTTTTAGTTTATTGTTTATAAACCAGATTCTCATCCTATATAAACTCTATGAGAATTTCTGTGAGGGAGGTTTTTGAATTCTTTCGAAGATTTCCCTATGGGAATTCTCACAGGATTATATAGGATGAGAACCTGACCTTAGGTTTTATAATATGTTTGAAGAGGAGTTTGGTTAGGTTTTTACTTTATTTTTTCTTGTAGGGGAAGTTTTACTTTTTGAAACAAGACTTTAATTTTTCAAATTTCCAAAGATTTTGAACAAAAGGGTTTAAAGAAATTTGTTTGGTAGACTAAAACTTGGATTTATACATGTGTTTGAGAAGATGTTTTCCATATTTTTTAAAATTTGGTGTTTCCTCTTATGTGCCTTGAAAAGTACAAAATCTTTGTGTGAAAAGCCATATTTAAGTGGTAGTTTCAATTGAAAAGCCTTTGATTAATGAAATAATTTTTTGAAAAATGATAAGAATCCACATTTATGGGGATTTATGATCAGCAAACTTTAGATAGCACAGCTGTAAACAGTCTACTATGTTAATTTGACAGGTAAATGAAGGAACAGTGGAACAGTGTGAAAGATCATACAGCATGTTTCCCAAAAAGGTCTAAGAGCCAGCAGTGCTGAATGAAATGCTACTCTTGTTTCTTGAGAAGACTCCAAAGCTAGTTCCTGAAATATGAGCTTCATATTTCATATATCTGTTATTAAGACGATGCCGAGGACTTCAGTCATAATTTTAAGATCTAGTCTGAAGAGTGGGAACAAAGAAAGTGCATTAAAGATGTTCTTCATTTGCACTTCATGAAATTTCAAGCTTAGGACTTCAGCAGACCTCAGCAACTTATTTTTTCTAAATCTTTATAATTTCGGTTATTTCATTTTATTTTTTTGCCTACAGAACAGTATGTACAGTAGATGCTTTTTTAAAAAAAACTGTATTATGAATACAGTTTTATGTGACAGTGTTGACAACTCTGTCTCACTTTATATTCACATGATATATAATGACTCACTATCCCACTTGGAGTTACTGATCTGAAGTGGATATCCAAGGACTTTTAAAATACCCAAAAATATCCCCATAAAATGAAGCCAAGATTCAGTACTCATCCAGTAAATTCAGCCTGGAAACAATGAGCCATATCTTTTTTTTTTTTAAAGTCCTTACTAGAGACAGAAACAAGCAGCCATGGTTTTACCTTGATGAAGCTAATGATTAAACAGAATTGTTTTATTGCATGCTCATACATGCTAGATGCTTTCAAATATTATTTCATTTGCTTCTTTCAATAACCACGATAGGTAAGAAGAATTAATATTGTTTTACAGTTGAGGAAATAAAGGTTCATAGGTAGAAAAGCTTTTCCAGGTCACTCAGCTGGTGTATGGCACAGCTAGGAATTAAATCTAGCTTTGAATCTAACACTGGACTTTATATTATAAAGTCCACTGGACTGGATATTATAGCATTAAATCTTCATTAAAGCAAGTCAGATAATTATTTAGAGGGTTAGAAAGTGTGCATTATTGGTTTAAGTATTATGACAGATCTGTACATGATATTATTGCACTATAAGATTATTGATAAGAGCAGTGTGTCCTTAGTTTGGGGCATCTTAAATGGAGGTGTTGGTTTAATCAAAGGTTTACAAAATCTTACTTAAGGAATCTCCTGAATAAATGGCTAAAGAGGTTCTCACTTGAGATAAGGATCGAACAAACACTTCTGTCTCCATTAGTGGGATTTTCTCAGAATTGCATAAGCAGTTTGAGCAGTCAGGATAGTTCCATTGGTTAAATATCTCTTTCCACTAGTTCACATAGATGCATATACACTTAAGCATAAACTACACTTGGTGTTTATGTTCTTCATCTAAGCAGTTTTTGCAAATGTTATGAAGAACTTCAGGATTAATGGATTGAAGCAGATAATCTGTGAGACTCCCACAGAAGGAGTCTTTATGGAAAGAACTGTGCTCTCAAATGCACCATGGACATCCCCTTAAAGAAGTTTTCTGAATTATTTTATTTTATTATTTTATTTCTGAAAGCCTGACCTACACGGTTCTGGTTTTTTTCTGCTGTGCCTCATGGCTGAGGCCCAACTTGAGGAGAGATGCTCAAATATTCCACTGGCTGACCTGGGTGGAAAATGTCAGGGTTAGGGAAGCCCCAATTCCTAGAGCTCCCTGTAAGTCTGACATTTCCTTAGATTGTACACGTAAGCCTATTGCTAGATGAATGTGGCTCACTGTGGGGCCGTAGCAGTCCCCACTTTCCGCAGATGTACCATTTAAGTACAGTGTCATTGCTGTACAAAGCAAATGACATTTCACAGAGGTCTAGCTCTTCCTTACAAGCAAATCACTGCCTCTAAAACCTCTAACCACAGAACTAGTACTGACCAATAGGTACAACATGCAGTTATTCTGTGTAAGAGATCATTTTTATGGCCGTTGACAGAAGACATATGTAACTCTCTGCAGGGGGCCACTCAGGCAGGCAGGATCTGAGTACTCAGCTCTTCCAGAGCTTCTTCTGAGCTCTCCACAGAGGGTGGAGGATAGGGAAACAAGAAAACAAGAATGGGCCCACTCTTTTCTCCAAGGCACAGGCTGTATTTTTCATGTTATTTGCATTTTTTAAAAACAGAGCAATCAGAAGGGAGAGAGCTATTAAAATATTCAGATGCCGGGTCCTCCCAGGTGGCGCAGCCGGTTAAAGCACAGCACAAAGAAGCTTAAGCCACTTCCACATGAGTTCGATCCCGCCTGCCCTGGAGAAGATCCACATGGCATGGAAGACCTCTCCTGACCCGCCCACTGCTCCCCTCAGCAGTGTACTTCGTCGATATGCCTGATCTGTACCCCACTTTGTCTCTGGGGAATCCTCTCACCCTCCACATCTCTGACCTGTACCCCAGTTCTGTACGAATAAATAAATAAATCTTTAAAAAAATATATTCAGACGCCTTTTGAAAAAAATATTTGAATTTCTCCATTTTCTAATTTTAAGAAATATTTTCATCTTCTGTGTGACCCCTTCTGCTACACATGTTCTGTTTAATAGAAAAAGCATGGGATTTAGAAGAAGAAGGTCTAGACTTGGGCCTAGCTAGGTATGTGGTTACAGTTTTTCATGGTCAGTTTTCAACTTTTGCAAAATGGTGGCTTAAACTTATTGGTATTCATGGAGAATTAAATGAAATTAATATCTATTAAGATCCTGGTGGAGGGTTTTATATGTAGCAGGCAATTATTTTATAAAGCCAATATTCCTATTCTATACAATAATAAGCATAACCCACATCTTTCTTTTTGGTCACCAAAGTGCCATATGAATTAATATAACATAGAGATCATTAATTATAAAGTTGATTGATGTTACTTGATTGTTAATATAGCTAATTGAGTTTTCTTGGATTTGCAGTAAGTAGTTATTACAAACTCAGTGGTTTCAAGTGACAAAACTTATTTTTTCACAGTTTTAGGGCCAGAAGTTCAAAATCAAGGTGTTGGTTGGGATGTACCCCCTAGAGCATAGAGGCTGTAAGGGAAAATCTGCTTGAAGTTTCTTTTGTTTTCTGGTAGTTGTTGATTTTCTTGGTTTGTAGCTTCATCATGGCCATCACACAAACGTCTGCTTCTATTATCACATCATTGTTTTCTCTGTGTTTCTTACACTTTCATTGGATTTAGAGCCCACCTACATAACCTCCCTATCTCAGAATCCTTAATTAAGTTAGATCTGTAAACACTCTTTTACCAAATAACATTCACAGATACCAGAGATGAGGACATGGATAAATTTTTGGTTGTGGGTTTTAGGTACTGATGCTATGTTTGAAAGACCAGGATGTGATTGGTTTTGTTTGGTTAATAATTGCTAAGAAGTGTAAAGTTACTTGCACATGGGCAGAACATCACCTAAATGCCTGATTAATTTAATCAAGTCTACACTAGCAATCCATAGGGCCCAAAGTCCCTGTTTGGGCACCTGAAGGAAGTCCCTATGATGGTCCTGGCTATTCCAGTGGCATCTGATAAGATCACTAACGTACATGACACTCCTCTCCCACTACAATATTGCCAGGACAATGCTGTGGGAACAAGCCTACCACCTTCTCCCAATATAGAAACGACCTGGAGAGGTAATTGAACTGAATTCTTCTGTCCACAGATCCTTCCCTTTCTTCCTTACTGGGCTTTAGCTAGACAAGAATGGTCAATATTGCTAATGATATTTTACCCACATCTTATGATTTTGTGTGTTAAATTTTTGTGCAAAGGTCTAGTCATCTAGAACAAAAAGGAGTGACTCTGTGTGTTTCCGGAAGGAAAAAAAAAATAGCCTTTAATCAGACCTGGAAATGTTAACAGTTAAGGATCATCTTATTTTTAATTACCCAAGTTTTAAAAACAAGTCATTCATTATGTATAGTTGTTTCTCATGAAGTCACTATCCAGAAAGTCTCCACATCTTAAAAAAAAAAAAAAACCATAAACAAACAAACTCCTAATATAGATCTGTTTTTCCTGCCATTTTTCTAGTTGAGCTAACTACAAAAACCTGAAGTTGTGGTCTCTGAAGCCAATCACCCAGTAGGACTCACTCACCTTTCTAACCTTTGTGTCTTACACAATGTTCCATGACACATGTGATCACTGAAGAGCCTCTGATGCCTGTTTTAATGCATACAGAAGCAAATTCTAGTTTCTTCTTCTACAATTTAAGGGGCCGTGCAACTTAGACATGTATTCCTTCCTCGCTCTTTCCAGGCACTGTGGTCCACCAGTATGTCTCAGTCACATATTCCCTAATCTTTGCAGGTGGCCATTCTTCTTTCTAGAATGTTCTTTATCTTCCTTTCACTCCTCTTTAAGAAGGCTTCACAAAGTCTACACTTCACTGTACTCTTTACTGCTCATTACCTAAGGTCACACTATGTTATAATTTATCTTTTATATACATGTCTTGCCATTTCATCTTGACTTGGTTCCTTAAGGGCAGTATTTTCTTTTTCTAATCCTCACACTTCTACCAGCTCTTCTTCAAAAGTGGCTAACTCTTGATAAGGATAAAGCTGCTGGAGGGAGAAAAGCTCTATCTTTATTTCATTAACTTCTGCTCTATTTGAAACAGTCACTTAAACATTAAATGATAGCTCTGAATATTCAAGGTGGCCTTCCCATGAGAATGTACTTTCCCTGATATCTCATCTTGTTTTCTGCTAACACTGCCTTATTCCGCACTAGTGATTTTAAAACTATGTAGTAAAAGATGAGGGATATGACTTAAAAGAAAAAAGGAGTTTCTAGGAGGTATATAATTTTACCTCATGTGGTTACTGTTTTGAAGCTAGTCTATGATATGCACAGACTATGGCTATCTATGGCTTCTTCAGTTTTTTTTTTTTTTTTTTTAAAGAATTAGACGTGGATTTTCTTTCTCAGTGGTCCAGATTTCCTTCAATGGGACATCTGCTGTCAAACTGTGGTGTTTTCTTAGATTCCAGATACCTGGATATTGAGGGTTAACTAACTAATTTAAAATTCATCAAGGTGTTGTTTACTAACAGTAACAAACCCCCAGAACATACAGTTAATCTTTGGTTTAAAAGTGTTTCTTTTCATCTTTTAGCTTTCTTTAAGTGAGAGTTTGTTAAGAATCTCACAAATGATAAGAATTTTAAAAAAAGACAATGGGAGAAATCACTTGTTTTCTCTTTCGCTGCTGTCATACAATTATTGCTACTTTCAATTAGGGGGCTTTCATGAAGAGAACACTTTCAAAATGTAAGGAATGTTGGCAAGGAATCAAAATCACTGAATGCTAGTTCTGCTTTAAGGTAAAGCATTCTATTCCCTTCATGCTTCCACACCATTTTACATGAAATCTAATTTCTATTTTCCTAATTGCACCTTTAATGACCCTGAGTTGTAAAAAGACAGCTTGATTAGGCTTGCCTTGTGTTTGCATTTATGCTACCCAGGCACTGACACATGACCTGTCAGCATTTTCTATACCCGCTACATCATAAAAATACATTCTATTTACTTGGACTAGGGAATATTATTAATAGACACTGTGGTGCAACCAGCGCTCTTAATACTTCTTTACAAACTTAATTTCATGGAAATGGACAAAGGCTGACTTTGTTAAGGTTAATTACTTAGTACTTGCCACATCTGAAGGAACATTGACTGAGAGAGGCACTTTATTGAACAAAGAGTGTGGGTCTGAGTTTATGGGTTTAAGAGTCTCTTGAAATTAGCATTGCTTATAATTGAAATAGATTTTAGACGGATATAATAATTTCAAACTGAGACTTTTATGTAAATATTTACGAAGTCTACTGATTGAATTAAAATGATTTTCCTGCACTGGCAATTGTGATATTTTTCTGTTAAGCCCTGTCGATGGTTGGTCTGTTTTCAGCCATGGGAACTGTGCATTGGTATTGCACACTCTCTTCAATGCCTTGAATTCTTTATTTTTTTTTAAAGATTTATTTATTTATGCATACAGAACTGGGATACAGGCCAGAGGTGCAGAGGTGGCGAGAGGATTCACCAGGGACAGAGTAGGGAACAGAACAGGTAGATCGATTGAAATACACTGCTGAGGGGAGCAGTATATGGGTCAGGAGAGGTCTGCCATGCCATGTGAGTCAACTCCCTGACCAGGGATTGAACTTGTGCTGCAGTGGTTGCTGACAGCTTCATAGTGCTGTGCTTTAACCCATTGTGCCACCAGTGAGGGCCAGCCTTGAAGTCTTGTATGATGTGAATTCCTGGGATTGTGGTGCTGTCTACACTGAGTATTGGCTCTTCCCATGGAAAAAAACCCCCCCCTCCCCCTTACAGAGTGGCCAAAGTTGCAGAGCACAGCTTGGCATTGTGGTAAAGTGCACAGCTGTCCAGCCAGGAGGTCCAGTTTTGAATCTAATCTGGCCTTTCACCAAATTTGTGACTTTGGACCAATGACTTGATCTTCCTGTGTCTTAGTTTTCTCATCGGTCATGGGAGGTTTTGCTTCAACATCCCATCTCCTCCCCCTGGCAGCCATCATTCCACTTTACCCTGTTGGATTTTCTTTTTATAACTCTTATTACCAACTTGCACCAGTGTGTTTGTCTGTCCTCTGTCTGACTTCCTCCACTGGAATAAAGATTCATGTGTGCTAGAACATTGTCTCACTCATCCAATACATGTAATAATGCCTGGCATGTATCAAATCACTCTTCATAAGTTGTTTGGGGATGAATGAATAAGGAAAATGGAGGTAGAAGGATCTATTAAATGTTGGTTTTTGTGATGTCCTGGAAAAGGAGCTAGATGAAGCTGAGAAAACCAGAGGTTCATCTTAGAAAGAGGAAATGATCTAGGTGTAGGGAGAAAGGGGGCTTGTTAGCCAGTGGAAAGAAGAAATGGCTAGAAAGCATTAATGCTGCTTCATGGAAATGCATACAGAGTGAGTGTCTTGGGGCAGACCCTGCAGAAAACAGCGTGCAGACTGCACTGGAGTCGAGGCTAGCTGTAAGAGATGGCTGTGTGCCTAGCTGATGACTTGAGGCAGTCCACACCTACCCTAAAGTATTCTGCCATGTCCTAAAACAAAGGGACATTATTCTCTCTTTTGTGGATACATAGTCAAAGGCAAATGTTATTAGGGTGATGAGTGAAGGAAGCCGCTGATCTAGCTCCATTCAAAGCTGACACATTACCCAGGCGGTAATATTCATGCAATGAATAGATGTTTAAAAGAACAAAACCTGAACGCATGAATGCAGAGTAAGGGAAATACACAGGACCAGATGGTTTTGGCAACTGGGGCAGAGGAAGTGTCCAGTGTCAAAGACAACCTTGGTTCTTGGCACAACACCTGCTGTCATGGCGGTTTCTCTGAGATTTGGAGCAATGGTGTCTAATGATTTTCCCTTCATCTGCATTTTAAAAGGACACAATCACAAGGATTTAAGATATATAACAAGAATTTACATGACCTTCTACGTTCACCAGACTTCACAATTCTTTACAATGCTTTGCATTTGGTAGCTCCATAGACTGCTTTAAATAAGATGCTCAAATACATTGCCACACACTGAAAATCAGGGTGGCATGCACGCCACAGTCATTAGCACCATGTTCCTGAAAGGTTTGACGAGGGGGGAGCTGTGCATGTGACACTTCACCCCCTCTACGCCTTCCCCACACTTCATCAGAACAGATGGCAGAGAAGCATTAGTTGTTTGATGTTTTGTTCTGAAATGTTTCATTGTAAAATAAACAATTCTGCAGTAGTTTTTATTTGCTACAGCATGCAACTGGATTTAAAGTTAAATGTTCTTACCCCATTACCTCCTTCTCCAAAACACAAATCAAACAAAAAAGAAAAGATTTATCAAACCAAATAAAAATAAAACAGATCTAATACAGTTGAAACGTCTGTCTTTGTCCTGATATATTTTGGCACAACCAATCTTACTATTTACCCACAAATTATTGTTTTCGCTGTGCTGCATTTTGTTTCATAATACCTTGCAGTCTGTTTACAGTGGTTTAGACCAAGTTACCCCGATAATATGTATTTATTTACTATTGCACCAGGTGTGAGGTACAAAGCTGGAGATAGAAGTGTAAGAAAAGCTCACTGCTTTCAAGGGACTTAAAATCCACTTAAGAATTTTCCTTGTCAATGATAACTAAAAACACACAACACAATGTGCAAAATGACAGCTAACTGGTTTAGACAATGAATGAGAGGAGGCAGTCAGAAGAAGGTGAAATGATTTCCATTTGGAGTAGAGATGGAGATGTGAGGAGGTGTCAGCTGAAGATTCAGATAAGCAGAGGAGGCAGAGATATTGCAAAAAGAAAGGATAACTACAAGAAAAGTAGAGACTGGAAAACACAAAGTGTCTTGCAAGGGGTGGGCTGGGGGCAGTGAACTATAGCAGGAAGGATGAAACTAGGGGCGTAGGGAGATCACAAAGAAGATGCATGAGACAATTCCTAAAAATTCAAAAGTTGGCCCTCCCTGGTGGCGCAGCGGGTTAAAGCACAGCACTGAGAATCTAAAGCCGCTTCCGCATGAGTTCGATCCCCGCCTGCCCCGGAGGTGACCACATGGCGAGCCAGACCTCTCCTGACCCGCCCGCTGCTCCCCTCAGCGGTGTACTTCGTCGATCTGCCTGTTCTGTTCCCGCTCTGTCTCTGGTGAAGCCTCTCATCGCCCCTGGGCCTCTGGCCTGTACCCTGGTTCTGTATGCACAAATAAATATTTAAAAAAAAAATTCAAAAGTTTCAGGATTATCCCAAAACCAATTTGGAAGTTTACTCTGCAGCCCAGCAGAAGGCTACTATACTATACTTTGAAGGTGACTCCATGTTCTCATTTACTCATCCACTCACTTATTCACTCATTCAGTTATGTGGAAATTTACTGAGTACTACTGGATAGGTGTTAAGTACTGCAAATATGATAAAGATAGAATCTAGTAACTTTCCCTCAAGAAGATCACCGCCTAAAGTGGAGTACAGAGAATTACTTGTGAATCACAACCCAGGTTAGAAGTTGTAGCCACGTTAAAACTGAGGTACTTTGAGCAGTTCACTAATACTGTTTTAATAAAATGGGCCCATGTGAATAATGAGAAAGCTCAGATGAGAAGTCCAGGAGGGACTCAATGTTGCCATGTCTTTGATACTGCAACTAGACAACTGTATTGACATATTGTCTACCGATAACGTTTTGCCCTCTTTCTTTTACTATTTGAACAAAGGGGAGTTAAAAGACCAAGTTGGGGCAGGAGGGATACTCACAATAGGAAATCAGGCTCCTGAATAAGTAGGTGCTTTCAGAAGACAAAAAGATAAGTAAATTTTGTTTCCCCAAATTGCTTGCCTTTAATCAAACCGGTGCTTATATCATACTGGTGCTCAGCTCACATATTACCTACCTGACAATATTCCAGGTGCCCTGTAAGTGTTAACTCAATTATCACAACACTCTCACAAGCCAGGCACTGAAAAGCTTGCTATGCTGGGGTGGAGTCAGGGCATGATGCTGAGAGGACAAGGCTGCATTTCTTTGCTAGAATTCCTGATTCTTTTTTTTTTTTTTTTTTTTTTTAAGATTTATTTACTTGTGCATGCAGAGCTGGGGTACAGGCCAGAGATGCAGGGGTGGTAAGAGGACTCACCAGAGGCAGAGTGGGGAGCAGAACAGACAGACTGATGAAGTACACTGCTGAGGGGAGCAGCGGGTGGGTCAGGAGAGGTTTGGGTCATGTGGGTCACCTTCAAACTCATGCTGAAGTGGCTTTAGTTTCTCCGTGTTATGTTTTAACCCACTGTGCCACAAGGGAGGGCCCTAGAATTCCTGATTCTTTATGGCATTTCAGAACAGAACTATTTAAGGTAATCCATGTCTCTGCCTCCACCATAAATGTGGAAAATTGTGGCTCTCTTTCTCATATTGAATATGTATCTATTAAATATTCTTTCTCTTATAGTAACATTTTTTACTAACTGACATATTTTAAAACATAGACTCCAGAAACAGAATTGAAAATTACATCTCCTTTCAAGTTACAAAAACAGAAAACCATAGTCATTGGAAGTACAGATAAGAGATTGTATTATCTCTGTTAAACATCTGATTGCCAACTAAGAGCTCATATAAGGTCATCTATATCATAATGGTATAGATTAAAAAGAAATTAGACACACTTATTCAAGAATGATGCTTATTGAAACTTTACATATGTTCTATTAGCTCATCTGGTTCCCACAGTGACCAGTGGATTATGACCTCATTAGTATACAAAACTACTGAACTTTAGCCTAGTAAAGTAGATGTTCCCCTCAGGTCAGACAATTAACCAGGGGCCAAGAAGTGAGAGAGGCCTGTGCCTTACTTTCACTATGTTACCTCTGCTAGGAAAAGGCAGAGAACCCAATTCCTTGTTCCTATCAGAACTGTATCACAGAGAAAACATACTGTGAATAAAAGGAAAATAAGTGAAGTTTATGGGAAGAAATAATGCAAATCAAAGAGATCAAAGCTGTTGTCAGCATCAGAAAAAATATCTATATGTAGCTCCTGAAGTAAAACATTTTACTTCCAATGCTGCATTTCCAGACCTCTTGTTCCACTGCTATTTTTCAGAACAGGATGACATGCAAGTATTTTATTTTCCAAAAGCTTAGGACTATTACTAGTGAGAAAACACAGATCTGCATTTTTCTGGGTGACTTCATAAAGTGCCCCCCTCCAACATTAAATACATGACTAAAAAGTGAAAAGCTCATGTAATTCATTTACCTTTCTCAAATATTGCCTTTTGCAATAAATGCACTGACCTAAATTTGATTCTGCTAATGACACGCTATTTGGGCTTTCAAATGGCTTAACTGTATAGAAGCACAATTGAAGAATAATCTCACTGAGACTGATAAGACTGTTCATGTCGATTTGACCCTTAGAGGGTGGAAAGATATTATTCTTTCTACTTTGTGCCATTCTCGGAGGACAGTCACAAATGTGTAAACAAACATGAAAGAGAAATAAAGGGGACAGCCAGATTGCCAGAGATCCATTACTTTACCCTTGGGGTATGTGGCTATCACACAACTGGGACAATGCCAAGAGCAGTGAATTCAAAGGGAGGCTCCCTGAAGTGAGTCATCTATTTAGACAACATCAGAGGAATATCGGGTCAGATCCTACTGGGTAAAGAGGTGACACCATGGGCATCTGGTAGTCACTTTGGGAATTACATTAATTTATGGTAACCTGAGTACAGAGTGGCAAAGTGTCATTAAAGACTAAGGCAAATTTATTTCTACTCAAGATGGAAAGGGTGGTTGGTCATGCATCTTTTCCCTTCAGCTACACATGCAAACATGGAAAGTAGCCGTGATAGATTTGAAAGATAAAGGATAACTATCTGGTGTCCCAAGAGAGTCGTTGCTGTCATTAATCTTCTCAAGTAACAAGAAATGGCTTCTTTTTGAAAATTCAAGTATCAGCATCATTCAAATAACCAGATTCTAAGGTCAGGGAACCTGTGTAAGAGGCTACCCTGTCATTTTGTTGCAGTGAAAACTTGGACAAGTAACTGAATCTCCCTTTAGTTCTGTGAAAGATAGACATGACCTCTTCATCTAGTTGCTGTATAACTGAGATGATATATAGAAGACCCCGCTGACTTGAGCATGCTTGTTATTACTTCTATATTTTAAAAAAAGTAAAACAAAACAAAACAAAAAAAGGTTCAACCATAGTCAACTTTCACTTTTCTGAACAGGAACACTGCGTGAACCTGGAGTTCAAGTTGATCTGTATTCCAGGATAGAAAGGACATTTGCTCATCAATTTTTTTTTTTAAATCATGCTTTTGGTATTATAGCTAAGAAATATTTGCCTAATACCAAACCACAAAAGTTTTCCTGCATTTTCTTTTAGAAATTTTGTCAATTTAGGCCTTATATGTTGGTCTGTGATCCACTTTGAGATAATTTTGATATGTTTTAAGATATATATCAAAGTTCTTTTCCTTTTAGTATTTTGCATCTTAATTACTCACTACTACTTATTGAAAAGATTATCTCTTTTTCCACTGAATTGCTTTTTGCATCTTTGACAAAAATCAATTTTCTCTATATATGTGGAACTATTCTATTCACTTCCATTGGTCTTTCTATCTTCATGTAAGACCACTATTTTAAGACTGCAGCTTTTTGATATTATTGAAATCAGTTAATAACAACCCCCCAACTTTGTTCTTTTCCAACTTGTTTTCACTATTTAGGTCCTTTGCATTTATACAAGAATTTTAGAATCAGATTGCTAATTTTCTCCCCAAATGGAGGGTATTTGGGAACCTGAGGAAAATATCGAGTATTTCAATGCATGAATCTACCTCTTTATTTAGGTCTTCTTTTGCTTTGTCATCAATGCAGTCATTTTCAGTGCATAACTCTTGTCAGTGGTATCCCTAAGTGGTTTTGTTTTCTTAATGCTATTGCAAATGTATTATTAAAAAAAAAATTGATTGTTCATTATTAGTTATAGCAATATAATTAAGTTTTGCATATTGAATTCATAATCTGCAACCTTGCTAAAATCACTTATTAGTTGTACTGCTATTTTTGATGTAATCATTAGATTTCCTTTATAGGGAATATATCGTTTGAAAATAAAGGATTGTTACTATTTCAGTAAAATAATGAGAAACCTCAGATTAAGCTTTATATGTTTTTGTGATTTTCTGCTGAGCCTATAGGTAGGTGTGTTGAGTTGTGGGATGGCACAGAGAAATTCCTTCTTGAGTCCTGTGGTTCTATGAATCTACAAGGTTAACATCTCCATCTGTAGGGTGGGAATCAGCACAGAAGAGCACAATAGTCCATACTGCTACTTCTGCATACTGTGGGGAAAGCAAGATAGTACTATAAGCATGGAATGTAGAAACAAATAACTGGAGTCTAAGTTTTAATTTCATCACTTTGTTCTGTGCATAAATGACTTAACCACTCAAAATATGTTACCTTATCTTCCCAAACCTTGAAAGAAACATGCCGACTTTGATATTACTTAAGTATCATAATATTTATTTATAAATATTTTGATGAGCATTAAGAAACAATTTTATATAAAATCATCTATAATTAAGCAATTTAAATTAGTTTTTATTCATCAAATGAAGTTAAGTAGTACAGAATAGAATTCCCCTGTTGGAGCCCAGATATCATTTCTATAGCTGTGAACATATGGTAGCTGTTATTACTAGTATTATTAGCAACAATAACTAATGAAGGGAGTGGGGACTTAGATCAAGACTCATTATTGTGCAGAGGCAATAGCACTTTGTGTCAACCAAGGCATTTATCAGTGATATCTAATGCTTTCTGTTTTCATATGTTCCTACTCAGAGTACAATAACCAAGGGAATAGTACAAAAGTCAAAACAATGTCATGCAGTGTGTTTATAATTGTTTCATCACAGGTTTGCCATCTTTCCTCCATTGACAATGGCATTATCTGGCAGTTTTCAGTGTAATGTGGTTGTTTAAAAGATGGTTAGTGTTATTGAAATGTCTGGCCCTAATATAAATAAGCCTGGTCTACTGGATTCCCCAGTTGATTAGATTTTTCAGTAAGCTCCTGATTTGTCAATGTTTTCTCTTTGTAACATTTAGTCCTCTCTCTCTTGTCTACAAATACATTGCATAGGTACCTGAAAAGAGAGATATATAACTTTTGGAGGACTGAGACCAATTGGAAATCTTTTGCAAACACAATAGCTAATTCTTTGAGCTCTTCTTGCATGAAATATCAGTTCACGATTGTATGCAGTCACATGTATCAAATAAAGCCAGGTCTTGTCATTTTCAGTGTCCCAATAGAGAAAGGGTATGTGAGTCTGTGTGTGTGAAGGGGGAGGGTAGTATAAAGGTTCACAGATAAAAAGCAGAAAAAATGGGTTTTACTCTAGGCTCCATTTGTGAGGTCTTGGAGTTCAGGGGCTTATGTGTCGCTTTGTATCCTGAGTTCCTTTAATGCGCCAAGCAGTATTTGGAACATGTGTAGAAATATCTACAACAAGGCATGATTCACTGTGAGCTCTTGGACTACCCAATAAACTGAGGGCAGTAGTCATGATATCGTGAAGGCTACATTGTGTGGATGGAATGAGCCATGTGTGTAGGTGACTATAAAAATCAGAATCCAGGCTGTCTAGAACTACACCAGAAGAGCATTTGGGATAGTTAGAATCACAGAATTTTAGTGTCATTCTATAGTTTTTTATCTGTGAAATGGGAGTAAAGATTAGCTTGAAATGGTGAATTGGGGTCCACCCAGGTGGCACTATGGGTTAAATCGAAGCACTATGAAGCTATCAGCAGCCACTGCAGCATGATCCTCAGCCAAGGAGGTGACCCACATGGTGCATCAGACCCCTCCTGTCCCATGTACTGTTCCCCTCAGCAGTGTATTTCAGCAGCTCTACCTCTTCTGCTCTCTCTCTGTCTCTGGTGAATTCTCTCACCCTCTGCACCTTTGACCTATACCCCAGTTCTTGTATGCATAAATAAATAAGTCTTTACAAAATTAAGAAATGGTGAATTGAACTGGATCAGAAGTCTCTTTCCTCTTCCATATAGTGTCCCATGAAATGACATTGAAAAAATATTTATAAAGTGACACAGATTTGCAAAATAACTATTTGTGCCATCAAATGACTTAAGATTTTAAAAACAGAAATAATAGAAACAATAGAATGTTTGAAATAATTAAATAAAAATAGCATTCTAAATGATACTTTAGAATACAGCAGTGCCATAAGAGACTGTTATGAAAATTAAACAAAAGAACCTGAAAATTAAAATTTCTAAGCAATTAAAAAAAAAAAAGCTCAGTTGATGGCTAGAAAGCAAAAGGGACATAGTTGCAGTTCAAAAAGAAAAGAAGGTTACAAAGTAGAGATAATAACAGTGGCTTCCCACTATTTAGAATATTAAACAAACGAAAACTTTTTAAAATTTTAATCAAATATTAGTTTTCATTTTTAAGATTTATTTATTGATGCATAAGAGAACTGGGGTACAGGTCAGAGGTACCGGTTAGGGGTGGAGGTATTCCCCAGAGAGAGAGAGTGGGGGACAGAACAAACAGACTGACCAAAACACACACTGCTGAGAGGAGGAATGGGGGAGAAATGAGAGGTCTGCATTGCCATGTGGGTCACCTCCCTGGCCAGGGATCAAACACATAATGCAGTGGCTGTGGATACCTTCATAGTCTGCACTTTAACCCCCTGCACCACCATGAAACTATGTAAAATCTGCATGTCTAATGTTACCACACAGAAAGATATAATAAAATGCTATTTTGTTATTATTATAGCTGTTATAACCACATTATATAATTCTTAGTTAATAATATTGAAATTGTTACTGTGTTGTCACAAATAGTGATCTAAATAGTGGTATATCTGTAAGGCCTTGGATCTAACACCCTAAGAGTGATGATCTGAAGTGGAGGCTAGGAGGAGCCAGGAAATAGGATGCTAAGTCCTGCGGCAGAGTGATGATGCTTATTAGAGAGTGTTAGTGACGGAGTGTAGGAAAGCAAGATGTGAGGACAAGAAGGAAAGGGGGTTGGGAAGGTAAAGAATTCCTCAGCTGATGTTCAGGAAGGAGCAGCTCTTTGCTGTATTCTGGGCTCATTCTGGGTTCCAATATGGCGCCTGAACTGAGTACAGGTGTGATGCTTCAGGGATTAAGTAGAGGCCCTGTATGTGCAGATGCTACATGGAAGGTTCATCCCACAGTCTCTCCTGCCCTGTCTACCAAAACATCTGTGGGCTCCTCAGGATCAGAGATAACTCAGACCAGATGGCTTTTTCACGACAGTTCTGAATTTCAAAAATTCCAGACCTCTATTCTGTAGCAAATTAAGATGTAAGAAGGTTTTTTTTTTTTAATTTCCATCAAGGCTGACAAAACCACACACAATTATATTTCTTAATCACTCAAAACTTCTACCACTTAATATGGGTATTGGCAGTAAAGAAATTTTCAGTTTGCCTGTGAAAAATGCTGCTGATTATAGACCACTATATACATACATGTGTGCATATATATATACACACACACATATATGTATGTATGTATGTATGTATGTATGAATGCATATCTCCCAGAAGCCCCAACACAGAGAGACAAGCCCCTAAGTACCTTTTAAGAGAACTGTTCTTTTAAAACTATCCTCTGGGTTTCAAGTTGGTCTTTGTCTCTCAGAATTCTATTATTTACCCCACAGCGAAGTAAATGTCTTTATTTTATGTGCGGATACAGGACAGCTAGGGACTCATTTCTAAGTCTTTTATAAAGAACTCATTCAACTAAATACTATACTTCATTACCATTAAGTACCCAATAATAAAATCAGTTTGTAGTTACCATCTACATTTCCATATATTATTTATACAAGCTTGTGGTTTGTAATTTCAAGACCAAAATGTTGACAGAAATTTGCATATTATTGAAATGGCATAATTTATTGATGAAGCACACAAATAATAGAGGTGAGGCTTACAGCAGTTTGGAGGCTAATGCATAATTTACAACACTAAACAACTTCACAGACAAGAATGAAAATTGCACATTAGGCCCTTCCTGTGAAAATGCTAGCTATAAAACTAAGGCATTTTTGCTGATTTTTTTTTTTTTGGAAACAAGGATATATTTGTGGAAAACTGATAGGACATTGGCTTTCAGTCTGTGAGCGGTAAATAGCAGCAACAATTTGCCTGACGAGAGAAAGCAGGTGGTCATCTTCCTCTAGTTGTACGAATCTTTCATTAACAGTTGCAGAAAGGGTAGCAACAAAAGATTGTGTTTAAAGTACGGCATTGGTGGAGCTAAATTCTGTATTAACAATATTACTCTAAACCACTCAAATACTGCTTGAAATAATTTATTTTAAAATCAAGACATTTATAAAAATTACTGCAATCATGCTTTGAGGAAATCTAACTTACATCTTCATCAATAGGCTAGTTTTTGACAAAGAATATCCAGATCCCAGGACAACGGACGGTGTTGGGTATTATTGGAAGCTTTCCCGATCTTCATTCCCACACCCTGCTTTCTAATAAAACTTTAATTTCATTCCACTAGCCAGTTAATCCCCATGTCACTAATGACTCATGCCAGGCTGACTTTGTCCCCATTTTCATGTGAAGGATGTTGCTCAGTCTAAGCAAACTGTGGTGGTCCTATTCCCTCTGCTTCTGGGGGCTCCTGAGGTTCAAGTCTGCCCAATGAGGTGTGAGGGAATGTGCTGGATGCTTCTGGGGAAAACTGCTTCACTCCATGAAGGAAACTCAGTGAAAAGGTTTCATTCCTTTTCCAGATTTTGTCATAGTTGGATGAGATGCCTAAGGGCAAAATCAACACTATAAAGATGGCAAAGGCGGGGGGTGGGGGGAATGGAAAGAACATGGGACTTGGTGACTACAGAGTTGCTGAATCGAACTTTCTTAAAGACTGTTCCACTTCGGACTTCTTGTTATAGAAACTAATAAATTCCCTCCTCATTTAAGTTGAGTAAAAAGTTGCATCACTTGCAGAACTGAAGGCATCGTAACTATGAACCTTTGACAATTTTTAGCAGCCCAGCATTTCTTTCTCCAACCAAATGCCAAATGTTTGTAAATTTGCTTTTATCTGATATGTAAGAGGTGATTTTGGTGAGGCAATAGACTTCCTAGTATGGAAGCAGGAAAGGCCAAATCCTTCTTTTCCTGTCCCCTGACACATCAAATGAAAGGGCAGGAGGTGATTTCCACTAAAAGTATGTTTCACCTCTAGCATTTCATAGTAAACTGCTGGCACTTAAGTGAAAGAAACAGGAATGATGACATTTATTGCAACAGGGTGGGCTTAGCAGAGGTCTGTTAAAGACTTTGGTGGCATGTCCTTGTTGGTTCCTGTTCAATCTTGTATTCCTATTTTTATTCTTTGAGTTGTCCTTGATCTCCATGGTCTCAAAATAAATTCCTTATTGTGTAAGTCAGGTTGATTTCTACATCATGTCAAGAACAACAGCAAAGAAATGCTTAATAATATCAGGGAGGTCACATTCTCAGCACCAACAGCCGATAGTGAACTTGTACAAATACACAGAGGTCATTTCAACACATTCTTATGTGCAATATAATAGTTCTTCTTCCTACTGTTTTATTTCCCATTTCTCATAATATATATATATATATATATAAATATATATATATATATATTTATACATATATATATAAATAAATAAATAAATAAAATTATATGACCTTAAAAAACTACTTCAGGGACTCTCCTTGGTGGCACAGCAGGCTAAAGCATAGCACTGAGAAACTGAAGCCACTTCCGCATGAGTTCGATCCCCGCCTGCCCTGGAGCTGACCCACATGGTGCGGCAGACCTCTCCTGACCCACCCGCTGCTCCCCTCAGCAGTGTACTTCATCGATCTGCCTGTTCTGCTCCCCACTATGTCTCTGATGAAGCCTCTCACCGCCCCTGCACCTCTGGCCTGTACCCCAGTTCTGTATGCATAAATAAACAAATCTTTAAAAAAAAAAAAAAACTACATCAAACTCCAAACTCTTCAATCACAAGAGAATAGGTGGTTTAAGGTTTAGGATCCTGTTAGTGGGTGTTTAGTAAGAACACCAGTCATAAACCTTAGGCATCGCTGGTGCCATTTACTTTAATCTTCTATTAATTCTGTTTTGTAAGCTCCATTTAAAGTCACTATATTAGGTAGTGGTAGAAATTATACAACGTCTTTCTAGTTATTTCAGAGTAATATTAGGGTCTGAAATCAACAAGATGTCTTGCTGACTTAGAAAATATTTTTGTGAGTCAGTGTTAGCACATGATCAAGGAGTGCCCAGGGGCCCCAAATTGTCAAGGGGTACATACTCTGAATAGAATCCAGCCATCTGCACAAATGCAAAGGAAGCAGATACTTAATGTGAAAGGGCTTTAATACAATTAGTGTGCACAGAGTTAAAAAAGGATATCCCTCGTTATAGTTCCCAATATTCCCTCCCACAAATTACCCATCAATTTCTGGGAAAATACCAACCAAACAGGGTGGCCTGAAATGGGGTTGCTGATATCTTAAAACTTGCTACAATTCTAAGGTACCTTCTGGCAAGGAACCAAAATAATGGGGTTAGCGGGTCCCAGAGAATTGGGACAGAAAGACTCAAAATTAAAGTATCGATCAAGGTAACAGTTGTCATTATCTTTGCCAAGAACTAAAAATAGCCTCCCCAAATGTCTTTCACCCATTAAATCTCTTCCAAATCTCTCTACATTGTCTCTCCTCTGAGTCTCCTTCCTCACAATGCCAGAGTGTAAGCTGGGCCATAGAAGTTAAAGAACCAGGTACACCTGACTTCCATATTACATAGGTCACTTGGCCACTGAACTTCCCCTCTAGTACTGGGAAGTACTGGGAGGTATGTCTTCTGCTCAGGAAGTCCAGTGTATGACATACTGAGACTTGTGGTCCAAAATGGTTCATGCAAGTGAAGTGAGGAAAATGACTTGGAGGTGTATCTGTAATTTAGAATGGTTCTAGAAACTACTCAAATACAACATGCTAACAAAGGACTATGCAGATATAATCAGGATTAAATATTTGCCAAAGAATACTGCAGCAAAATTTGTGATAGAAAATGAAGCATGTGTATAGTGTATAACATGTATATATTTATATATACATTTTTTGAGGCATTTGTTCAACGATGATACAGTAGAGTTAGAGGTTTCATTACTTGTAACTTACTCAAACTCTCATTTTACAAATAAGGAAACCAAGGTCTAGAAAAGCAGGAAGTGATTTTCCCATAGTAACAGAGGTGGAATCAAACTCAGATCTCCTAGTTGTAAGTCAAGTACAACAGTACATATCAAGGACTTGTTGTATTCTTTTGTTCAAGTAAATACTCTATCTAGTTCTGGCATTTCTTGAAATTGTGCCTATCCCTGTATAGGTAAGATGATATTCCCTGTCTGAAACCGCCAGTTCCTCTTATTAAAAGAACCTCCCTGGTGGTGCAAAAGGTTAAAGTGCAGCACTGTAAAGCTATTCATATCCACTGTAACACAAATTTGATCCCCAGCTGAGGAGCTAATTCACATAGCACAGTAGACCTCTCCTGACCCGCCCACTGCTCCCCTCAGCAGTGTATTTCAATCAATCTGACTCTTCTGCTCCCTACTGTCTCTGGTGAATCCTCTCACTTTCTACCTCCCTCCCCCCATACCTTTGGCCTGTACCCAAGGTCTGTATGCATAAATAAATAAATCGTAAAAAATTAAATGAAATGTCAGTTCTCTTGGCATCCAAACCATCATCTCCATAAATATGCAGTACTCTATCCTATAGTAGTCATTAATGGTTTGGATTCCAGGTCTGGTGCTAGGCTAGTAGAAGAGATAATCTATGATTGGTACTCCTCCAATCAAAGGACTGAGGCAGCAAGGAGTTTAGTTATTTAAGGGTCTGCCAAGACATGAATATAAAATATTAATCACAAGGGAATCATTCAGGTTTCTTTCAGATGCAAAGAAGCTTCTTTACCTGCCTCCCCACTCTCTCTCTCTCTCTCTCTCTCTCTCTCTCTCTCTCTCTCTCTCTCACACACACACACACACACACACACACACACACACACACGATTTGACTTAAATAAGCAAATTAAAGGGAAGCTCACAAGGAGGGAAGATTCCAAATTTCACTAATTCACAAGTCGTATCCTTCCCCTAGGACTAAATGTCTTTTATCTTTCTTTAATCTTGGTGTTAGTTTTTCCCTTAGGCTTGTTTCCCTCCTCTTCATTCGATATCTATAGCTCCAAATGACAACTCTACACTTCCTTATTCATGTCAACAGGAAAAAGAGAATTCTCTCCCAACTATACAATAAAAATCCTTCCTTGTAATTTGAATTTAGGTCATATGACCAACTAATGAGCCTTACTAGTTTTACTACAAAAGACTCTGATCCTGCCTAACTTAGAAATTCAAAACTGTCTTTGAACTGGGGTGTATTTAGCTGCTCCTCAGCTCTCTTGGATGCTTGAGAAGGGGGGATAGAAACACAAAATTACAGGCTGTGTGGAGGAAGAAGGAGGGACAGATGCTTGGTAGAGAATCATCAGTATATTCTAAGAATGACAATTTTTCAAATTGTAAATTGCCACAAAAAACACTTTCAAAGAAATTTATGTTGGGTAGAAAGAAACTCATTGTTTCTTTTTATAATCATATTATGTAAATAATATACATTTCAGTTTTATCTTTTCATTGGATCAAATGATCTATGTCCCAATGATCTATGCACTGATAAATAGGTTAGGACAAAAAAAAAATCTTTTTCATGCTTAATAATGGACTTTGGGAATCTATGGCAATTTATGAATCCTCCATACTGAACAGTATCTTTACCAAAAAATTCACTCTAATTGTCTCTACCGAACATTTCAGATTTCAAATTTCTATCTATGCAGCCTTTCCTCAGAGTAAGCTTTTCCTGTCCACCTACTTGAGCACAAGTTAACAGTGATTCACTGAGCCTGTGTGATGTGATCATAGTGACTAAGGAAAAAGAGCAGCACACTGTTGGCCCAACTGCTCCCTACTTTGTCTCTGGAGAATCCTCTCACCCCCTGCATCTCTGCCCTGTATGCCAGCTCTTTTATGCATAAATAAATAATCTTTAAAAAAGGAATCAAAAGTATAATCAATTAGAATTCTGAGATGGTTTGGAGATGCAAGGACTGCTCTTAAATGCCACTGTATTTATTTTGTAACTGATAAATATAGAAAGGATGTGAAAAGCTTTCACAGGTCTGAGAGAGGCTCATGAGAAGGAAAGCTCCTCATAAGACTCCCTTGCTCATGCGACCAACTTGAAGCTTCTTCTGTGCAGGGAAGAAAATAACTCCTCTGAAGCAGAACCTGCAGGGTTACTATAGCCTATGGTTACCATCCCGAAAGCTTCTCTTTAAAAGGGATGACAAACTCACATAATAAAGGCTGGGAATAATTCTTTGAAATATAGGAAACCATTCAGAAGCCCTTCTGTGAAGCTAAGTATCTTAAAGTGTCCTTAATCATATATTATAAAATGAAGAAGGGTCTATAATTCTCTTATATACAACTACAATACAACTTTTGGTAGGATTTTATTGTTCTTTGTTTTTTTTTTTTCTGAGACACTAATAGGCTTACTGCTGTAGAACATTCCTCCCTTAAGTATATTTTGAATATTTTATATCAAAATGTTATTCATTTAGGAAAGGTGTTTTTCATAGGGCTACAAAAATATATTTCCCTTCTAATAACATATCAAGAGTAGACACTGGGCCGATGAAAATTTGTTTTTAATGTTTAGAATCTGGTTTAAAATGAAAAAAGAAATCCCTCCCAATGATTTATCACCTCCATTTTTCTCTTATTAGCTTTTTTAGAAAAAGGAAAGCTTACTTTTCATTAAAACCGAGTTTTATGAAAGGAAAGACATGAGAGTTTGTCATCCCTTTTAAAGAGAAGCTTTGGGGATGGTAACAATGGGTTACAGTAACCCTGCAGGTTCTGCTTCAGAGGAGTTATTTTCTTCCCTGAACAGAAGAAGCTTCAAGTTGGTCGCATGAGCAAGGGAGTCTTATGAGGAGCTTTCCTTCTCATGAGCCTCTCTCAGACCTGTGAAAGCTTTCCACATCCTTTCTATATTTATCAGTTACAAAATAAATACAGTGGCATTTAAGAGCAGTCCTTGCATCTCCAAACCATCTCAGAATTCTAATTGATTATACTTTTGATTCCTTTTTTAAAGATTATTTATTTATGCATAAAAGAGCTGGCATATAGGGCAGAGATGCAGGGGGTGAGAGGATTCTCCAGTGACAAAGTAGGGAGCAGAACAGTTGGGCCAACAGTATGCTGCTCTTTTTCCTTAGTCACTGGAGACTGATTTGCACAGTCTCATTCATTTACAGGCACCACAGCACAAGTAGCTTCTCAGCTTTCTCAGCTCCTGCATTTTATGTCCTCTCCCCCTACCCCATCTTTTCTCTACTCAGAAGTTCCTTTTTTACTGGCCTCTGATGGCTGCTTTTCTTTGGCCTGACCATAGCCATAAGATATTCTTTGCTTTTTGCTCCTGTGTATTTTCATATTTCTCCTGGTTGATCATCTTGCCCACACACATACCTATAACAAACTCATCAACTCCAGCTCCAACTCTTATCTGAGTCACAGGTCCTAATATGAACTAATCTTCACTAGACACCTTTATTTTGTCTTTCAGGTATGCTAAATTTAATCCAGCCAAGTCTGAATTCTGTATTGTCCCTTGAATCTTTTCTTCCATAACTTAAGACACTGAAGCCATTGGGATAACTACTCAATGATTTTAGAAACTTCAGAATTATCCTCTCTCACCTCAACTTCCGTATGAAAGCCTAAAGATTTCACCCTGTTATACATTTTTCACACCTCCCCTTACCATTTTATTAAATTCATACAGGTTCTTACCACTCATCTAAATTTTATAATAACGTTTTAACTTCTATCCTTTCTAATTTGAGATCCCCCCCTAAAAACGCAATTCTTACTCTACATTTTCCACACTGTGCCAAAGTGACTGTTTTAAACTCCCTCTTAAAGACTTCCTTAAAATCCTTACTTCCTTTTATAATTCTTCATAGTTTTCAAATTAAGTTCAAATGTCTAATAAACATAAAAGGCCTTTCTTGATGTGTAGTTTGAATACTAATCTCATGTCTCCATCTCTATTCATTCTGACCACCAAAGACTTTGCTTTTTCTGGACACAATTAAATAATTGTAATTCCCAAATATGCTCCCATTTATTCATACATGCAGGTCCCTATGGATGGAATAAAACTCTCCTTAGGAGTTTAACTTATTGAAGCTTCAAAAATTTCAAGTGTCATCTCTTCTGCGAAGCTGTTCTGCATTCTTCATGTTGATTTATAGTCTTTACCTCTGAGTTATCTTGGTTTACTTTTCACTTTTCTTTTATTACTCAATAGTAATTTTTATTAACTTACAAGCTATGAAAGGCAAGCACTGTTGTTTATCTTTTAGTCACTAGTTCTTGGTGTTCAATAAATGTTTGTAGAATGAATGAATGAGTGAATGATAAATAAACCCAGGGGATCTAAGGACTATAGAAGACCTCTCTGACTTGTTCTCTGACCTAAATAATCTTAAGTTTTTAATTCAAAGCTAAGAAACTCATCTAAAATCTGGAATGGCATATAAATAAGTGTAAAAAGTTAGTATGCACTACTTGTATACCAAAATAATATTAAATCAAGTGTATTTTTTAAAATAATGTTTTAGATTTTGCATCTTTCTAACATGAAATTAAAACTTTTGGTCTTTTAACATTAAATTAAAAATGACTGAAACTTTTTGCTCCAGGAAAAGGGGGAAAACACACACACACACACACACAGCATCAATTGGAAAAAGCCCAATTCTTGATTTTGAGTTTCAAACTAGGCCCTTGACGTTCATGGCAGGGACAACTGTTTTGAAAGCCAAAGAGCTCTTGATTTACAAGAGTTTGGTCTATTGAGAAGGAAAAATTTTGTAAGCTGCAGTAGACTCTGAAAAACTTAGAATCTTAGAGTAGGAAAAGCTACAGAGCTTGCTGTAAAAGAACACCTTTCTTGAGACAAAGGAGGGGAGAGAAAAATAGGAAAGAAAGAAAAAGCTGGAATAGGCTCTAGGATGCCTGCCTTTTTTTTTTTTTTAAAGATTTATTTATTTGTGCATACAGAACTGGGGTACAGGCCAGAGGTGCAGGGGCAGTGAGAGGATTCACTGGAGACAGAGTGGGGAGCAGAAAAGGTCTACTGACGAAGTACACTGCTGAGGGGAGCAGTGGGCAGGTCAGGAGAGGTCTGCCACGCCATGTGGGTCAGCTCTGGAGTCAGGACTTGAACTCGTGCTGAAGTGGCTTTAGCTTCTTATTGCTGCATTTACCCACTGCGCCACCAGGGAGGGCCCGGATGCCTGCTTTTTATCCCCTAACCAAGCTTGAGACTTTCAGATTAGATGACAGATAAATTAAGTAGAGAGTTAAGAGTCTACAAAAGGACTTCAGGGTAGAGAGAGAGAAGCCTGTGCTTATCAAACAATTCCCTCCCTAACATGCCATGTAAGAGTTAGCATCTATGCAGACAGATCTGAAACTGTAGTAGTCTGATCCTACTTCTGCTTATGTCAGGGTGGGCTTGTGAGACTTGAAACACTGGGACAAAAATATTCCTCCCCATTTTAAATGAGTGGAAAAACCCCAGATTTAAAAAAAAAAAATGACAAATTGTGTTTCAGAGCACAGGTCCAGAAAAGCCTTTGCTGTCCTTTAAGTGAGCTCCCATTGCCCAAGAAGAAAAATAGCCGGGAAAGATGGAACTAAGGTGTCTGGTGCATGGATAAAGCAGGCAACATTTAGAAAGGAAGGATAGCCCGTTTTGTCATAACTTAGGGCCCAAATCAGAGTTACAGTATGATGAAGCAGACTTTATCAGTTTGCATCTTTAAAATAATTTCTGTTTCTCAACCCCATAAGTACTGTTGAAAGCAGTACTGTGGGGAGATTGATTTAAATTTTATCTCTAGTCTATTGTCAGGTGATGTTACATTAAACAGGTCCTTTTCTCAAAAATATTTTTTTGCCTCTGTGCCCTGTGTTGGGTAGCAGGTCAACATTCAGCAACAGATTGGAGATCAAGTGGGATTTTCCATGCACCAATATGGAGAACAGCTAAGAGACTCCAGAGACCTTTGTGCAAGTGGTATTGGGGAGGCTTCAAAGAGAAGCTGCATTACAGAAAAGATCCTCAGAACCACATAGAGCTACTTTAGTTAAGGGTTAAACATTCATACCAGAATGAACTGGTTAAAAGCAATACATGCAGAGAAGACTAGGTGACCTAACATTACCTTAAGCCAATTAACAACATAATAAAATCCCAAGGGGTGCTTGAATAACTTTCTCTGAACATAACAACCCATGAAAGAAGCATGATCTGATCACAAAACTACAATGGACCCATACAATCGAGATTCCTGACATTCCATCCAACGGGCTAGGGCCCGTTCCAAACACCAATATAAGACTATAAAAATCATAACTCTTTTTAGCCCTCCCTGGTGGCACAGTAGGTTAAAGCACTAAGAAGCTAAAGCCACTTCAGCATGAAGTGCACCTACCCCGGAGGTGACCCACATGGTGCAGCAGACCTCTCCTGACCTGCCCACTGCTCCCCTCAGCAGTGCACTTCCTCAGACAGCCTGTACTGCTTCACACTCTGTCTCTGGTGAACCCTCTCACACTCCTGCACCTCTGGTCTGTACCCCAGTTCTGTATGCATAAATAAATAAATATTTTTAAAAAATCTTAACTCTTTTTAGGATGGGGAGACAATGCTTCAGGAGCCATTCCTTTATCTCTTTACTTGAGTCAAGTAATATAATTCTCTTTGTCACAAATCTTTCGCTTGGTCTGTTCAATAAGCTGATATACATCAGCAATAATCCCTTTGTTTTTGGTAACAAAAGGCCAACAAGTACTGAGAGGGCTGTCAGACTAGAAGTCATGGGAAGACCATGGATATTGGGGTGGCCAACACACAATAGTATAGACCACATGAAACTAGTGAGTGTTAAAAATGGAGACCTACAGACCTCTTTGGACTCAGATTCTCTATCACCAGGAGAAAGAAGAAAAGGATAGGAGGGAACCATGAATCAGTAGCAATGTTCACTGTTAAATAGTTCTAAGCATCACTTAAAGTAACCTTTTTTCTTAAGTCAGAATTTGATTTTCATTTTCTTATTCAGTGTTTCCAAATTTTTTTTTTTTTTGGATAGTACTGCTCCACTCTACTCACACAGCTATCTATACTACTAGTCCAATTCTTAAATGCAGGGACTGTTATCTCTGTTGTTCCTCTGTTTACTACCAAACAGTATTTTGTTAACAAATGTTAAATTAAAATTTTAAAAATGACTATATTGACTGGGAGTTTGAAAAGCGGTCTGGATTGATGATAAAGAGTTCATGGATGGCCTCCCTGGTGGTGCAGCGGGTTAAAGCACAGCACTGTGATGCTATCACCAGCCAATGCAGCACAAGTTCCATCCCAGCCAGGGAGGATGACCCACATGGTGCAGCAGACCTCTCTTGTCTCACTCACCACTCCCCTCAGCAGTGTATTTCAGTGGATCTGCTTGTTCTGCTCCCCACTCTGTCTCTGCTGAACTCTTTCACCACCACCTCCTCCCCCCACCACCACTTCTGGCCTATACCCTCTTTCTTGTATGCATAAATAAATCTTTAAAAAAAAAAAGAGTTCATGGAATTGCTGGAATGTAGACAAAAGTAGAAGCCTTGGGAGTAGATAACATTGTCAATGGATAATGCATGGAGTGAGAAGAGGAGATGGTTTATCATGGTAAACTCTTAGAAATGCCAACAGTTCAAGGCTGAACACAGGAAGAAAAGTCCATGAAAGATTGGTGGGTGAGAGAAGAATCAGGAAGGGTAAAATCTTAGAAGCTTAAGAAGGGAGTACTCAAAATAGCCAGATAATAGTTGAAAATCAATGAAGATAAGGAATGCAAATGACTGTTGGATATTAGAGTTAGAAGACAACTGGTGATTTTTTTCCAGGGACATTTTGGTGTGATGGTGGAAGGAAGTATATTCAGAATCATTTTTTCCTATAGGTAGTTGCTGCAAGGATGTCTGGAGAACTATGAGGCTTCAACTTCCTGTTTAAGACATTTTCTCTACTACTACTTCAGCAGGGAGTCTATCGAGGTCCTGTTAATAATGTTTGTGTCGCCATATGACTCTCTGTCTCTATTTTCAATGATCAGAATTTAGAGAGGTCAGATATATATATGAGTATAACCTGCAAACCTCCTACAAGGCCAACTCCTTACTGAAAGTGATATAGCCTAACAAAGATTTACTGAGGTTGAAAATAAACAGAAGTGGTTAAGTTCACCCAGGAGAAACATATAAAAGTCAGTTACAATTAAATATGAGTATTTTTATCAGATTTCTTTCCCCTGTGACAAAAGAAGCAAGTAGAATTTCTTTCAAAGTGTGAGAACAAAGATGGGCGGTTATATCCAGGTTAATGGCTGTCAGGTACTGTTTTAGGGACTGAGACAAAACTGGAAAAAATAAAAACAAACAAAAATAAAACATCATTGCTTCTATCCTCAAGGATTTCACACACAAGTAGCTAGAGAAACACAAAAAATTGCCATACAACTTTAAAAGCATTATAAGTGACATGCAGAACAGACTGTGGAACATAGTAAAGGAAATGATTCAATCAGCCTTGGAAGGGAGGTATAACCAGGAATGCTGGGTAGTATTCCATGGTGTATGTACCCTATAACTTTTTGATCCATCTGTTTCTTGGCATTTAGGCTGTTTCCATACCTTAGCTATTGTAAATAGGGCTACAATAAACATAGTAGTGCAGGTTCTTTTTCAGATAAGTATTTTTGTATTCTTTGGGTAGATTCTTAGTAGTGGAATAGCTGGATTACCTGGTACAAAAATGAACAATGATATATAAAAATAAAGTTTAGAAAGAAGTAAACAAAAAACTGAAGGGACATATTAATGAAATCCAATGTGGGATTTTGTTTCCTGATAAAATGAGCCAACCATAAATAAATAAATAGATAGCTAGATAGATATATAAATAGATAGATAGATAAATAATCAGGAATGTTATAGATGTGGAAGTCAGCTCTTGCAGATTGATTAAAAAGGCTGGTTAAAAGCTATTACTTTCTAGAAAACCTATGGGAATATAAGTTCTAAACCTTCAACCATACCAAGTTCCCATTTTTTCAAACCTATGAAGGGAATATTTCTGTAGCTACCACCCTCTCCTTTCTTTCTCTCTCTCTTTTTTTCCATAGAGGGAAAACATGAGAACAGATAGTTAACACAGTATTTACATTTCTGTTAGAAATATCTCCCACAACTCTGTCATTTTCTAGAAAACAAAACAAAAAGCTCCTAAATTACTTTATTCCGTGCACACCCATTCATCATTTTGTCTTTTCATTTTCAAGTGAACACTAATCTAACTCCATTAAAAGACTCCCGAGGGGCCTCAGCTCCAGTGAACATGGATAACTGATGGGCTTAAGGGAAGAAGACGCTGTTCAAGAAGTCAGCAAGAACATTTCTTTGATAAAAATTGTCCTAATCAGAACTCTTAAGATTTGGAAAAGGAATCATGCTTGTCTTACTGCCAGGGGACTCTCTTATTTCCCGTTTCAACTAAGTGAATTAGGAATGGTTATTTCCATGGCATTTTTCCCCTTGCTGGGCATTAAATCTCAAGTTACTCCAAACTGTGTTTCCAAGAGTGTTGAATAAGCACACAGAATCATTCGACCGTTCATTATTTTTGAGATGACTGACTAAATTAAAAAATAAATAAGCTTTAGCAGAATTTAAGTTCTTAGAGCTTTCCTAAGGTATACTTCCAGCTTGCTTTTATTTCTATTACAGTTTTCCTGAATGACATGTATATGCATATATGCATATGTGTATATTCATATGTGTATATGCATATAAATAGGTAGTTCTTCAATGAAACATGCTAGTAATGACCATAAATTCCATATTCAAAAATTCCCAAAGTTGAGACAGAATAAAAAACAGAGTTAATTTTAGAAAAAAGAAATAATAGGAAATATTTATGGATCAGTCAAAACTAGAATTCTATAACTTGTCCAAGGTCAAGTAGCCATTTAAGAGAAAAGAGCTGAGGCAAGAATCCAGGTGAAGAAACCAAGTTCTTTCTTCTTCGGCAGCCACATCCTAACCAGGCTGTTCACAGCACAATATGAAAAAGGCCTTCACACAGAACCACTCAACTGTTCTTTATTTTTGAGATGACTCTCTAAAAAAAAAAAAAAAAAAAAGACGGAAGGTATCCTGCCAGGTTTGGTCCTTCCATTGAATTGCTTTCCTCAAGAGAAATGGGGGTACTTGTGGTCAAACAGCACACCTCTCTCACCATAATAGCTCTTATTTAAAATGTTTTCCCCTACCTTCTTGTACAATATAAGTGGGTTTTGGAAAGATTCTATTGAGTCATCCCTGCAGGATTTATATAGCATATGCCTTCTAAATGATTTGATAAAGTAGAATAGAAAATAGAGGCAATCTCCCTTCTCTGCCCACATTAAAAAAAAATTCCACGAGTTTTAGGAAAAACACCCCAACTCTAGCTAACATCCTCATATCCCTTGTGAAGCCTCAGAGTTTTTCTTTCCCACCACTACCCAGGAATTTGCACTGTAGTGGTACAGCAGGGACTTGAGGAATTTTAACTTGAAGCAGCCCTCCCAATTTATGCTGTTGTCTGAGTGACACAGTTGATCCTATACAATGCAGACACTGCACTCACCAAACATAACATATAATGGTTGTTTTTGTAAAGACTGTGGGAATTTATGTGGCTAACGGAGGTAATAAAGTGTAGCAAAATCATAACACTAAATGTTAACTCATTATCTGAAGCATTGGTCCACTCAATGAGGAAAACATCAGCAGGGGGCAGAACAATGAGGATGAAGATGATGCAAATCATTAAAGAAAATCATTTGCAGCTTCAGCTACATAATAAACCGATGCAGCCCTGCATTCATGGTAAACTTAATAGATTTTCTTTCAAATGAATGCAACAATATTCAAACAACGCAACACACTGCTTCTGGCATGAGTACATTACAAAGGAAAGTATATGGAGTCTACCAGGTTTCTGTTGTTAATATTTTGTAATTTTAGCAGAGTGTTTGTTTTAACTCAGACTCAAGAGATGCATTCACTAGACTGATAGTGTGCAGTATCTTGCTCTCCCTCAACAAAGCTCTGAAATCCCCAGCAGCTGTGGAGGTCATGCAGTTAGATTTGCCCTCAGAGGCACCAGATAACAGGGAAGAGACACACTACCGCTGCTGTGGAGCATCCTACCACATGTACTCAAGCAATCAGAATGTTCATCTTTCCCTCAGACTTTTTGGGATCAGTGTCCCCAAAACGGTTAGTTAGGTTTTTCCTAAAATGTCCAGAAGAGGGATTTTCCCATTTGTGTCACTTTGGCCTATGAAACTAGGGTTAACTGAGGCCCTGTAGCTCCCAGAGAAAGGGCTACTATTATTTAAAGAATGTAGATTACCTAATGTAGACATCGCTCGAGAGACATATATTTCATCAGAAAACCTATGTTTAGGCAACTAAATATCTAGAGGCAAGGTTTTATGATATGAGCTTATTCCCTCTTAATCATACAAAGTCTCCCCCTTTCTCCTTGTTCCAGGTCCCTGTCTCATTCCTCAACTCAGTTTGTCCCACTTAATTTAGAATGTGCAGCTATGTAAATTCTCCATGCATATATAGTTAAATTTGGTCTTTTTCTCCTACAAATCTGTTAGCCAGCCTGAGAAGAACCCAGAGGAGTGGAGGTATTTTCTTCTGTGCCCCCACAGGGTCTGCCAGACCCTTTGAAGACAATGCCCCTTTTATAGTCACACTTCAGCTGAATGGTAACGTTTTAGGTATCTTTCCCAGTTGCTCATCCAAATCCTTTGCTCCCTCTCAAGAAGCCTGTGATCCTGGCCATCAATGGTGGGTAAGAGGAATAAGCTCTGGCATGTTAGTCAAGTGGTTCCAAGCTGTTTTCACTGGCTAGCCTCCCGAATTATCCATCTAGATTCTGGAACACTCCACTTTGCAGAAGCAACGTGCAGAGGCAATAGATAGGTGGCAAAACCTACCCGGTGCTATAGAAAGCAATTTGCTCCTTTTGTCCACTCTGTTGGGCACATCCAAATGGAGCATATTTTTTACGAAGAAAAGAACTTTGCGGTCAGAACTTTACTCCTCTGGGAAGGGTGGCCTTGTCCTCTCTGCTTCTGCATCCTCCATCTCCAACTATTCCTTACTTCCGTTCAGTTTGTCTTCAGGCCTAGTCCCTTGAGTTCTCTGTGCCTTTTTCTAGTAGCAAAAGCCCTGACAGCTTTCCATTCTCTGCTGAATTTCTTTTGGTACACACAGAACCAACGTTTTTCTGTGAGGACACAACACTTGCTATGGCTAATTCTCTTTTTCTCTAGTGAGGTCTTGTGTTGAGTGTGCTATAAGCACTCTGGAAAATGGGACTTGTCTAATGTGTTACTCGTGCTCGCTATAGCATGCTGAACACAAAGGTTCAAAGGAAGAAAAGCATCTGTCTATATATTAAGACGATTTGCCCTGGTTTATATTTTAAATGTGAGCCTCTAGCTGAAGCCAAAGGACACATTTCCCCAGGGAAAACAGAAAGTGGTTTATAAAAATGAGCAGTAGAAGACTTATCTGTGTAAGAAAGAAGGAAAAGAAAGAAGTAGAAAAGGAAAGGAGGAGAGAAGGACAGATGGATAGGCAAAATGATAAATGGACCCTGAGAGCTAGAACTTTAACTTAATGCTTTCAATATTTTTTCATAAACCAGAAATTCACTGTTCAATAGAAACATATGGTGTTTAGCTTGATTTCTTTCTTTCCTTTTTTTTTTTTTTTTATGGTGGGGGGTAGAGGGTTGGAAAAGGGAGGAAATGTTTTCAAAAAGCTTTGAAGTGGATAAAGCTTCCTCCTCCTATCCTTTTCTTAAAAAAAAATGTTACTAATAAATAGATGTATTTTTATAGCGTCTCTATTTTCCAGCAGTTATGTCCTTTGATGGAAACATGCTCTGATGTATATAGTGATTAAGTCTGGCAGTGGATAAATTCAATGTTAAATATAGAGATAAAGTTACCACCTTTGATTGGAAATGTCAGGACCAATGAAGAGAGCAAATTTATTAATTTTAAGTCTAGATGGAGTAGTCCTCTCTCTTGTTTGATATCGTGCCATAGCAAAAATGCTGCGTGCACCTTAGACACATTCTAAACTTGCTAATCAATTTTGGTTAGAGTCCACAGAGCTCCAACATGCCATTAGGAAACTCAAGGTTTTCAGTAATAGATGAAAAGGAAAACAAATGTTTGGGCTTACCCTTCACTGAGGTTCCACTCTGTTGGCAGAGGATAAATAATGCTTACTGGTGACTGACGATGCCAAATACCGATGACTTCTTACCAGCATCATTTAAGCTATCAAGTCAGCCCTCTGTGCACTGAAGGGCACTGGTGTAACAACTAAATGGCACAGAATTCACTCCAGATCTTTAATGGTACCAAATGAAGTACTAGGTAGAATTTAAATTGAGTTGACTTCTGCAATTCACAGCTCAGAAATACAATGTTCACCCAATAGTTACTTCATATCCCAGACACTTTAAGGTATCTTTTAGCCCAGGACCCTCCCTGATGGTGCAGCGGGTTAAAGCACAGCATTATGAAGCTAGCTGTAGCTGCCCAAGTTCAATCTCTGACAGGGAGGTGACTCACAGGGAACAGCAGACTTCTCCTATCTCACCTGCTGCTCCCCTCAGCAGTCATTCTGCTTGCTCTGCTCCCTACTCTGTCTCTGGTGAATCCTCTCATGGCCCCTGCAGGTCTGGCCAGCTCTGCTATGCATAAATAAATAAATAAATAAATCTTTAAAAAATGATTAAAAAAAAAGAAAGAAAATGGATTAAAAAAGAAAAGCTATCTTTTAGCCTGGCATGGAAAAAAGATGGTAAAAAGGAAACAAGTGAATAGTGATAGAACATTTGTTGAGCTCAGCATAGAGGTAAGTAGTTTATTTAATCCTCAGTCAATTCCCCTGAAGAGTGGGGTTTTATGCTTCTTTAACAGAACTAGAAACTAATGCTCAAATAGGGCAAAGATCTTTGTAGCTCAGTGAGAAGTGACATTACCAAGCAAGATGCCTGAACAGGAAATCTATTAGTAGTCAACAATCTGATCAATATATTTTTTCTTTTGTCACTTATTTTATGAGGAATAACAGCACTGGGCCCTCTCTGGTGGTGCAATGAGATCGAAGCACACTATGAGGCAATCCACAGCCACTGTAGCCGTCTCCTGACCCACTTGCTGCTCCCCTCAGTAGTGTATTTCAGTCTGTCTGCCTGTTCTGCTCCCACTCTGTCTCTGACGAATCCTCTCACAGCACCTCTCACCTGTACTTCAGTTTTTGTATGCATAAATAAATAAATATTTTTTAAAAAGAATAATAATACTTCAAGCAGTTAATAAGGTAGAAATTAATGGCTCATTTTATCTTCACTTTGCAGTTCTCTTTGCCTGACTTCTGCATAGCTAACTTTTCATCCTTCATGTCTCATCTTAAATGTCATTGCCTACAAGAAGTCTTCCCAGGTTACCCATCTAAAGCTGCTTCAACCTCCTACCTCGCTCTCATATTTCCTGCCTTTCATCTTTTCTAGAGAATGGAGCTCCATGATAAAGGACTATTTCCATTTTGCTTCTGCTCTACTCTATGCCTAGTAGTTACTGCTCAAAAATCTAGTTGGGTACAGATATGTATGCATGCATGGATGAATACTAAGTCACCTAGAAATTTAGTTACTAAATAAATGGAAGCTTAAAGGATTAAAGCTAAATAAATGGAATTTATCTTCTAATCCCTCATTCCCTTTGATGTTTTGGGGGAGTTCACTTCTGTTAAATGATATTTTTCATCACAGTGACAAGTGAACTTATGTTACATTAAACTGTGGTTGAAACAAGACAGGAAAGTTGACTTTGTTCCTGCTCTATTGCAAAAGAACTCTCATCTTAAGGAGGAAGCCTATCTACTTTGGGCCTGAATGGAGTAAATGTAAATGGGTAGAAATCAAAGATGTGGTAACTCCTTGTCTGCTGTAGTGTGGAGAGACTTAATGATAGGAACGAAGAAATGACTCCAAAGCCCGATCATCCTTTATGTTCCTCAGGATGCTTGTAAACATGCTTCTTCTAGAAAACACTGTGTCCCTTCCAGGTCATGGCAACAGTCAAGAGTCACTTTTGGATCCAGAACTTCTAAACTCAGATTCTTCCTTGACTAGGGAACTATCCAAAGCTCAGAAGAGAAGTAAGAGTTTCCTGTTCTTTGGCTAGACAATGGGAGAAAGCCCTTGGAAGATTTCAGTTGGGTTTTTTCTTTTTTCCCTTTACATGAAATCTCTATCTTTTTAGCTGTCAATTCAAAGTTGAGTGGGGCTGAAAAAAATGGATGGTCTGACTACATCTTTAAAGTGCCCCAAAAAATTTAGAGTAAGTAGCTGACTCCATGAAAGTCAGCTTCTCTTTTATTGAGGCAATCTTTCAATAATTATAGATCAAAGCCCAGGCCAAATGTTCCTAGCCCTTATGAAGATTTCTCTGACTTCCCCAAGCATATAGAAGATTTCCTATACCATCATTTCTGTGTCTCTTACATGTCTTACTTATCTTCAGTTATTGTCACATTCTTATGTGTCCCATTTGGTCTGGTTCCTGTGGAGGAAATATGTCTCATATATTTTTGTATACTTCATTCAAAATCCTAGTATCTTTTCAGGTGCTAATATTATAACAAGCACACAATCTAAAATTATAGGATATATATTTGAATAATATAATACTGGCATCAAAAGAAAGTTGACTCATAGTTTGATATTTAGTAAAATTCAAAGGAAGATAAAGTTATTGCTCAAGTAACTACAAATCAATATGATTTATTATTGGAATTAGATTAGCAAACTAAAAACTTTTCAAAAGCGTTAAAATCTAAAGCAATTTGAAATACTTTCAAATTAGAATGCTTAGATTTTATTAAACATTTTATAGGGTTTCAAAAGACCATATACTGTAAACTTCTGCAAATTTGTCAAATAATAGCATCCTAGAAAGTGTTTTTTTCTGTTTCCCCCAAAAATGTTTCATTAAAAATGCTTATTTGGGTTAATTATTTGTACCTCTATTTCTGTACTGACAACACATTTGTCAGACATTAGGTGTGCAGATTGTGCAGACAAAATTTTACATGAGACCTCTTCTAGTTCTAAACCTATATTCTTCTGTAAATGGTTCTATATTTTATGCACTTTTATTGAATGCTTACAGCATCCAAGCATTGTATGCTAGACACTAGGCCAGACATTGGAGAAATAAATAACATACTGTATTATAAGTGAGATACAATCCTCACTTTAAGTTACAGTCTAAAAAATGGAGTTAGGCATAAAAACAAAACAAAACAAAAAACACAAAAGTTTAGTAAATGTAAAAGTACTACAATGAAGGCATGTACTTAATATTGTAGGAGCACAGAAAATGAAATAATAACTTGCCTGGGAGGAGTTAGAGAATGCTGTCCTCTAAGTAACCTTTTAAATAAATTGAAGTTGGAAGTTGAGGATCAAGAACTTATCAAGAATTCACTCAGAGAAAATGAAAATATTTGTTTTACTAAGGAAAAAAATAGACAAGAGGCAAGTCTATAAAAACCAAGGAAGTACCTCAAGGTGATGAAATCATTATATTCTTAATCTCCAGGTAGTGTGGTCTTGAATTATAGGGACTTTATTTAAAAGTACATGATGGATTTAATGGTATTGCATGATTAATTTAAAATAAATATTTGGCACTTGCATTTTCTTGCCCTGATAAATGGGAAGTCATATTGCCTATATTTAGTCTCTTTGCTGTTTGATGTAGCTAATCAAAGAATTAACCTTTTCTCAAATAGACAGTGTTATGGGATGAATTTATATGTTGATATCCTAAGCAACAATACCCCTCCCTTTTTTTTTTTTTTCCTGAAATAGGGCCTTTGAAGATGTAATTAGTTAGGGAGAGATCATACTGGAATATTACTGAGGTACTTCCACTAAAAGGGGGAAATTTGGGTACAGACATGGTGACAGAGAGACTATCATGTGACAGGAAGGCAGAGATTGGGGTGATGATTCTACAAGTCAAGTAATGCAAAGATTGTCAATAGACAACCACAACCAAGGTGTTATGAACTAAATGTTTAGTTCTTACAGTCCAATTCATATGTTGAAACTCTTAACACCCTAGGCGTAAATATGAGGAGGTAAGTACTTGGGGAGATGATTAGTTCACAAGGGCGAAATCCTCATGAATGGAATTACTGCTCCAATAAAAGGAACTCCAAAGAGCTCTCCAGATCCTCCTTGATGAGAGCAGACCTTTGTCTATGAAGTATGAAGCAGGCTTCACCAGGTTACAAGTGCCTTAATCTTGAACTTCACAGGCTTCAGAAGTGTGAAAAGTAAATTTCTGTTGTTTATAAGCTACCCAGTTTATGGGGTTTTGTTATAAAAGTCCAAACAGACTAAGACATGGTAAGAAGCATAGGATAGAGATTTTCTGAGAAGCCTCAGAAGGCACCAACCGGATTTCCATCCTTACTGTGTATTACAACCCTCAGAACTGTAAGACAGTAAATTTCTGTCATTGAAGTCACTCAGTTTGATCATTTGTTACCATGATGGTAGCAAAAATAATACACATTATAAAGTCTTTTTCAAGATAGGATGAACAAATTTTATGAATTTTAAGTTAGATTCTACACAATACTACAACATTAACTCCATTAAAAAAAATCTAAAGGACTTAAAAGATTACCCCTACTTTTTGAATTATTCTGTGTAATAACTGCCTAAGATTATTCAAATAAATTGCATATATATTTTAATTTAACTTTAGGTAAGTGTAGTGTTTTACTAGAAAATAAAAATCTTTATATAGCTTTCTTCTGGGCTCTTGGAAAGCTACTCTTGTGGTTGTGTCTGTATTATTCTTTAAGAACTTATATCTCTGAAATCTATAAGGACCTTGAGCTCCCAAAATAATTGGCTTTTACCAAGTGAACTTTTCTTTAACCTCTATTCCTAAGGTGCATTATTAACCATTATTTCAAACATATAACTTTTCAGGATATTGAGTAATGAAAGAGCACTGAAGTGAACTGGAGACCAGAAATCCAGCCTCAGTTTTGGGCCTAACAAACTATGTGGTCTTGGACCTGTGCTTAATTTTTAAGTGGCTGTTAGCTCAAGAAGAACTTGGTCAGACCAGCATTTGATATTGGCTATGGTCTATTGTTTGCAAAAAAAATTCTAATATTCATGTTTCAAAATGAGAAGGAGCTAGCAGAACGCTTATAAGAATAGCATGACAAATCAATATCATCAGCAAGGGAAAGATGTGATGATGAGAAAAATACCCTTTTATTTTTTTTCATTTTAACAAAAAGAATCCCTGTTTATCACTTTCCCCTTCTCAGTATACAAAGGCAACTTCAAACTGCGAGTTAACTAAAGCAAATGATTCAGAGCTAATATTTTGCTGTCTTCAAAGTTATAGTGGCATCAAATTATTTTATAGCCCACTGGGTCTAGCAAAATCACTTGGAAGTAGAGTGTACCTACGTGAGCAAGTTGTACTACACAAAGCAGCAAATGATCTTAGACAATTACAGAAACCTTTATATTGCGAACAGTATCCCGGAGATAGTTGAAAATGTTGGCATATACTGCTAAACATGTCAGCAATAAGAAAACCCAAACCAGAACTTTTAACAAATTATGAGATCTGAAAAGGGCAGAGATGTCTGTGGTAATGGCTTACATTAATAATACTGCTGCCTCTCCAAGCTCCCCAGGTCTTAAAGCACTAAGAGTGAGGAACTGAAAGAAAAACATGGTGCACTACATGGAAGTAGCGATCAGGAGACATGGACTTAACACAGGGCATGGTGACTGCTAAGCTACATGCTGAAGATTGGAATCCCCTGATGTGGAAACAGTCGAGGATGAAAGGATCATAGGGAAGGGAGAAGAGTGGGGCTGGGTTGTTAATCTCATCCACATGGCATTGTGCCTATCTGTTTCCAAAGGGGTTTCGGATTGGAATGGTTTGACTTCAATCATTAGGTGTGATGACTTGAGCAAACCATTTTATCTGCCAAAGCAGTTGATAGTAGTTTCCATTATATAAGTCTATGTGAAGAGCAGTTAATCCATGTAAAGCAGATTTCTAGTGCTTGAATAAATGTTCAGCTATTACTGCAGGAACAATAAATGCTCCTGCTCTTACTGCTATTACTAGGCAACAGGCCCTGCCCTTGGCAAACAAAACAAGATCATTTCCTATCTCCCCCACAAATATCTAAAAAACCAAAAATATTACAGAATACTAACAAATAAATCCAAGAGCTGTTATGTGGGCACAAATCCTTATGTTTCATTTTTGTTGACTTATTCATTTGTCAATGATTTATACAGAAAGTATTTACTGAGCATGTATGTCCCAACAAGAAATAAGATAAATGTCCTCTGCACCCAGATTAATCATAAACAATTGTTGGGAACACAGAGAAAGACAAACCTGAGGAGTTATATTTGTGTCCAGGGGAGGGTACAGAAGGAGGAAAAAAGAAGGAACAATTGATCCAGATTGGGTATGGAGCGGGTAGGGGGTAAAAGTCTGGCATGATTGCCTAGTGCTGACATGTGAACTAAAGCACTAACAATGAGGAAGTAAGAGAAAAACACGTGTGCACTAGAAAAAATGGACATCAGAAGAAATGGACTCCACACAAGGTTTGGTGGCTATCGAACTAAATGCTGAAGACTGACAATCCCTTGACGTGAAAACAGAGGCAAGTCACAATCATTTTCCCTCTTTATATGGCTTTCTCTGCATCACACAGGTGCTGATAACTTGTATTCTCATTTTCTTGAATTTTAATGCATTTTTAAAATTTTCATTACATCGAAGATAATGTTTTTGAAGATTGACCCCTATGGCAAGCGATGTAAAAGTAAAAATAGGAAGTTGGGATTACCTAAAGTTAAAAAGTCTGCTCATGGTGTGAAATAATATGGGAATTCTAAAAAGATATGCTACTGAGGGCCCTCCTTGGTGGTGTAGTGGGTTAAAGCACAGCACTATGATACCAGCTACAGTCACTTCAGCACGAGTTTGATCCCAGAAACGTGACCCAATGGCGCAGCAGACCTCTTCTGTCTTGCCCGCTGCTCCCCTCAGCAGTGTACTTTGTCAGTCTGCCCATCCTGCTCCCCACTCTGTCTCTGGTGAATTTTATTACCACCCCTGTACCTTTGGCCTGTATCCCAGTTCTGTATGTATAAATAATTAAATCTTTTTTTTTTTTTAAAAAAAAAAGATGTGTTACTGAATGGGAAATATTATTTGCACAATATAAAATCAACAAGAGATTGATATCCAAAATATATTCTAAAAAAAAGTATTCAATTCAACACTAAACAGCAAATCAATTAGTAAGTGGGCAGCAGATAGGAACAGACAATTCACGGAAGAGGATACCTAGAAGGTCAATTGATATATGAAAAAATCTTCATCATCAGCTTCTGGAAGAGGGATGCAGATTAAAATTACAATGAGATAGCATCTCCCTCCACGAAAAAATGGCATATATTAAAAAGACCCACAACAACAAATGTGGAACCCTAAGAAACTGTCATTGAGGATGTAACCTGATGCAGCCATTAAGGAAAATGATCTTTATTTTTCTTAAAATACTAAAAATGGAATCACCCAGAAATCCTACTCTTTGACATTTAAAGAAAAAACATGAAACCACTACTGCAAAAACTATGTGCTGTGCAATGTTTATTGCAGCATGACATACTATAGTTAGGCTTGGGAAGCAACCAGAATATCTATTAATAGAGAAAAAGATGTGGCATATCCACGGCCCTCCCTGGTGGCACAGCGGGTTAAAGCACAGCACTAAGAAGTCAAAGACACTTCCGCATGAGTTCGATCCCCGCCTGCCCCGGAGGTGACCACATGGCGAGGCAGACCTCTCCTGACCCGCCCGCTGCTCCCCTCAGCAGTGTACTTCGTCGATCTGCCTGTTCTGCTCCCCACTCTGTCTCTGGTGAATCCTCTCACCCTCCACATCTCTGGCCTGTACCCCAGTTCTGTATGAATAAATAAATAAATCTTTCAAAAAAAAAAAAAAAAAGATGTGGCATATCCAAACTATGGAGTACTACTCAGTCATACAGAGAGATTAAAAAAAAAAAAAGCTGTTTACAGAAAAATGTAGGACATTTGAAGGAGTTATGTGTAGTAAAGGTAGTAAAGCAAATAATCAGAAAGACAAAAACATCTACTGAACATTTCCATAACAGGTGATTTGACAAAGTAAATTATAGAAACTAGCAGATGTGAATAAACACAATGATGACTGAAGATGAGAGACAGAGAAGGGAGAAAGGAATAAGGGGATCTAAGGGATTGTGGTGTGGGGGGGAAAAAGTGTTTGATCAAACTGAGGGGAATTGTTAGATTCCCCTTGGATTTCCTAGTATCATTGACAAGGAGCCTAAAGCAATTTTTTAGTTATTGACTGATTTTTCTCCTATTGCTTATGGAACCTCTATTTAAATTTTTTTTCTTTTTTCAAAGGAAATAACACTTTTAATGACTGCAGCATATATTTATAAGTGATAATTTGCTTCAGTCATACTTATATAAGGTCTGTTGGCAGGCAGGAAGTCCTAGAGGACCTTAGATCGACCATTACTGACCAATAATTAGGTTCTCTACACTCAGAGCCCTTGGGCAGAGCTATTCTGGGTACCAGTGTGTAATTGGGTTTTGTTATGACTCTTGAACCCACTGTCAAAGAGACAGGGAAAAGAGTAGGAAAAAGACACTCACATCTGTGAGCAGATAGAATGTTAATGAGAGACAATAGGTGATGGATTATGAAAATTCTAAATAATTCTGCTCCATAAATTCATTGGAAGAACAAGTTATTCCTGAGAAAGCCAGCAGTTCCTTTCTAAATACAAGGAGAGGGTTTATTGCAGAAAAGTCATAACAAAATAAGAAGAACTCACGAGTTTAGTCAGGGAGTTGACCACTTGTTTTAACATGTACTTGCAACACAGAGACACTTTAGAAGCCCCTTGAGAATTTTTCAGTGAAAGCATACAGATAATAAATAGGCTCCTCATTGTTCAGTTCAGCTTTTTTCTTTTGTAACCTTTTAAAAAATGAACAACAGATTGGGCATCTTCAAAGAGCATAATTCTGCCCCACCCTAATTCTGCACCAGAGCAGCAAAGAATTTTTTTCCCTTTCCCTCTCAAAATTTATTTCCCTAATTCAAATTGTCCCCCAAATATTTGGTAATTTTAACATTTGATTTAAAAATATGTGAAAAAAACTAGGCTGCATTTGTCAGAAATCAAGACCACTTGGAGAAAAAAAAAAGAGATGCAAAGAATGTCTGAGCAGAGTGGATATTTCATTCCTTTTAAAACCACACTTCACTTGCTCAATGAAAAAAAAAAAACAACTTTTATTTTTAAAGCCTCTTTCAAGCTGAAATTGTCTATGTCCAAGCCATAGCCTAGAGCAAAATTTTACAGCTGAGTAACAAACCTCTTAAAACTGGGATTTATAATGGAAACCCTATCCAAGAGTTCATTACACTGGGCTCCAGTAGGGTATAATTTTTTTCATCAGTTAGGAGTTTGGAGAGAACGCCAGCCTGATGTGACATATTTATACCAAACCTCAGACTCCATTATTTCATTTTGTTGGGCTGTATGGCAAAGACCAGTAAGTAGGTCCCTCCTCTCTTTACTTTATAGCCTCAGTTTGCCCAAAGTATCCAGAAAAAGAAAAACACTTTCAAAAGAGGCCAGCCTCAATAAGAGGGCTTTTAAATTGGGACAATCTAAGGGCAAAAAAGTCCTGTCTGCTCCTATGGGGGAACATGCAGCACATTCCTTAAAAACAAAATAAAGAAAAAATCATTAATATCCTAACAACTGTCTTAGACTTGTTTGAGGACTTGACATGGTAGGGTTTACATCAGGGGTCTGTTTCTAAAACACTGGGTGCTTCCTCAATAACTGGAGAATTTACCTGAGACCTAAGACACTAGATGAAACAATTTACCCACCTTTCCCCCCAAAACAGTCCTTCCAAATACTGGAATCACCTGGGGAACTTAACACTCCTGCTGAGTTCCAGCACCAGATTCAGATTCAATTAGCATGACCTGCAGCCTGGCTGTCAGCAGATTTAAAGGCTTCTTAGTGACTGTAATAAATATCAAGGCTCAGACTCTGCTAAAAGTGGAGAATCTCACAATCAACCCCAGACATGCTGAATCAGAATTGTTATTTTAACACGATCTTTAATAGGTTTGCGTGTACATTAATACTTGAAAAGTGCTGTCTCAGACAGGTGTCCCTTGAACAATATAGGTTTGAAACTTCAAGGGTCTACTTACACAGGAATTGATTTTTTTTTTCCTATCCATGGGTTTCACCTTCACAGATTCACCAAGGATGTGAGTTGCTTGCCTAAGAGGATGTAGAACCCCAGATATGGAAGGCTGAGTTTAGGTTCTACCCAGATTTTCAACAATGGATGTCAGCATCCCTAATCCCCACAATGTTTAAGGGTCAAAATTCATCCCAAACAACCTTGTGACAGTTTTCGTGTCAGGAATTCCAAAATGCCTATGGATAATATGATCTGATTTACATTCATGAAATAAAAATAGATGGGGACTATACTTATTAGGAACTGAACTAGAACAACAGAATGGAACTAATGAGTCTACTGTTTCTAAAGCTTCCTGTGGCTGCATCTGGGGCAGATACAGAGCCAAAAAGAGGGATGATGGGGACTGGATGGGTGAGGGAGATGGACCCATCACGAAAATGATTTACAACTCATCAATAGTCAACTTCTACCAATTATTAAATATTTTGGAAAGCAACTTTTTTTTTTTGGTCTTGGACTACCCCAGAGCATTTCGTGTTGGTCTTTAACAAGCAATAATAATAATTAAAAAAAGATCTGCATACACTATTGCTGCTCTGAAGAAGTTGAGGTAAATCCTGCTATTACTTGAAACATGCATGCATGCTCTTTCCAGGACAGTACATTTTGTCGTATCTATCTAGAATGCACTCAATATCTTTGTATGGCCAACTACTTCTTAGTATACAGATTTTTATTTATTACTTCCAAAGTAAACCCTTCCTTTACTCCACCTAAAGTTGCATTTTGTACCATTATCTTCATTTGAATACTCTTTATAGCACTTAGTACATATAATGGCTTTCTTATGTGTTGGAGTACTCTCACTCTTTCCTCTTTAACATTTATATGTGGTCTTATTTAGTGCTAATCTGTATTCATTCGCTCATTCAACCAGCTTTTATATTTATTGACTACCTATTCCATGAAGGTACAGATTGAGATGCTAGGAATAGAGTACTTTTAACAATATCTGCTCTATAGTAATTGTTCAATAGATATTTAATGTTGAATTAACTCACATATCTCTACAAATATTTTTAAAACACTATTATAGACTATTCCAAGAGGTCTAAGCTGGAAAATTGCAAAAAATCTCTAGCTACTGAAAGTTAAAAAAATTCTTCTTTTGGAAGAAGCTTCATTTCAGGGAGAAATTCTAAAGACTATATGGAGATTGCATTTGATGTTTATATATATATTTCTCTCTGTAAGGACCTCTTCTAGGAAGACTTAATCTCATCTTTTTTTACAGAGAAGGCAGAACTTGAATCTACATACCTTTGTCTATTGCATCTTTGTAAACTTTCTAACTAACCTTTGTCTATTGCATCTTTGTAAACTTTCTAACTAATCTTTACATTATCTCCTTTCAAAGTCTATCTTAGCTGAACTATTTAAGATGGCATCTGAAACCATTTGGGCAAGTTGCTCAGTCATGCTGGATCACTCCATACATGTTATTATTAAACTTCTTTCTGGCTTTTATCAATCTCTCTGATGCTTGTTGATTATTTGCCTGCCTAGAAGGACTTAAAGGCTGATTTCTTTTGTGTCCTGACAGAACAAAAAAACTATAGGCATGAGAGGGGTGAGTGAATTCTACTTAGGAATGTATTGAGAGGCAGCAATGGTTGGCGATGATTTCAAAGAGAAAGCACATTCCTAATGTACTTTGAAGTGGCATCAGACAGAAATAATGCAAGATTCTAGTCAGTGGACAAGATCATGCAAAAAATGTTAAAGAAAATATATGAAATGGTGAAGAGGCTGAGAGACTAGAGAAAGTTATCTTCAAATACAAAGTGAAAGAAATAATACTACTGGAGTGTCAGAAGAGTCAGGGCTCGCCTATGACTAGTGTACCAACAATGGCATATAAATTTCATATATCTTTCTGAAAAACAATTTAATTATATGTATGAGTTTCATACTCACTCATTCTCTTTGACATAGCAATCACCATTTCAGTATTAATTTTAAGAAAATAATCAGTTATCTGGACGATGACTTATGTTTCAGAATGTCCATGTATAAAGGGTTGACAAAACACAAGAATTTGATCTTCAGTTATTTGATAACATGATAAGGGGGTATGTTCACTATGTTGGTCAAACAACTTACAGAAAAACTAAGATGAACTGGCAAGAGGCAGCCAGAGTTAAAGAACTCTAAATAACTGACAGGAACCATAGCTTTTAGCTTCCCTAAGTGAGGTGCTCTTGTAACTGGACATGTCCTTCGTAGGGCTCTGAAATCTATCTCTATAGAATTGCTGTTAAGAATTACTGCCTTCTTTGGGAAAATAGAGCTTCTAAACCAGGGCTTACCAGATACGTATCTCATGTCTTTGCATTTAAACTGCTGTGACCCACTCATTGCAAGGATTCCCAGAGGAAGGAAATGACCATCATTGTCTTTCTAGCAAGCCACCCTTTACCCTTAGGTGTAGAGTGGGGTCAAATACAGTCTTGTGAGTCTGAATGCTGAATTGAAGCAAGAAAAACTCCTGATTCTGAATGTACAATCCCAAACTGATTGAAACCAAATTTAGGGAGGAACTAAATGTCTAGGATAGTGGGGTGGTTGAATGTAGTTCATTCATTAAATGGAATATTGCACAGCTCTCAAAGCTGTTTCTAAAGAAAATAAATGCTCATGACATATTAACTGAAAAAGTATAAAGTGAGAATGAATATGTGATATGTATATATATGTTTTTATAAACTGTGTAAGAGTTTAACCAAAAAGTGTAGGGGGAAAAAAACAAGGCAATATATTAGATATTTTACAATTGTCACTTTTTCCATTCTCTTTTCCCCATTCAAATAGTCATGATGTATGCCATTCCTGATCGCACAGAGTTCAGTGCACTCATGACAGTGCTCAGTGTATGATCCAAGCTGACCGGCCAGGGGATCTTATCCTCTGCTCCACAGTGTGAGTGTGGCCAGGGAAGCATGTGGCTCCAGTACTCAATCAGATGAACTCCAGGGCATCTTGAACGGAGTTGGTGAAATATACTGAAGCTCTTGATTTGTCCTCAGCCAGAGAGATAAGAAGAGAGCTGCTATCAGTTCCCACATTCTTATGACAAGGAAGCAACAACAGTCTTTCATCGTATGGGCTGCTCAGCTATAGACAGTCAAAGAGCAGAAACATCTAAGGCACACTGAGTGAACAGAGGTTTACTACAGGACATCTCAGATATATTTGTACTAGAACAGGAGACAATGCAGTATGCAGTGTCTATCAAATTTATTAAACAACAGAACTTTTTCTTTTTTAGAAAACCTGCTAGTATGTTTGCTGATATGATTTGCTTTTAGAACAGATCATAGAATAGAAGAAATGCTATTCTAAGTAAAAACTGAAAGAGTGTATAAGTTGTTATTTTATTCTTTGTAATTTGCTTCATTTTCCAAATTTTGTGCACCTAAAAATTATGCTTACTATAAAACATCATTTAGATAAATAAAACATAGTGAACATAATATGATATCATATAATATTAATATATATCATAATTTATATAGTATTTTATATAGAAATATAGTAATGTTTGCTATTGTTGTCTTTCTATTTGAAAGAGACAGAGCTCTTTCATTGATGTGTTAGTGCTGTTTCTAATATATTAATATTTTTTGTTGCCCAAATTTCTATCAAGAGTTCCTTCTCTTTTACCTACCAACGAGTGCAAAAATTGTGTAAGGATTTCTATAGAACAAACTCCAAAAAAATGGAAGTGCTGAGTCAAAAGTGCCCATTTTTTTTGCTCAGGTTGCCAAGTTTCTTTTCACAACTGTGTTTCCAAAGAGTACTCTCACCAGCAGAGGGCACTGACAGCTGCCTGCCTTGCAAGGAAACAATGGAGAACAGAGGTTTTAGGAGGAATGACTGGGGTGTGATGAGGCAGGCAAGCAGGGCAGACTATCAGGGTGGCTAAGGGGTTCCCAAGACCATCCTTAGGCTTGACAGGTGAGAAGGACTCAGAGGGCTCAGGAAAGCTGTTACATCCATTGGTTACCATACACTGTAATGACAATATAGATTTCCATCAGCAAAATTAAAATTAGCAAAGGACAACGCACAAGTACAGGCTAGAAATCCAAGAGAAACCAGGTGCAAGCTTCTAGGCAGCTCCTCCCCATAAAGTCTCTTAAGGACACACTTAATTCTGCCAGCAACAATGTGTGCCAACACAGGTGAAATAGTGCCAACCAACAAAGCTCACCTGTGTCTTGATGCCCAGGATGGCTATTGGAGGGAATCAATTATAACAGATATGCAGTTCACTTGACGTCAGCTACTCAGAGTTGCTCCCAGCCCCCTCCCCCGCCCCCCCGCAACCCCCCAAGAACCCAAACACCATAAAATACATTACCCTGATAAAGCTTATCTGGTCAAACTGCTACAGCATGATCCCAGGGCTTAGACACAAAAATAGGTGTTTGCCATAAATACAGCATGGCCTAAGGCCTTAGGCATACAAACCTGTTCTTATCAGGAAGAATATTTCAGGGGCTCAGAGGTTATCTTCCAGGAATTAGCCACGGACTAATCCTATAGATAGACATTTCTTTGAAATATACAGGATTTGGACAACCCAGGCCTGCTGAGTTAACCCTTTTCAGTGAATGCATATAGCATGTTTAGGACAAGAGTGAAAACCAGAATGGTTGAAGAGAAGGAGAGCAGAAGGAGATTAAATGGAAAAGAAGCTTGGGTTAAATCCTAAAGAATCTTTAATGCAGGTAATCATGTGTTTGAGGACAATTAATCTGGTAATGGTTTTAAAGATAAGGTGGACTAGAGCAATCTATCTTTTACTACCAAAAGAATGTTTTTCTTATGGCATAGTGAGAATAATAATTTATATTTTTGGCATAATAAATGCCTAGAAGATATTTTATGAGGCTATATCTTGCAATAGTGGAGATACTATATGTCATGCATTGTATTAATGATGTTTTTTAAAAAGTCATATAACAACCTAATATTACAGGCATCATAAATTTTATTGCCGGTACCATACATTTCATTGGAGTTTTGAATTGGTATTTTGTGAATTTATTTATATATTGCTAATTTTTTTTTAAAGAAGCTTAATTAAAAATGGGCCCTTGGTGTGATGGTTCTAAAGGTACATGCGTTCTATTTGTATAAAATTCTACTGTTTACAAAGCAAATGAACAAAGATGCATCGAAATAAAAAATCTGGAGCCCTAGAGTCTCATAACAACTTGTGAAACAGAAGGGCCTGAAACAGCAAAGCAGTTATGGAAATGGAAAAACAAAAAACCTGTGCAAGAGAGTGAGAGCAACCCCAGTAAGGTCTCAAGAGTCACTGAAAATAGTCTGGGAAAAGGTGAGGGCAAAGGAGGGTTAATGGACTCCTCGTACTGAAGGTTCAAATAGGTAAAAGCCTCAGTTGGCAGAAATAAAGATGTCAGCACAAACTTCTGATACATTCATATATTCAACAACACTTATCGAGGATCTACTCGGTGCCAAACTAATTGCTGCAAAGTATGGCCCATGAATCACCTGCCCTCCATTGCAGGGGAGTTTACTGCCAAAGTGTAGTCCCCAAGAGCTACTGAATTCTAGTCTCTAAGACAGAGCATGGAAATCTGCATTTTTAACTAACTCCCCAGATATTCTTATCACCAGTAAAATTTCAGATTCTGTTCTCTGTGGTGCTCAGGAAATTCTATTGGGAATTAAAATATTTGTCAAGTTATAAGAGTTGGAAGGAGAAATTCTGTATAAAGAAGCACTTTTCTCCCAGGCAATTCATGATGGGAATTCTAGAATATGCAGTTTTTGTTTAGTATAATGTCAATGGTTCCTTTCATTAAGTTTTAGCATCTGGCAAATACTATAAAACATGCTATCTCCACTAAATGTATTAAAAGAACATTCAATCAGGAAATTAGTTAACTATTCTTTAAATAAATTATATTTGAGATGTTATATATAAAACAAGATCATTCTGAGAGCAAATCAAATTATTCATAATATTTTAATGTTCTGTTGAATAGAGTGAAAAAAAGCATAAGTTTTAGAGCCAGACAGATATCAGTTTGATTTATGACTGCAGATTCAGGGAAGTTATTTAAGCTTTCTGAGTCCATTATTAGATTCTCATCCATTATCATTGCTTCTGAATGGGGCATTATCGGCATGTGAAGCAGGATAATTGTTGTGTAAGGTGGTTCTCAGCATTTCAGGACAGTTCCCACCACTATGCTCCTTCTTTTTCTGCTATTAAATGCCAGCAGCTTTCCCACCTCCAGATCTGAGGCAATCAAATACCCCTACACATTTGCAAATGTCCCCTAGGAAGGTGATGGTGTTCCTATGTAAGAGCAAGTTCAGTAAATGGATTATAATATACCTCTTTGTGTGGGGAGGTTTAAAGGAGAGCATTTTCTTAGAAATTCTGAGTAAACAAAGAGGTAAACAAAGAGGTAGTTAAAAGAATGAGTGATTAGTCAGAGCTGGGATAATCCCAGCCCTGTCAAGAGAGGCAGAGCGCAGCAAATCACTTAATCTAAACCCTAGCATCTCCTCTATAAAACTACCATAGAAGTTAATACCTGACTTTGAGATGAGTGTGAGATTCAGTAAAGTAATACAGCTAAATTCTAAGCAGTAACTGAGAATTAATTAAGTAACTATGAAGTAATTAAGTAATTAACTATACACTGAGCTTGGTGCCTTTCAAGTACACAAGTCAAGTCAGCTATAGTTGATGCATCATTGTTATTAAAATAAAATGTCTGAGACTAAGGAAAGGGGAGGTGAGTGGCAAAGAAATTAACCTTGTTTAAGTTTTGCAAAAACAGGTAAGTCAGAAATAAAGGAACTAGATAGGGTAGCTGTAAGCTCCTACGTGCCCCTGCCCCCCCCAAGATCAGGAAATGCTGTGTGTATTTAAAGGAAGAGAAAGCCAGACAGTGGCGAGATTCAAGACTATAAACAGAGTGGCTCTGTGAGAGGAAAGCTGAGTAAGTCAGCAGGTGGGGCACAAAGGAGGAAAAAAGATCACTGGGGCCTTGTTTCTTTTCCGAATTTGAAGCTGTGTTTATATGTTCACAGAGTCTGGATTTCTTCAGGATTTTCACCTGCTCCACACTTCATTAACGCCTCACTCTGAAAGTGATGGCCAGCAATCAACAGAGCTGCTTGAAAGCTGTCAAACTCAAGAGAAGGGAATCTGGAATTGAGAATGTGCTGGTTAAAAAAGAGAGATCAGGGAGGGCCTCCCTGGTGGGACAAGGGGTTACAAGTTGGCACAAGTGTCAGCACTGTGAAGTTTTAAGAGCTGGATCCCAGGCCAAGGGGGTGATCCACATGAGGCAGCAGACCTCTCCTGTCTCGCCCTCTGGAACCCTCTGCCAGGTATTTCAGTCAACCCACTCTGCTCTGCTCCCTACTATCTCTGATGAATCCTCTCCCATGCCCCATAAATAAATGAAAAAAGAAAAAGAGAGACCAATCTACTGGGAAGTGAAGCAATCTCTCCACTATAACTTGTTCCTGGCACTAGATTTTGGCCTCAGAGCCCTGACATCTGATGGTATTTTTAAGCAATATTTTGACATTTTCTTTAAATACCTTTTCAAAGATTTTTTTTAACCCCCAGCTTCCCCTTCTTTTTTCTTCTGCCTTTTATTAGTAGCACTAATTTTTTTTTCATATCTGATTTATTCCAATCTCCTTTTAGTCTATAATCGCATCTTCCTATGCTGAGAAATACATTACAACATGATTATCAGATAAAACTGTGGAGGTTCACTCCAAAGTATCTAGTTCTTAGGAGGTGGGGCTTTGTCTCTTCTTGACAAATGGTGAGATTTTTTTTTTTTAACTAAAGAAAAATACCCATGAAAATAGAAAAAAAAAATGTTAACATTGACTTAAGTGGTAACATTATAGGGCATGTTTAAAAAATAAGGGAAAAACAAGTTTGCAGAATTATAGTGCTGTACTAAACTGTGTAAGAAGCTAACAAAAAGTTAAAAATAGCAATGGCGTGCTAATTGTTTCCAAGAAGTGTCTGGAGACTCCATTTATCCTGCTCTTCTGGAGAGTCCCAACAGAGTTCCATGGAGACCCAGAAAACTTACATGAATTATTTTACTGATTCTTTCCCAGTTTATCTAAATATGGTATATACTTCTTTAGGTAACGACTAATGGAACTGTATAGAATGATGTTTTGTAGACCAATGTGGTAGAGGATCAGAATCTTTTCTTTGTTTTGGTTGCTTTTACTGTTTCAATTTTTTAAGATTTTCAATCAATTGATCGCTAAGAATTTGTTTAATACAAAAGCACACATTTGGACGTCATGGAAATGTCAAGTTGCTATGAACATCTCTAAGCACTACTGTCAATGTCTGATTGGCATAGATTGGTAGCAAACAGTCTCTAGTTTAGTTACTCAGTGCCCTATCCCTATCTTAGAGCAATGCCTATCACAGGGAAGTACATGAAATAGGATCCCTTACACCCCAAAATAGCATGTCTTTATCATGAGGAATATTCACGAAAGCCTCTTTTACCAATCAACAATCTTATAATATTTCAAAGTAGAAATATGAATAAATTGTTGTTTAAATAGAACATATCTCCAACATGAATTTCTTTCCCCAAAGATGTAGGTGTCTGGTGATAATGAAAAGATGGTCAGATTCTTTCCAGCATCAATTTTTTTTAAAACCTGCATTATGTTAGGTTGAAAGCTGCATAAAAGGGGTCAATTCTCTATTTTTGTTTGCCAGGCTACTGCTATTCATAAAATATACAAACCCAAAGTATAACTAAAGAGAAAAATGCAATGTTATTACTGAACTAGTATGGATTGCTGAATTCAAGTTTAATTAAATTGTTTGGAAGACAGGGTTATCTCTATAAATGGTTTATGTTATCTATGTTCCTTTGCTACAAAAGGTTAAGATGCAATAGCAGTATGATCTTTCCTGAGCAGTCAATTTGTAATACAAATGAAATTCAGATTCTTAGTTGAACCCCAAAGAAGAATAAATCAAGCAATTGCAATTTTTATCACCATTTTTAAATGAATGATAACTATTAGTAAGACAAGTACAGGATAATGCTACATTGTGATCTAAACTAACAAAATGTAGGGACTGTTCAATGTGTAATTTTCCCCTTATATAGTGATAATCAGGTATTTTTTCCTAAACAAACTAATACAGCAGCCTGTCAACTTACGGGATTTCAAACATAGAGAACAGAAGTGAGAGGGATAGATGAAAATAGGGATGATAATGATGATAGTGAGTGCCAGGATGACAGCAATGGAGAAAGGAAGCTGATAAACAGGGATACTGATAATGATGACAGTGGCAGAGATGATGGGGATGATGGAGAGTCAGAGACAGTGACATTAAATAAGTTATTTTACCCTTACCCATCATCTTTTTATGTGTCTGGCACCGGACTTAAGGCTTTACAGACACTAGACCACTTAATTCCCACGACCTTTCTATGAACATTCATTGTCTCTGTTTCACAGCTGGGGAATTTCAGGGTTAGAGAGGTTCAGTTAATTCTAAGTTCGCATAAGTCTCCAGTGAAGGAACTAGAATATGAACCAAGTTCTACCCAATCCTCCAGCTGACATACTGTCGTTTACTAAGCAACACTACCATCACACTATGCAAAGCTCTCTGGGGATTCAATTAATATATGTGAATCGAATGTATGCATGAAAACTTACGAGTCCATGATCTCTAGTGTCTATTTTAGAGAGAGTGATGTTTATCCTGGTGATCGGTAAATACATTAAAATCTACTCCAGTAGGGCTTTCATACCATCTTTCAAACATTTATTTTAAAGTTTGCTTTCTCCCACCTAAGCACACTGCAACAGTTTCTTCATTCTGCCACCAGTGCTGTAATTCCCCTAATCTCCAGCTTTCCTAGACTTGAAAACATGAGGCCATCTGACTCCTCCCTCCTTTTATTTCTGAGATCTAAAGTGGCTTTGATATTTGGCAATGAAGATTGCTGTTGAACAACATGTCTGTCATATCCATCATTTCCTTCTTCGCCCTACCCCAGCATGCCTACTGCATCATTGCAGTTTCCATTGCTGAGTCATACAACTATTTCCTCACTTCCTTAAGTTCAAATATCTCATTCACGATTCTTTTATATGTGGCTCTGCTTTGCCCCAACTTTTTCTGTCTGTATATCACCCAAGCAAGCTTGAGCTTTCTCCATTGTTCCTAAGCTAAAACAAAACAAACAAACAAAAACCCACCATGTTCAAGTCTTATCCATGCTGAACTAATCTGTCCAGTTTCTGCTTCCTAATTACCACCCAGACAGGTACTTTCTGTGGTAACACTTTCGTTGCTCTGAGCCATGAGTCAATTCTCATGTGCTCTTCTTGTATTTCCCCCTGCATCCTCTGCTCAGACAGGTTCATTTACACTTCTCCATTAAGAACTAGAAATAAGAGGCTTCCTCTGTGAACTTTAATTTGTCCTCTGCCCAACCGGTTCTCCCTTGACTCTTCTGTTATAGCACTTATCACCCCACATTGTCATTATTTATTCTGTTGAACTCTTTTCGGTTGCATTTTCATATCTTAGCAAATAGCAGGGTTTGACTAACAGGAGGATCAATATAAGTGCTTATTGTATGACTGAATCCAACAGTGAACAGTTCATTCCATGTATACTATGCTCATTCTTATATAGTCCACTTAAAATACACTCCCTACCTTTTTTTGGTTCACAAGCCCATAACATTAAGTCAAGTTCAAATTGACTACTCCCTTTCTCTGATTTCACATAGTCTTAACTATTTATTTTGCACTCTTTCTTTC
>NW_004567112.1:54125486-54131399 GCF_000260355.1 Condylura cristata
TCTTTCTTTCTTTCTTTCTTTCTTTCTTTCTTTCTTTCTTTCTTTCTTTCTTTCTTTCTTTCTTTCTTTCTTTCTTTCTTTCTTTCTATCTATCAAACCAGAATGCCCAAGTATGAGTTACAGTTCTATAATCAACTAGTTCTGTTTCTTCATCTGTAAAATGAGGATAATAATAGTTAGTGTTGCATGGATTATTGTGACAATTAAATGAATACATAGTAAGTATTCAATAAAAATTAACTATAATGATTATTAAGGCATTAAATATGCTTGGTCTTTTTTAACTGATGCTTTATCATGGCATCTAGTATTGTGTTAAGCAAGTAGCAGGTATTCAACAATGTCTTTGTTGGCTTTAATTATATCAGAACAAAATGTCAATTGCATTTCCTTGAAGTCACCTTTTGGCAACTATTCACCGAACTTTTAAAATCCCCACTACTTTCTTTCTCTTCTCTTTGATGAGACCCTTGTTACATGTATGTTTGTATTTTAGATGTTGTCCCACTGGTCTAAAATGCTCTTCTTTTATTTTAGTCTTTGTTCCTCTGCATTCTTCAGATTGGATAAATACTATTGATCAGTCTCAAGTTCACTCACTCTATTTCCTGATATTTCAATCTATTCTTGAGTCACTCCAGTGAATTTTACATTTCAGCTCCTGCATTGCTAACTTTAGAATTTCCATTTGACTCTTTTTCTATTAATAATTTCTATTTGTTTATTGAGATTTATTATTTTAGCTATATTATCATAACATACTTTATAAGTGATTTAATTTAGCTGCTTGACATATTTATCAATAAATCCTACATCTGGAGATGTTTCTAGTTCCTAGTGATAATTTTTTCCCTTAGTCACACTTTCCAGTTTCTGTCATGTCATTACTTTTTTGCTGAAAACAACATTTCAGATAATATATCGCTGTAACCCTGAACTGTGTTTTATCCCTCGATGATTGTTCCTCTTTTTATTCATTGTTGCTAGTTGTTTAGCCACTTGCCTAGGCTAAGTTTGTGAAATCTGTCTCCTTAGGGAATACAGCCCTGATATTCCTGCTGTGTTTTCTTTTATTAATTCTTATTTTAATTTTTAAACCAAAAGTCTTAAGGGTCAGCTTGTGACTGCACAGTAAATGGCCAGTCCCAGCCAATAACTAAGGTTGTGCTTAAACATCACAGCCAGTAAATCTTCCATTCTCAATGGATAAATCTAACTTTCAACAGTTTTTCAAGTCTAAAGCTTCACGGATTATCATATGCCTTTGCTTGATTATACAGCACTTAAATGATTATTTTTTTCTCCAGCTTTATAATTTCTTTTTCTTTTTGAGGTGGAAGTGGACTTGGCAAGCTCTTTTCTTATTCACAGCTGGAAGTCCTTGAAATCAGGGTCTTCTCTTTTCATCTTTGTACTCTATGACTTAGTATATAGTAGGCATTTATAATAAATGTTGGCAGAACTTTAATTTTTAACTCTTTTTAAAATAGAAATAAAGTTTTCTAAAGGGCAATGAAAATTTAAGAAAACTTTCCTACAGACTGGCTATTAACTCAATCATACAATTATAGATTCTTACATGTCATATGACATGCATCACAGAAATGATCTGAATACATTTAAATTTTCTTGGTACTCTCCTTCCCATTTTATTGAGATATGATTGACATAAAACAATGTGTATTTATAATGTTTAAAATGATAATTTGATCCACATACATATTGCAAAATAATGATCTTGGTACCCTTAACGTATTATTCCAGTTGTCTTAATTTTAAAAAGACATGTTTATTTCTCAAATACCAAGTTTTTTTTTTTCTGGTAATTTCTGGGTTCCACTCTTTACTTGCTTCTCTTTGTTCATAATATTTCTTTTTAGAGAATCAATAAACTCATGCTACAAAAAACTTCATATTTTGTACTGTGCTGCATCCTTATTTTAAATTAATTTACATGAGAATCTTTCAAATTGACAGTCTTTGCAGATCACCTAATTTTGCAAGTTAACAATCAAGTGAATATAATAATGATAATTAGAGATATTGCATCACAATATCATTCTTTTATTTCATTTATGTTGTCCAGAATAACATCACTGATTTTAGCTACGCCTTACTGAATATACTCTATGTGGCATATTCTATTTTTTATAACCTCAATTTTGAAAAGTCATGTTTTAACAAAAATACATTAGCTGATATAAGTTATAGCACTCTCAAGACCCCAAAAGAAAAAATAAGAAATGAAGCAAGTGAATAAAGAAATGCACATAAGATTTCAATAAACACTTGACAAAGAAGATATACAGATGGCAAATAAACACATTCTACCATGTTAATCGCTAGGGAAATGTAAATTAAAACAACAAAGAGATATTTCCATATACCTGTTAGAAAAACTAGAATAAAAAAAGACTAACTATGCTAGCTGTGGGCAAAAGGAGGTTGAGCAACTCTCATATGCTGCTGGTAGAAATGTAAAATAGTATGACCACTTGGAAAAAATTTTGTTAAAAAATAATCAGATACCTAGATGTGATCCTGTCATTTCATTTCCAGTTATTTACCCAAGAGAAAAAGAAATAGATGTTCAAAGACTTGCACATAAATAGGCATAGAAATTACTTACACCCCCAAACTGGAAACAACTCAAATATCCATCCATAGATGAATAAATGCACAACTATACATCCATATACAGAATACCAATCAGAAAAAAGGCATTAACTATTGAGATCTACAATCAGGATTCAAAATAATTGTGTTGAGTGAAAGAAGACAAAAGAGTACATTGTCTACAACTCTATTTACACAGAACTCTAAAAAAGGCAAATGTATCTATAGAGCCAGAAAACAGATCAAAGGCTGCCTGGGAAAGCAAAGGTTGGTATATGGGAGGAGGAAAGGATTAGACACTCCTGGGGAAATTTGGAGCAGGCTAGGAAGCAGTTTTGTATTTACTATATAAAACTTAGCAGAGTATATACTTTAAATGTGTGCAGATAAGTGTATGTCAAACATACATGGATAAATCTAAAGGAAAATAGGTTAGATGTTGTCTTATAAAAGCTTCAAAGTAAATAAATCAGAGAAAATGTAACAAAAATAAAATGAGAGAACAGAATGAAAAATGAAATAAATGGGAAGGAGAGGTTGAAGGTCAAGCAAACAAAAGCACCAGGAGCTAAATTTTTCACAATTACTCTCAGATCAATGTGTGTGCTACATGATTATTTAAAAGCAGAGTGAAGTAACTTGGTTTCAATTAAAATGTTTGAGGGAGGAATTTCGGTCACAGTTATGAATGGCAATGCTACCAACATTTAAAATTAAATATGTGCATCTGAATATTTAAAAGACTTTAAAAACTACTCTTTGTAGTCAGTTGAGATTGTATGGCCTCTTTTAAATTGTAACGTGCTCTTCAACACAGACAAGTGATTAAAGTGAGGATCATTATCTGTAATAAGACACTGTACATGCTGGTTTTTGCCTTGAAATTCAAGAGTTCCAAGTCCTGGGCTTAATTCCATTATGGACCGGAAGTCATCTTGAGAGCAAATAATGTACCTTTTTGATATCTTTTAATTTAAAAATGTGAAAAGAGAGACCTGTGTTCTATATAAGAAGAGGTCAATTAGGGTTTTCAATATTTCCAGTTTCCTGGAGATAGTTACTGTCCAGATGAAGTTATTAATTAAATGACATCTTTGCCTTTATCATTACTGTTCTCATAATGTAAATGACAAGTGTCCTCTTACTCCCATTGCTTCTAAGAAGACTGCTTTTGTCTGTTTCGAATGAAAAAGAAATCAGTTCTCCAGTACACTGACTGATTACCTATGTATTTCAATGGCACTTTATCACCATGGTAGCCAGGTACTCGGACCCTGGCAATAAATTGGGAAGAAGAACATCAAAACCATAGCTCTGTGTGATGAGGTCAGTGTGAATTCTAGGACACAGGAGTCCTTTGAAGTTGTTCCCTTTGTGTAAACAAGTAGAAGGACACAATGGATGCTGAACCTATAGTTCCCAAGGTGATTCAAATTGAAACTTAATAGCAAAGAGCTCATCCATTTTAAGTCCCCATTTTCTCACAAGAACAGATACCTCTTGCTGAGAAGGCCATGTCAATGTGTCCATCCTGTCAAAGAGATGCTCAGGTCAGTGAATTTAACCAAACAGTCATGTCTGTTGGATCTGTAAGGCTCAAGTCATCTGTGATTTTAAGACCATTGATTAGTATTCTGGAGCTTTTTCTACATCAGAGCAAGGTATTCAGGCTGTAATTTCCTGTGAGACAAGAAGGGAAATTCAAAAGCCCTGCCTTGATCTAACTACGAACTCTTTTATGAATCACTGATTTTCTGTATTGAAAACTAGAGGTGCGATATCGCTAGCTAGAAGGTTGTCCATTACATAGTCTACAGAGACCAAGTATATTGGAAAAACTGACTAAATAACATGAAATGTCTATTAAAACTCTTTTTAAAATACCCTCAATGAATGCATATGTAACTAGATTTTATAGGGAAAAATTACATTGCGGAATGTTCATTGCAATTTGTTCAATTAATAGTCATTCAAAAGATAGGATTTAAGTTGATTTTGGAGCAAGCTGTCGCAAAATATTTATTTTAGGAACTGAATTAGTGAAATTATTTTGCAGTGCTTCAAGGTAATTTTCTAAGATGTGATCTCTAAATTTATTAAATATCAAATAGTCTGAGGGTACTCTAAAAGAAGCATACATAATTCTCTTTTGCATAAAAGATTTTCTTTACTTTCATCTCTGCACTTTTTATGTTCATGAGTGGGAACTCCTACAATCCTTACATAAAAGAACCGTGCACACACAAAGAGAACATTAGCCACAACTGTGATAAATTAGCAAAGGAGATCAGATAATATAGAGCGATGTCTAATTTTTTAAGGTCAAATGTTGTTTATTGTTAGCAGCTGTAAACATTTTGCAAGAGTAATGCATTCTAGTTCTCCTAAAAATAACTTTATTGACTACAATTGAGGCAATAACCTACTTAAAAACATGCTATATTTATCTTTTGAACTTTATCATTCTGATGGACTATCTGTTCAAATTCTCAGAATTCTAAGACTGTACACCTACCACCTAAATGCCATTTTCATGTTATTTAATAGAGGGATTTTTAAAATTTGAAATACTGTTTTTCTTTTTAAATTCCCTAGAGTAACTAAAGCTATGAAACCACCTAGGAGTTTTAACAAGTTAAAGTCTAAAACAGGACAGGAAAAAAAACAACAAAAGTCCTAAGATATTTCAAAATCTTATTGAAAATATTCTCTTTTGTGTGAAACCAAAAAAATAATGGTCTTAAAGCACTCTATTCTTTCAGTTTCCATTGCCTCTTGAATATGCATGAGTTTCACTATTCTAGGAAAGTTATTTAGTACTCTGACCTCTGGTTAAAAGCCATATTAAATGTATCAAACTAATTTCTTATTAACCTACTATATTATTTATTAAGATTTCCTCATCATAGTCAGGGTTGAGAGTATTCCATCTTCAGGTCTGTATATCTGTGCGATATATGCAAGAAGGATCATTAATTACCTGTTATTACGGATACATTGATAGCATTGCAGTTTTGAAGAAGCAGTGATAATGTAAAAGGGAGTTCATGAAAGTGAAGGCTGACAGCTCTAATCCAATTTTTGAAAGTGAGAGTGCTAGTTCTTAGTGATGTTAAAGGATACAAGAGTAAAACAAAAATGGTTAAAATAAAATAAATAACTGAAGTAAAAGGTTAAAAAGATTTAAGAAATCTGGCCCTCCCTGGTGGCGCAGCGGGTTAAAGCACAGCACTCAGAAGCTAAAGCAGCTTCCTCATGAGTTCGATTCCCGCCTGCCCCGAAGGTGACCACATGGCG
>NW_004567112.1:54132229-54152649 GCF_000260355.1 Condylura cristata
TGTGCAATTTTTCTTCAGTCTCTACCCTCAAATATTACTACAAGATGATTTGTGGATGGTTCCCCAAAATTTGAAACCAACTTAGAGACTTGCTATTTTCGCTTCCCAAAATTTATAGCAATCCCTTTTCCATCATGGGAAAAAACCCTAACTTTTGAAAGTAAATAAAAGCATGACATTGTTTCAATATATTTTATAACTGAAAGCATTTGTGGACAAGTGTTACCTGTAGCAATCAAGATTTTATACTAGTTATATATGAGAAATTAAATTAATGTAATGGACTCTATATTTCACTATCCTATTATATTACTTCTGGCTCTAGCATTGCTTATTTGCAAATCAGTTTAAAAGAACCATTTTGCTAAACTTATGTATATAGTTAAAATATATAATAATAGGATATTTCAATTGGAGTTTAATACCATAACATGTGATATACATTTTTCATGAATAATGTATCCAGTGTATCTGACATTCTGGCAAAGAAGAATATAAATGTAATAAGTGTATATTTAATAGGGTTTAAGCAGATTAATATCAATATAATATTAATCTTGATTTTCTTAGAGTATCGTCTATTGTTAACAGACACAATATATAGGAATAAAGAGAAGCTGTAAGTTGAATATGGAGATTGGTCAATGAAAAACTACAATATGACATCTATGATTTATTTTTTACATTCTTCAAATTGTCCTCTCTATATCACAATTTAAAAATTATTCAGTCTTTCCCCTTAAAATGTATTTATTTTTTAAATGATGAGTGCTCTGTCTGTCCTTATCATTTTTGTAAACTAGCACAGGAAACACTGGTTATACATTATCACACTGATACAACTTTGAATTTAGTTCTTTTTTATTGTGGGATAATATAGTGTCCCTTTCTCTTCTCTCTCTCCTTCCTCTGCCCTCTCTTCCCTGCACTCTCCTTTCACTGCAAGTACAACTTAAAAGTTATAAATCTCAATTATCCTGATGGCTTCCTTAGATGTAACAAAAGATGTAAAGTTATTCAAAGTTATTTGTCAATGTTCTTTTCAGTATTCTTTTTACCACCACTAACCCTGGGGTTAGAAAAACATTCCCAAACCATTCTGAACACTAGCACAATATAAGCAAGATGTAAAACACAGGAAGATATTCAATGCAAATGTCTTCATCTCTGATCTAAAATTAAAAGAAAACTGATTATACTTCATTATGTCACATAAGCTGAATACCAAAAGCCAAGCTTGATACACATAGCAGAGTCAGGTAAGGAGGGAAAAAGGGACAGATGGATTCTATTAAAATATATACATTGACAGTGACAGATTCTCAAAAAGAACAGCAGAAGTGGGAGTCAGAGCTGCTTAGACTTTGAGCAGAGCTGCAAGTAGCTCCATAGCAGATAAAGTTCCATACTAATGTTAAAGACTATGTTTGTCTAAATATGAAAAGAGCTTAATGGCGTTCACTTTCATGGTAATCAGCATATTGATAGAGTATTTGTTCACCTATATATTCAACAAAAGATTTCTTTCTGTAAATCTAGAGCACATTCCCTTTGGGCCAGTGAGGAGTACAAGGGTAAAATAAAGAGTTTAAATAGAAGTGAGTAAGATTAATAAAAGACTGCCATATTGATATATTGATGATTTCATTTACCCTTCCTTATTTATTTGTTGTTCTACTAACTTTCAGAAAATGTTTACTGAATTATTTTTTTTTAAAGATTTATTTATTTTTTTGTGGCTAACTCCACAGGACCTCAAGTGCCCCACCTGTCTGCCCTAGCTAATGTGTGTGTGGGTGAGCACACTCCCCACTAAGGCCAACAAGCACAGTGCACTCTGTCCTGCAAATTGCTGCAGCCTACTACTTTGTTTCAAGTAGAAGCTACAAGAAGCCCCAGGCCCAGTACAGACATGCACCCCACTCCCTGCGTGGGGCATATTTCCTGTTTTTTCCCTGCAGTACATACCCTATGTATACCCATGGGCGGTCCTAATAAACAGACTCTAGACTTCAGACCTCAGGCTCCTGCTTCATTCTCTCCAGGCTCTGAGTCTCCTACGTTCAGGTGAAAGTAGTGGTCAGTGCACCCCTTGGTAGGTTAGCAACAATTTTTGCATACAGAACTGGGGTATAGGCCAGAGGTGCAAGGATTGTGAGAGGATTCAACAGAGACAAAATGGGGAGCAGAATAGGCAGATCGACAAAGCACACTGCTGAGGGTTCTGACATGCCATGTGGGTCAGCTCAGTGGTGGGGATGGAACTCATGCTGAAGTGACTTTAGCTTCTTAGTACTGTGCTTTAACTCACTGTGCCACCTGGGAGGGCCCTACTGCATTATTTTTAAAGTGACACAAGATTATAGAAAAATAATGTGAAGTCTTTCTGAATACTAATGGCGCTACATTCAAAAGTTAGCCAGTGAGAGAAACAATTTTCAAAAGCTAATATTACTTGGCCCTGGTAGTGCAACGGATTAAAGCACAGTAATATGAAGCTGTCCACAGCCACTGCAGCATAAGTTTGAGCCCTGGCCAGGGAGGTGACCCATATGGCGCAGCAGACCTCTCCTGACATACCCACTGCTCCCCTCAGTAGTGTATTTCTGTAGAACTGCTTGTTTTGCTCCCCCGTCTTTCTCTGAAGAATCCTCTAACCATCCCTGCACCACTGACCTGTACCCCAGTTTTGTATATACAAATAAAAATAAATCTTAAAAAAAAAGGTGGTTTGGACTTAGCTAGGGAAAAGGAAGACAAAAGAACTTAAAATTAAGGGCACCGGGAATGGAAATGATAAAGTTCAGCTATGTGTATCTCAGCATTTTTTCTTTTGGTTCAGGATTTTGATGAGTGTCAGCTTCAAGTGGGAATTCTAAAAGGAAGAAAGACAGAGTAGACTTTAAAAACTGGGGCAGAACTGAGGAAAGCAGTTTTTAAAAGTTGTGGAGGGGGGTGCAAAAGACAAAAAGAGAAAGAAGGCAAACATTTTTAACTTGGGGTACAGAAGGCAAGGGGGGCAGAAGGGAGAGGGACAAAAAAGGACATTTATGCAGCTTTTAGAAGAGAGTAAGTACTCCAGAAGGACACTTTTAAGGACAACACATTTGAAACTGTTACAGGGTAGTCCAGAGTGGACTGGGCCGCCTGTCTGTGGGGCCTCACCCAAACGCTCACAAGTTGGTTACACTGCAGGGCAATAACAGGTTTATTTACAAAAGGGGAAAGGAATAGGAAACAACCCAGGGAAAGAGAGCAGTATACAAAGTAAGTGGAATACCTTACCACTAGGCTGACTGAACACACCGAGTCACAAGGTCAGGAGAGCTGCTTCCCAAGTGAGAGAGTGAGAGCCCGTGAGATGCAATCATGCCCTAGTTATCCCCCAAATGTCCCAGAATCCATTCCCGCTAGCTCTGCCCTTGGGTCCTCACAGTTCTCTCCCTGGTACTGCTGCGAGGTGTAGTTTCCAATCACTGGAGTAGGGTGTAGGGTACAGAAAGCTGGAGTAGGGGGTGGAGTCCATAAGACTCTGCAGAACTTTAGTATATCCTTCCCCTTAACAAAATGATCTATGAAAGGAGGAGAACAGTTAATAGAATGCTCAAACATATGAATCTAAGGGAGTAATTTAACCTCTAGAATTAAGAAATTGTGAGATTTCTAAATTGTAAAGCTGAATTACTTTGGAGTATTATACTAGTGAAAGGGATCCAAAACTTCCAAGTGAACTATTTAGAATTTCATTAATTGGTAAAATCTAAATCCAGAGTATACTTCAGAGTGACACAGGATAGGGAACACTCTATGGTCTTATGATTTATTTCTTTAAACACTAAAATGGAGAAAAAATATACTTGACTTGGCTTTGTAAGAGAGAATATGAACTTGAACCAGAACTTGAGAAAGGGAATCAGGATGCTTTTGAGAGTTTGATGACTTATAAACTCTCTCCCAAGATAAATGCACTAAAATATGCATGCAACTTCAAATACTTCAGAGGCTATTGTAGTTATATGCCACATCCTGATACCATAAGCAACCCACAACAAACTAGACCCTTTGCAAAAAACAACCAAACAAAAATTTGATTTCATGAAAGAGAAAGATGAAGGCTGAAATAGGCATATATGGGCTAGACCACTCAAGAAACAGTAGCTACAATTCAAGAAAGCATTTCCCTTTGGTGTGCAGCAGGAAAAGGTTAAAGTTTAAGTATCCCAAGGAGTGTTTCTTAAGAGACTGGTAGGGAACTTTTGTGAGAATACAGACATAGCTAAAACGATGGTCAAAGCACAGGACATTGTAAAAGGAGAAAAGAATAGGCACACTAAAGGTTGAGAACCTCAAATGTAATATATTGTTTCCCTGGGAAACAGCAAAATGAAAAGGGAAAAAATGGGCCCAAGTGAGAATGAAGCTGATTATTAGTAGCAACACAGGCAGCAGGAGGAAACAAAATCTGAAGTAAACGGAACATGAGTAAAATAATCTTTTAAAACTTCAAAGTTGTTTAGGAAGATGAACACATTTTTTTAAATATTGGAAAAACGTAACCTAAAGAAAAACGTGATGATACAGATCATGGAGATACAAGTCAGTTCCTGGAAACAGAGAGACTAGACAGAAACAGTACAATAAAATTAGCTCGTTATCATGTTTTAGTGTTTCAAGAAGATGAATCTTCATCTTTCAAAGAAGATGAAAACCACTGGGAAGCTGTCTTCAGATTACAGTAGACCACACTAAAAGAGATGTAAGACGGTTGATAACAGTGATTTTCAAAAGCTAAAATAGGAGCTATATAAAAAGGACACAGTAATGAAAATGGCAGATTTGAAAAATAAAAGTCATAGACTTAAAACAACAACAAAAGGAAACCACCAACATGTTAAAAAGACAATCTTCTAAATAGGAGAAATTATCTTTCAATCACATACTTGATAAGGAGTTAATATCCAAAATCTATAAGGAACTCATTTAATTCAGTAACAGAAACAAAGCCAAAAAACAAAAAAATGCAATTAAAACTGGAATGTAGAGGAACCAAATAAGGGATTAGGAAAAAAAGTAACTATAATAAAGTAAAAATCAAAATCATCAGGCATCCATAGGTCAGAGGTTTTCTGTAGGGGGAAGAGGAGGGAGAAGGAGTAGAACAGGGGTGGGAAGAGCAGAAGGCACCATGGTGACGGTGCACAGGGGACCTGGTGGAGGGAATTTCATGGGGAAATCACACATTGTACAAAGATGAAGGCTGACACACACACACACACATATATATATTTATAAAATATAGGTTTATAAATATGGTATATGTATAAATATATATATATATTATTGGACAGAGAATCTAAATAGACATTTTCTCATTTTTACAAAGGAAACATCTAGATGGGTATGTACAGGTACACAAAAGATGTTGAATACCATTAATCACTAGGAAGTACAAACCACAGCCACAATTAGATTATCATCTTTAGCCTGTTAGAATGGTTATTATCAAAAAGACAAGAAATAAATCTTGGTAAGAATGTGGAGAAAAGGAACTTCTATACTCTGTTGGGGGGAAAGTAAACTGGTATAGCCATTACTAGAAACAGTGTGGAAGTCCCTCAAAGATTTATGAATATAACTACCACATGATCCGGCAATTCCACTTATAGAAATGTAGCCAAAGAGAGCAAAAACACTAACTGGAAAAGATATGTACTACCCAGTTCACTGCAGCATTATTAATAACAGCAGACATGGAGAAAACCCGAGTCCTCATGGATAGTGAGTGGAAAAAGAAATCATGGTATAAATACATCTGTTAAGGTATTATTCTGTCACAGAGAATGAAACTTGCCCTTTTGTGACAACATGGATGAAATTTCAGTGCATTATGCTAAGTAAAATACATCAGATATAGGCTGATAAATAGCAATAGATACATAAAACAAACTGGTTGTCACCAAAAATAGGAGGAATAAATAAAGAGGGTCAAAATGTACAAATTTCCAGCCATAAAATAAAAACCTGGAATATAATGTATAGCATGAAAGTTGTTATGAGAGAAGATATTAAAAGTTCTTATCATGGTCCTCCCTGGTAGCATAGCGGGTTAAAGCACAACACTAAGAAGCTAAAGCCACGTAAGCACGAGTTCGATCCCTGCCCTGGAGTTGACCCACATGGCCTGGCAGACCTCTCCTGACCCACCCGCTGCTCCCCTCAGCAGAGTACTTTGTCAGTTGGCCTGTTCTGCCCCCCCCATCTCTGGTGAATCCTCTCACCACCCCTGCACCTCTGGCCTGCACCCCAGTTCGTATGCATAAATAAATTCATCTTTAAAAAAAAGTTATTATCACAAGAAAAAAAATTGGTGACAAATTGTCATCTAGACTTACTATGATCATTTTAGACTAGATACAAATATTTAATCACTTTGTACAATTGAAATGAATCTTTTTTATGTCAATATACAACAGTTAATATCAAATATAATACACAAAAATAACAGAAAGGGAGATGTCAAACGTATCTTGAGAAAACAGAGACAGATTCTAGGATTTTGTCATTAAACAGAAAAAGTTTTTGTTCAAAACCATGAACAGGCAGAATAAAAACTAGGACAAAGCAGAAATGTCATGCAAAATATCTTATGTAACAGAATGATGGCTTAAACCAATAAAGTTCTGAGACAGAACAAACACCTGTCCGAAGGAAAGGTGTGAGGAGAAAGAGACATAACAACACCTGGTCTCTGAATATATCATAAAAATATTTTTGGATTCAACCAGCTAAAATTGTGGAAGAAACTTTGAGTATGGTTATGAAATAGGGTTTTTGAGGTCATTCAGGTTTGAAAAACGGCCTGGTCAAGAACAAAAAACTTATCTGGCTGTGATTCAGAAAAGAATTATAGCACAAATACTATATGTATTCTAGTAAATCCTAACATAAAAAAATGACAAGAAAATCAAGCTCTCTTGGTTTTATTATTTCTAGTTGAAGTTTACTATTGTAGTTCTCAATCTATTTTGTAAGTATTGGAACAAATACATAATCCAAATAGAAGTACATATAAAAATTTAAATACATGCATAACATACATCTATGCAAATATTAAATCTTAAAAATATATTTAACATTTTAAATTTTAAAAAATTCAAATAAATTTTTGGGGGGATAAGAATGCAAATAACCAATGGACACTAGAGTGAGGAAGAACTATGCAGTGCTGCATTTTTCTAAAAAAATTGAATCTTGGGTCTCTCCTGTCTTGCTGAAGAGCCCAGCAGCAATGATTCCAATAGCATTTAGAACTCCCAGCACCCAGATATTGACTTCTAAATAATATATCCTATTATTATTTAGGAACCAGTGCACCAGAAGAAATAACCTTTTTTCCAGGTCTTGACGAAAAAAGGTGTAAAGTGAAATTTGAACACCTTTTGCCAGACAGCCAGGAAGCATCTAATAGTTATGGCACCATGTCAAAAGTGTAAGAGGCGCTCTGAAGCACCTGGTTTGGTGGTACAATGGAGCATGCCAGCCTCCTCTGTACCCACCCCCACACCAGGTACAAGCTAGATTTCATGGCCAACCCAGCACTGGGTGGATTTTGCATGTCCATGGGGTTTTGGTTTTGAAAATGGCATGGTTTTGACAGCATGACAATCAGCAGACACTGAAAATCACAATAGGCAGGGTAGCAGACAGCTTGGCACACTTGTCTGAAACTGATGCATAGAGCCACTCTGTCTTGGAAAGCCCGTTAGTTCCTGTCTTCAAATCTCCCAGACCTGAGATTCCAGCCTATACCCCTTCATTTTGTTGCTTCTGTCTGTGGACCATTGCTTCTGTTTTGGCATGACCAGCATGTTGCCTAGAGTTGTACATTGCAGCTTGATACACAGCATCACCTGTGGACCAGCACTGGCTGGTCTGTGTCCAGTACTTCTAAGAGCTGTCTGCAGCTGGCTTGAGCCTGGTACCACCAAGAACTATGTGCCACTGGCCTGTCTCTGACATCACCTGTGTCTAGTGTCTCCTAGAAATATATACTGGTGCCTGATCCTCCATATCACTAACTGCTTGAGGTGCTGCTGCTGGCTTACATGCTGCCACTTCCAAGAGCTGTCCCTTGCTGCTGATCCTCCAGCACTGCCACCTGACTACCATGCCTACCTCCAGCATGACTGGCACCTCACTGCAGTTTCCTTTGCTCCTGTCCAGACCAGTCTCTGGACTGCTGTTATTGGCTGCTGTGGTGTCACCTCAGTAGTGCCACCTGTGATTATCACCCGCTGCCATATGAATTGGGTCTTATCACTGTGCCACTAGCTCCAAGCTCTCATTGGAGGGGCACTGCCATCATTCACAAGCAACTTTGGTTTGGACTCTGAATACTGTAGACACTGTCTGGGGTAGGACAGATGGTCATCTTGACCTTAGAAACTCCTTTATCTTATCTCTCCCTACCCGTGCAAATAAAATCTGTGCTGTGTCTTAGAACTGTAAGTGCATGGAGAAGAACCCCCAATTCACATTACCTCGAAAGGACTCAGAAGGGGCTGACACAGAATAACTCTGGGAAAGTAAAAAATAACAATGGTAATAAATTGCAATGTACTGAATTTTTAAAAGCTTGACCCATGAGGTGTGGAAATGAATATATGGGAAGGAAGGAGAACAAAAGAGGGAGAAGGGGAGAAATAGTGCAGAGAGACTGAGAAAATTACATGTGTAGTTATTTGGAGGAGGGATAAAGGTGAGAGGAGAGGGAGGGAGGAAGAAAGGGAGCAAGGAAGGAAGAAAGAGAGGGTAGAAGAAATAATAAAAGGAAAGCACTTAAAAGAGTAACAGAATAATGGCAGTTTCATTACTGGAAGCTAAAATCAGGTTGCTAAGAAGTAGAAAGTCACATTTTCTCCTTGTGGATTATTCCAGAGTATCACTCCACAGAGAACTTGTTAATTACAAGGGAGAAAAATAGACTTTACAATGGAAAGATCTACTTATCACCATCTTAACCAGATGATTAGACTTATCTTCAATAGAACAAGTTGTCTACATGTGTCCTTTGATGCAAAACCATAAGAAGTGCACATCATCTCTGTCAAAAATGCTGAACCCAGGGGTTCTCAAATGCTTGCTCAGCAGCACCAACATTACTGGGAATTTGTTAGAAATGCAAATAACTAGGCTCCAACCAACAACTACTGAGTCAGGAACTCTACAATGGGCCAAGCAACCTATGTTTAACAAGCCTTCCTGATGATTCTGAGTCATACAAAATTTGAGAACCATCGGTTTAACCTGCATGCAGTTAAAAAAATGAGACAAATCCAGATCATCAAACATTCTATTGGCTTGAACCCTTCAAAAAATTCACAGCCACAAACAACAAAAAAGTGTTGGCTGCAAGGGGTAGTGGGAGGGAAATTTTGGTTGAATTTTAATCTTTATCTTAAATGCTGAAGAGATATTACAATCTAATGCAAAGAGCAAATTTTAATTGGATTCTGAATTTTAAATCAAAATAATGATCATGATATCTACAACTTACCAGCTTACTTTCAAATGATTCATGAAAAACAAACACACAAAAGTAAATATTAAAGTAAACATAAATGTAATCTATACAGTGTACCTGCATATTGGAAGAGAGATAAATTTGTGATGGACATGCCACTGAACTATTTTTCAGATTTTCTGTAACCTTAAACATTTCCATTAAAAAAAAAAGTTATGGAAAAATATTCCTAAGAGCCAAAAAGGTGAATATTGAAACAAAAACTAAAAAATCAACAAACAAAATAAGTCTATAAATTTACTTTAGTAAAATGAAAGACTAAAGCATTGTGAAGCAACTGAAGAGTTTGACAATCACGGTGATAGAGTTGAGATAATGGGGTGAGTCACTTATTGGGCTCTGACAGAGTTTTCACTCATGTGTTTTATAGCCACCCACACGTGGACTATATTAAAAAGTGCTGTACTTCCCATTTTTCCCTTTACTACAGGGGAAATGCAAGGAGAGTTAATAATATCATCAACCATAAGCTTTTAAGGTTTGGCATCCTAATAAAACTGATGAATCCTGACTTGCAGCCTCAGCAGTTAAATTACTGCTATGAAAATCATTGCCAATGGCCAAGTTGCATGAAAGAATAATTATACATATTTACTGTTAACCATCAGTCAAGTCCAAGTGCTATGAGATAAAATATGAAATCCAATTAAATGTGAATGCAGTTTGGGGCCTACCTGCCCTAAGGAGATGGACACACACACACACACACACACACACACACACCACAGACACACACACAGACACACAGAGTACAATAACTTTCTTTGAAGATTTTTCCTAATAATTAAAAAAAAATATGGAAAAATACAACCAAAAGGCCTAAATAATTCCCTAAAAGAAGAGGATCCAATCAGCACAAACAAATCAATAAAGAAAGTGCTATGTTAATGGAAGTATTAAACCTTTCATTTTACAATCATCTGTTCTTGAGAAACTGAACTAGGAAGACATTCTCTCCATTTTTAAAGTGTATGATTTATGACTGACTTTCTTCTACAGCTTTTATGAGAAGGCATTTTTTAGCTGTCCCACGTGAGTTGCTAACATCTGCACTGATGAAAGAATTGTAAAGAGCAAAATTCGCAAAGGATTACAACTATCAGATATTTTAAAAGAGAAGCAATACATTATAATTTGATGTACTGATAGTTTTTGAAGTACTTTCCAATGTAAACTTCAAAAGATCATAATGAATATTTAATTTCAGTGCAGCACACATTGAGAGTTCAAAATTATTGGCCACTAGAAAACTAAATCCACTGATAAAAGAATATAACCACTTATTACAGCGGTAAGTATGATTTTGAACTGTGATTATATGTAAATCTAATGTCTCTGCAATTGATAACTGTTGGATTAACTGGGTATTTGTGCAACCTTAAAATAGGGTAAACAGTCAACAGTGAGAAGAGTTAATCAGTTAATGGATAGTAGTTGCAGCTGCAAAATGAATCACCATTCTTTGAAAATCTAAATTTTAATCTGAATGGTCTCCATACTATAAGCACTATGTTGAAGACTTATTATTAAGTCTCTTATCCTGTCTTCAGTTGCCAGCTGTGTATCCATTAGACTTAGGGACAATAGCAAATTTCAATCGATGAACAACTTGAAATTGAGGGTTCCTGAATGAGTGTTCTTAAATCAAACAGGGCGCTAGGAAGGAATCATAGACTTGTGCTTTGGATTGTGTTCTATGCAGATAGACAGATCTTTGAATGACTCTACCATTTACAAGTTGTTTAAACTTATGAAAATTATATCAGTTTTCTGCCTTTATTCCTCCTGTAATCTATATCTATAAAATGGGGGATATTTATAGTTGTCTGTCACATGGACATGATGTGATGATTACATAAAATAATCTGTACTAAGTAATGTAGAGCGTTTGACATATAGTAAGTGCCCAGGGAATGTGGCTAGGATATGTCATGCTGCTGTTATATAGCATCAATGTTTGATATAATCCTAGCCTAATAACTTTTACTAGTGTTTGTTCATGTGTTGTCTGGGGTGGTGGGTAGTAGTGTGTGATGGAATTTGGGGAGAGAAAGGGTAGGGTAGAGAGCAAAATGTGGAGGGACCAAGTAGATTATTAAGGGTGTCTTGGTGGTTGGTGAGGTATGGTATAACCTACACCTGAAGGGGTGTGATATTGTACCCCCAAATCATCTACAGTATATTAACGAATGTTATCTCAGTAAAACAATCCCATGATCACACTTTTGAGAGAATGACTTATAACTGACCACAACTAAATACAGATATCAGAAAGTTGGAAAAAAGAGTTCTGGGAACTGTGTCTCTGGTGGAAGCCTGTTACCCGTAATTCCTTTCTATCATTTCCCCAATATTCTACCCCACTTAGAAATGTCTGTTCAAGACATTGTTTATACAGAAGAAAACTATGCAGAAATTTAAATAAACATTGGGTACTAATAATGTCAAATATTCCCACTCTACTTCCTAAATATAAATGCAGATTTACTGATTTACTATCACCATCCTCTCTCTTTTTTTCTCAGTCCCATAATTCAATCATTTCAGAATAAATGTTCCTTTGGCAAGATATTTTTCTTTTTTCTTTGTTGGGAGGTTGGGGATTAGTTTTTAAATCCTTTCCATGACTAACCTTATGGAATTCTCCTCCTGAATTTTTAGACTGAATCCTCTGTGGTGCTGATTTAGTCTCCAATGAAGTGACATTGACATTGAACAAATGCAGAGTTCTGAAGTTCAATGTCGACATTAATAAGCACCTAAATGGGCCTGTCCTTTTCTTGTCTATTAGTATAATCACAATTTTGTGACCAAATGGTTGTTGACATTGGCAAATGAAGACAGGCAATAATTGCCCATTAGCCAAAATGAGAAACAGAACTGTATTTTTCTGTGAACTCTGTAAGAAAATGGACCACAACTAGCAAGTTGCTGGATAGGTAGATATTGAGGAAGTATTTGTTGAATGATAACATGAATGACAGGGAAAAGGTAAGAGAGAGTGAGACAGAAAGAGAGGGTAGAAGAAAGGAAAAGGACAGTTCTAATCTCAGTTCCAATGACAGAATGAAACACTTGATTGTCTTTTAAAAAAAAAAACATACCATAGAAAATGGTTAAGTGAAATCTTTAAAGACTGTTTAGGCTAAAAAATACTAAAGATTAGGGGACAGCTCAAAAATAAATGTAAAAATTGATCAGGCAGGTGCACTGTCTATCAAGGCCCCATTAGAAAAAAAGGTGAAGGGGAGGCTTAAATAGTAATACTTATAAGGAAGGATTTCCTCACAGATATGATTATTAAATACTAAATAAGATTATCAATTGGTCACATAGTCTTCCTATGTGACCATGTCTTTGAAAACAATGAGTGATACCCATCTGCCTGGAACAATTTAGGACTACTTCTGCCAAGATGACTTATCAAGCTCCATTCCAGTGCTGATAAATTTTTCATTGTCTCCTCTCTAGCCATGTCCAAATGGCCATTACAAGTAATCCCCTAGGATATTAACATTTGGAGTACATGTGCCTACTGAGGCTTTTAATATGAATGAACATTTAGAGAATAGTTTAGGATTGGAAGTCTCAACCATTTCACATTTCATGAAAGTTATGTCAAATTTATGTCAGACTTTTAGATGGAGGATTATATTTTCCCCAATAGAATAGCATGGTGTATATATAAATTGAACACACACTTGGGATAATACACAACTGTATGATATAATAGTAAAGAGGACACCACATTTAAAAATTTAAAACAAAACAAAAACATTTGGCAGTTAATCTTAACCACTCTGCTATAAACTTACAAGAAAATAACACAGAAAAAGATAAAAGAAATCCTTTAAACTTTTTCAATTATTCAAACTCACTAGCAAGAAATAATTTAACAATGTCAACAAAAATTTCCACTGACTCACATCACAAGCAGCTTTAGTGCTTTTGCCAAACTCTCCTATTCCTAAAATGTTTCACTTGGTAATGATTACCTTACAGCAATATTTATATTAAAGATATAGCTGTATCACCCAATAGGAAAGTAAATAACCAATAACTGATAAGCAATACTAATATTTATTAAAGGCTTACTATATGCCAAGCACTATATTAATTAGCACTTTACATACACTTAGGACAAGCATACATTAAAAAAAGAAACCATGTGAGGTATATACAATCATTGTGCCTGTTTTACAAGTGCAAAATACTTGAGATTTTGAATGGAAACAATGTGACATATGACTATGGATTAGAGTGAGAGGAATTCTATTCTAAATGTGGATTTGTTGGGACATATTACCCCTTCTCTTCTCAGGTCAGCCAGCTGAAGGTTCCTGGCCTCTGGCAGCTGAGCAGATACACTCAACCCCTCCCTTCCTCTTAGAATCACTTCTCAGAGGCACACAGGCCATGTGTGATTGTAGTTGTTCTCTCACTTACAGAGTGACCAATAGAAGTGTGAATGAGGAGAGTTAAGGATAATGTCACAGTTTTGCATCAGAAATGTCATTTTTTGAGATGAGAACTGTGGAAGGGATGTTTGTAAAGGTAAAAATTGGAAGCTTTACCTTGGACACATCAAATCAGATGTGTTTATTAGACAAGCAGGTGGAGTTCCTAAGTAGTTCATTTGGCACGTCATGACACTGGAGGAGATGAGTATAGCTGGAGAAGACAAGAGGACACTGGATTGAGTCCTGGGACACGCCAACATTTAAGGTCTAGAGAAGCTGAGAGAATGAGAATGGGATTCTGAGAGAGTTAGGAAGGCTAAAAGAGGAAGTGGTGCCCAAGAAGTCAGTGACTACAATCACTATGTCAAGGAGGGAGTGACAGTAACTACACTCAAGACCTTTGGGTAGGTCAAGTACAATGAAGACAGAGGATTGATGGTTGAACCTAGCAACCTGCAAATCACTAATATCCTTGACAAACTGACAGTCAGCTCAAGATATGAGCCTTTTTTTCATTTCGCATTAAGCATTCTTTCGAATCATGACTGTTAATGTCTGCATACTATCCCACAATAGAAATGTAAATTTTAATGAAATTTATACTTAGGCTATTTAGATGATTTTTAATTTTTTATTTTATAAATAATGCAAAATTATTATTGCATGTAAACTTGTCATACTGTATTTAAGTGAATTTACAGCAGTCATGAAAATAGTACAAAACCAGGGAAATTCTGTTACTAAATAGCATATTATAATTATTCTTTATAAATCTTAGTGTTAAATGTTGTAAGTGGCTGTTTACAATAATTATTATTTTACAATAGTTACAGTATTGTAACAAAGAAGTTGGAAAATTCTGGTATATAATAGTTTCCCAATAGTGCTGTTTTTACTATCTACTATTATTTTCTTTCACTTTCTGGTATGTGCAAATGTATGCTACTGTGTTTTGACCATCAAGACTTATGATCTTGGTCTTTCCTTCTTGCCTATGAGACCAAGACACTGACTCTTCATGATCTTTCCTTCTTGCCTATGAGACCAAGACAGTGACTCCAGGAATGTCACGAACAGTATAGCATGGCTTTTGAGACAAAATACAGCAACCAGACATCATCAAATTCAAACCACTATCAATGAGTACAAAGGCTGTGACTTTTGGTGATTCTTAACCAGCTGGATTTTGACACACTTCAGGATGGCAGAATTTGGCTGTTTGGCTTCAACTGCTACTTGTTCCAGCACAGTTCCCTTGCATAAGAAGTGCTTCCAAAAGGGTTAGCCTTCAGGGCTGTGCCTAAATGAATATTCTTGTACTGATTAGCATGCCTTCATATGTGCATATAAAAATGACAATTTATAATGATAAATGCGCTATAGTTCATGAGATATTTCTCATTCCATTAGCTAGCCAATGCTCAGAAAACAGCCTGGATAACAAAATCTCCCCATTAAGCCAAACTTACCATTTTTTACTCTATTCTATCCTTCACCACACATGATCAAAAAAGTACCTAATCTTATTTAATATCAGCCATGGGTCATAAGTGTCTGCAAGATATAGCACACATGTCTTAATGTGGCATCTACATTTCCTTTGCAATCTCTCTAACTATTGCACATAATCCATTCTGCTCTCCATCTTCTGTATACTCACAGGTCTACTGTGAGAGCTTCCTCTTCCTACATATAAGCCCTTTGCTCAGTCTGTCTCCCCCACACTAAGCATGGTACCTCTATCACTACTTGGAAGGGCAAAGGTTTTGGAATTAGATACACCTATGTCTCAATGAGGTCTTTCATTTACTAGTTGTGTGGCTTTGGCAAATTACTGAGCTTTTTAGAACCTCTCTTTATCTCATCTGCAAATGGTGATAATACAATAATGTTCTGATAAATGATGGTGAGAATTATATAAAATAAGACATCAAAGGTATCTGGCTGAATAACCATAATTTTTCAAAATCTACTTTTTAGGAGACAGCACATGACTCAAGCCTAAAAAAAAAAAAATGTATGAAAGAACAGATTTTCCTTCCAAACCATCTCTCAGATAAAGTTCCCCTCCCAGAGGCTATATTTTCTCCCATTATTTTACACATCATTTTAAGAGCTATTACACACAAATAGCCGTATACATATACAATCTTTGACATCTTTGCTATCTCACCTCATAACAGATCTTATAGACCCATTCTTGTTGTAAATAACCATCCATCTTAATCCTTTTGAAAAAACAACTGTAGTGCTCTGTGTTATGGATGTTAAAGCTACTAGCAATCTTCTTTCCCCAACATTTTATTTATAAAAGTTTTCAAACATATACAAGTTGAATTTTCCAGTAAACAATTGCCCACCAGCTAGGTTGTATAATAATATTTTAGTGTATAGTTACCTTATCATTTATCTAAGCATTCCATCATCTCTATCCATCCTGCTTATATTTTATTAATTCAGAATATGTTTCATATATCATAAGCCCTCCATCAAAACACTTAATGCATATCTAATGATTAGATGTTAAACTTTTGCTATTACAAATAGTGCTGTATGTAATGAATACGTGTATAAACAATACTGTACATGTGTGGATATTTCCTTGAAAATAAATCTCTGGGAATGTCCACTTAGAAAGAGACAGGGTTACTCATGCATTATTGTGTTTATCTTAGGAACTGGCATATAAGGAAGTGATCAATAAATGTCTAAAATAAAATGAGGAGACAAGAAAAAAGGGAATGATGGAGAGAGAGTGAGAGAACAATACATAGAAAGTATTACCAGTTGAATTGCATCCCTCTGCCTCTCTACTCCCTTCAACTAAAGAAGCATTCAGTATATAAAAATGTAAGTGTATCTAGGGACAGGAGCTTTAAAGAGCTGATTAAGGTAAAATAAGACCCGAAAGGTGGGCCCTAATCCAACCTGACTGGTATCTTTATTAGAAGATCTGGACACAGACATAGGGAGCACTGCACAGAAGAAAGCCCCTTTGAGCAGACAGCAAGAAGGTGGCTGTCTGCAAGCCAAGGCGAGAGGCCTCAGGAGAATTTACTGACACTTTCATCTAGCAGTCATCATCTCCCAAACTGTGAAAAAGGTATACTTGTGCTGGTTAAGTTATCCAGTCTTTGGAATTTTGCCATGGCAGCCCCAGTAAACCAAAACACAACACCCTAGAAAACCAGTAAGAGGGTTAGAAGAGCCCTCCCTGGTGGTGCAGTGGGTTAAATCACAGCAGTAAGAAGCTAAAGCCACTTCAGCATGCGTTCGATACCCATCACGGAGATGATCCACATGGCGCAGCAGACCTCTCCTGACCTACCTGCTGCTCCCCTCAGCAGTATACTTTATCAGCCTGTTCTGCTCCCCACTCGATCTCTGGTGAATCCTCTCACTGCCCTTGCATCTCTGGCCTGCACCCCAGTTCTGTATGCATAAATAAATCCTTAAAAAAAAAGAGGGTTAGAAAATACAAAAGAAAAAGTGGCTAGGTTATGAACTATCTAAGTGTAGACCATCAGAAGTATAAGGAAGATTCTTACATCCTGGCAAGTATGTCACCACTGAGAGAAAACATTGTCCTTTATTTTCTATTCAGAACAAAAAGATGAAACTGACTTTAAATTGAAGTCTGTTTTCTAGATCATAATGTGAACATATAATTAAATTTTATTTTGATTTGGGAAGGCTCTCTTAAGTTATAATTCTCATGTAGTTCAGTCATAAACTATAATGCATTTACATGGTGAGAATTTAGTCTGATTATAATAAGCCACTCAAGTTTAAGAGATACATGCATTCATAGTACTGTTGCATTGTTGGACCTGTTAAGAATCCCCATAATTTTTAAGTCTGTCTATAAATTTGGATGGTATTTTTCTGATTTAGAATTTCCTCCTTTACTACTGGGTTAGTGTGTTTCAAAGAGATGCTTTTCTTAGAAAATTAAATTTGACACACTGGCACATTCAATGGCATTATGAAAAAGAGAAAAATAACTAACGGACATGAAATCTTGGGAGTGTTTTTCTGGTCACAAAAATATGGTAGCCATATTTTTGTATTGAAAGCTACATACCAACATTTATTTTCATATTCTGGGTAAGTCAATATATCTCTGCCAGTACATAAATCATTAAAGTGGAATCAACTAATGGTTGGTTTCATCTCAAAATATGATTGAAAGTGTGAAATTATGGTCTCTCTAGATTATGATGGTATGATCTGGAGGCTACATGGTTAATTCCCCGACAGACTATAAAAATCACTCAGCTTGGAATGGTGAAAGCTGCTAATCAGGAAGATAACCTTTGAAAGCCTTGCTCCTTTCATAATGGTTGCTAGTTAAATATGAACATCTGGGAAATCATTATGAATTCACTGTGCATAAATCTATTGCCCTATGTACAGAATTCCTTTTTATTACAAACAGACTTTACATAATAAGGAAAGAATAAATGTAGCACCTTTTTTTAAAACCATGTACATTTTTAATGCAACATTTATTAACAAAAAATGGGCATTGCCCTTGGATGTCCATAACCCTAGCGATAAAATGGGATAAGCATACTTAGTTGAGAACACAGCTAAAAGATTTAACGTTTTAGCAATGCTTTGAGAATTTAAATGCTTTGAATGTGCTAATTTTTATGATTCTGTCTCTGAAGTTCACTTTGATTTTTATCTTATACATATATAATCTAAATAAAATTAAATGGCCTTTTGTTTCACACATATACAATATGGCTTGATAAATTTAGTGATATCCATGTGTCATTATCTATTCTTCTAATATTTTTATTGCTGGTAATCTAGGCACAATATTCAGTATGTAACTACACTACTCCGTGAACTTATTTGTTCTTCTGCATTTCTTATAGATAAAAATGGCCTGAAGGACTAACTTTATTTGAAAAGTAAAAAAATCAAAGAGCACCCTATAATTTTAATGAATATTTTTCCCAACTAGCAAAACTTGATTGCCAATGCTGAAAGATTTTGAGAGGCCATCCTCACCCCACTGGAAAAGAAACACTGAATTTCACATAATGGGAAACAATGAGCAGATTATAGCTCTGCTTAATGTATTAAGACACCAAAGCTCTTCTGTTATAAATCTTAGTTTTCTGAAGTATGGAACTAGGACAAACCATAATCCCAAAAGGAATTTAATTGAAAGTTGTTTTTAAAAACATGGTAGTAAAGATTTCTCCTTTTAGTGTTGCCAAATAGAACTGACTCTGATCATTTCTTCATTGTCACTTCAGCCAAGTTCGGCCATAATAAGAACCAGTCCTCTTGTCTTTACATTTAACAGCTTAAATAAAATTTAAAATATAAATTCATTATTAATACCCATAAAAAAGAGCCTTCAAAAATCTAAGCATTATAGTACACATATTTATCCATAGTAAGTAACATACCTAAGTATAATATAACCCACCAGCAAATCATTGTAGTCCTACTCATTTATGCTTATGGGTAAGGGATTTCTTTTCCCAACAATGTTTTCCTGAACTAAGATTAGTGAAAATACTTTAATACAACAATGTGAAAAAAAATTATAGCTAAAACAGAAGGCTAAAATACTACGCAAATCAGGACAGAAAATCTTGTTAGGGACTCTTATAACATTTGTGACATTTAATGAAATGTTGAATGAGTGTGTGAACAGTTTGTTATTCATATCCCCCATCAGACAGTGACCAGGAATGCTGAAAAAAAAAAAACATGATCTAGGAAGAGGGAAAAAGGGCAAGTAAGAAGAACTAACACTTATTGTTCACCTATTACATTTCAGCTTCTACAACATAGATACTTCATTCTTTTATTACTCACAATAACTTTGGACAGAAAAGTATTAGAGTCTCCATTAAGCAGCTGAGAAATAGAAGAGAATAAGTGACCATCTCCATTAGCAGAGATAAGTCCAGAATAGATCCTGCCCTAGGACTTTTTCCATAATGTATGCTCAAAGGTAAGAAATCCTTTGGCTTTGCTTTCATGAGCCATAGTTATCATATTAAGATCTTAGCTCTTATAATACAGACAGAATGTAATTCACACATTTTAATCATATTTTGAGACATTACTTGACCTCACTTAATGATTTACATGCCACTACAGATGCACTGATTAACCCAAAATAGGAAAGAAAGTGAATGGTTTGTCAAAGTTGGTATCGCTGTCTTTCTCCAGCCTTCACATGAGTGGTACATTAACTTGGCTGCTCATTGAAATCAAATGACAAACATTTAAAAATATCTGGGTCTCATAGCCAGAGACCCTCATTCAGAAGAACTGGACTTATCTCAGGCATTTGTAGTTTAAAAGATCTCTATAGATGAATCTAGTGCATATTTTGGCTTAAA
>NW_004567112.1:54154084-54194297 GCF_000260355.1 Condylura cristata
AAAAAAAAAAAAAGATGCACAGGTGATCTACCTGGCTCTCCCTGTAAGGTGTTTCAAGCTCAAGCCAGTAATCACCACTTGACACCCCTCATCCAGATGCAACACTAGATTGCTAACATCCCCAATATGGATGTGTGTCCTTGAATCAACAGCTGCAGGTGGCCCCATACACCAGTGCTATGCAACCATCTCAGGTCAGGGAGGTTCACTGTTGACTTGGGCAGACAAAATGACAACTTTGGAGCCTTTAGTGTCTCTCACATGTCTTTAATACTGAATAAGGGGTCTGGACCCACAACGCAGACCAGCAGGCAGGGAGGCAAAAAGGGAGGAGGCAGGAAGGCAGCAACTGAGCCTCTGTGAAAATTCCTTTTTGTTGGATCTCTCAGCCCAGTTGGCTATAATTACACATGTGCAGGCCCGGTGCTCTCTGGCTTTTAGGCCCAGGTGCATGTGGCATTGCTTGAGCTCTCAAGTGTCTTTTGCAATCACGCAGTACACGTGGGGTAATGAAACCTGGGAGGAAAGCAAGGCCTCAGAGGTAGCTGTAGTAGAGGTCAGTGGTGTGAGAGGCAAAAAAACAAAAAACAAAAAAACAAACAAAAAAAAAACCTGAGTATAACTACAGATCAAAAACATTCTGTAGGGGAGGGGGAAGGGCCAGGACAGGAGTAGGAAGAGCACAAGGGCCTATGGTGATGGTGCACGGGTGAATTGGTAGTGGAAATTTCACGGGGAAATCATATATTGTACAAAAACAAAGGATGATGCAATGAATATATTTAAAAAATAAATGAAAAAAAGAGCCTGGCCCTCCCTGGTGGTGCAGCGGGTTTAAAGCACAGCACTAAGATGCTAAAGTCACTTCAGCATGAGTTCTGTTCCCACCCCAAGGTGATCCACATGGCGTAGACCTCTTCTGACCCACCCGCTGCTCCCCTCAGCAGTGTGCTTCATCAGTCAGCCTGTTCTGCTCCCCACTCTGTTTCTGGTGAATCCTTCCACCACCCCACACCTCTCGCCTGTATTCCAGTTCCTTGTGCATAAATAAATAAATCTTAAAAAAAAAAAAAAGAGCCTGAGTACCCCATGTTCATTACAGCAGTAATCCTTCCCTCTACTGAGTTGTACAGGCCCAGAAGCACTACACAGTTCAATTAAAATTTTTCCTACCCCTTTCCACAAATCATTGCCACTGATGTATACTGTAGTCCTCCTTTTATTCTCCTAGAAGTTACTGACTTTGTTCTTCAGCAAGTTAGGTGCTAACATATGGAGGAAACCCAACATTTTTACTGCTATTTTTCTGGATCCTCAAAACAAAATATCTCCAATTTTTGCAAAGTCCTTTACCCTTCACATATATTTACTGGAACTCAAAGTTTCCCTCATGTGTGTGATCTTGAAAAAGCCCTGCTAGATATTAAATATCTACAAAGAGTTCATCAATCACAATAAAAATCACAAATAACTCAATCAAAAAATGAGCAGCTAAATAGGCACATCTCCAAAGACATACAAGTGGCTATCAAGCATATGAACAGAAATTCACCGTCACTTACCATCATAAAGGAAATGCAAATCAAAACCACAAAGAGATACCACATTGCTCCTATAAGAATGACCCATAGCAATAAAAGATAAAAAACAACCAGAAAAACCCAAGTGCTAGAAGGAGTGTGGGGGAAAAGGAATCCTTTTAACTGTTGGTGGAAAGGTAGACTGATCCAGTCCCTATGAAAAGAAGTGTGGAGTTGCCCTAAATGACTAATGAACCTGCCATATGACCCAGAAATTCCACTCTTAGGTATCTACACAAAGAATACAAAAATATTAACTTGAAAAAATAAAAACCCGCACTCCTATATTTATTGCAGCACTGTTTACAATAGCCAAGATATGGAAACACCCTAAACGCTCTAGAAAAGATGGGTGAATCAAGAAGATGTGGTACATATACACAATGGACCAACTACTCAAAGATCAAAAAAGATAAACTCAGGTCATTTGTGGCAACATGGATGGAACTGGAAGGGATTATCCTAGGTGAAATAAGTCAGAAAGAGAAAGCTAAATACCAGATGGCTTCACTTATATGTGGAATATAGAGAAACTAATAAAGGATCAGACAAACTATAAAACTCACCCTTGAAAGCAGGCCATAGAAATGAAGCATCGGGGGTTGGGGGGGATGGGGGAAGGAGAAAATGAGGAAAGCGAACACAATGGACTATGGTGGTGGAGGATTATGGGTACTATGGTGATGGGAGAACTAAGGTGACCATAAATACGGGAAGAAATCCTATATCGTGAAAAAATTTACAAGGATTTCAAACAAGAGAATATGATAGAAAAATAAAAGAGGGAGGGAGGTTCGAGGGAGGGGAAAGGGGAGAAGTTTTCTAAAAGATTGAGAGAACTCTAGAATCAGATGACATAAATTTTAAATCTGACAGCATTTCCTGTTTGCGTGACCCTACAGAAGCATTATTTTTTCTTTTATAATACAATCTTTTTAAACTTGTAATAGTGCTGCTAACTGCTATATGGGGTCTGATGGAAGTTTCCTTTTCTACTCTGTATGTCTCCCATCCCCACAATGGCTGGAACTCTCAGAGGACTTCAGTGACGACTAAATGTGCTTACCAGTTACCTTAATCTGATAGATCACTGATTTACCACAAGTTGCTGGACACCATTGCCTCTGTCAAGATTTGTGATCATTTCCAATATTGATGATGTCATTTTTGGAGTTAGTGGGTTTGGAGTGTGGAGTCCTTGGGTTCACTCTGGGAAAGGTTTCTTCAGAGCTCCCCTTTCAAGATTCTCCATGATACAGAGACAACAGATGTATTTTAGGACCAGGTTTATTAGAAAAGGAATAGAAGAGAGAAGGACATGTGCATAGACACAAGAGGGCAGGAAGAACTGCTCTGAAAATGACAGGTTTGCTACGAGTAAGGCCTGCATGGTTACAGGCTGGTGGCCTTGAGAAGAGCTGCCTCTGCTGAGGGAGGTTGGAGAAGAGAAGCCCTGACATGGTACAGGTCATGGGCAGGCAGGAGACTGCTGCCTTGCAGAGGGAGAGGTCTGGTGGAAAGAAGCATTTGCAAAGTTACAGGTGGACAGAGGACTGCTGCTCCTCTGTGGGGCAGTGCTGGGTTTTATCATTTTTTTTTTTTTGGTAGGGAGGGTCTCATCTTCTTGAATGGATGGTTTGTTTTTTTTTTTTTTTTAAAGATTTATTTATTTATTTGTGCATACAGAACTGGGGTACAGGCCAGAGGCTCAGGGGCGGTGAGAGGCTTCACCAGAGACAGAGTGGGGAGCAGAACAGGCAGATCTACGAAGTACACTGCTGAGGGAAGCAGCGGGCAGGCCAGGAGAGGTCTGGCTCGCCATGTGGTCTCCTCCAAGGCAGGCGGCAGGCGGGAATCGAACTCATGCGGAAGTGGCTTCAGATTCTCAGTGCTGTGCTTTAACCCGCTGCGCCACCAGGGAGGGCCTGGATGGTTTGTTTTTAATCTTCACCTTCAGGTCTGTCCTCTTCAGACCCTACAGCTGTCTGATAGATTTTACAGCTAGATTAATGTCTATGTTAACCCCTTCTACCCCTATCTCCTATAGGAGACAGGTTCCTGACCTTGTAATGTCCCTTCCAGTTTTTCTATTCTTATCCTCCATCATTACTACTATCTCCTGTTGCTTTCCTGTTGCATGGACAACACCACACTGATAAATGGGAGTCCTGGAGCAGACTACACAATGCAGGATACTTCAGAAGAGCAAGATCATGGCCTTTTTATTGATAAAATAACTATACAGCATCAGTTGTGAGGGGAAGGAGGACAAAAAGAAAAGGGAGGGTTAAGTTAGAAAATGTGCTCTATCATCTATAGTATCAGGGATTGTGAGTCTACACTCCAGGAATTTCTCTTCTGCTTAATGACTCAGCATTGTAATTGAGATCCAGCCCTAGAGCCTCAGCATGGTTTCAATCTTGTCAACAAGGCATTCCACTAATCTGCTCTGGTCCCTTGTCATACATCAATCAATGGCCCTGTAGGTGTTCCTAGTCAGACCTCCTGGAAATTTCCCACCAATGAGCCAGGGTCCTTGAAGAGCTGTAGTTGCTTTGTAGTGCCTCACAATATGTAAAGGTTACTCAGTGTTGCCTGAAAAATGCATGGGTACCTGGGAATGCCTCATTTTCTAATTCAATGTCGTATTGTTCAGAGCTGTACCAAAGTAGTATTGCTCCAAAGGCTTCCAGGACATTAGCATTCCTCATGTTTCCAGAGGATATGATGTAATTTTAAGTAGTGTTAAAGGGGAAAGGATGTCCTGAACAACTATAGACACAGGTTTGGTGGACTCCACCCCCACTCCAGACCAAAGAGATTAAAACTGGAGGAACTACAAATCCCATCATCACTGAAGGGAAAATTGCTGGGAACTGAGGGTGGAGTTAAACTGCCAGGTTTGGTGTAAAATAAGACAGGTGGGCCTTGGGGGTCTCTTAGCTCTCGGTTTATCTCTTGTTTTTTTTTTTTTTTTGCCTGCTCTCTGCATGCCATTGAGATAATAGACCGGGGAACTGATAAGGTGCATTAACCAATTTATCTCCCTATCTTTTTCCCTGAGCTATTCATTTTTCCATTTCTTTTTTGGTAGATAAATCCTTTATTAACCTTTCTAGTATGTACCTGCAATTGAGTCTTATTATAAGTCCCTTTTAGGTGTACAGGTGAGTACTCACACACAGTACAGTAACCCATTTCATATAGGGGTTACCCTGTAACAGTTCGAATGACTGATATACAAAGCAAGTAATGGCCACCATGATACTCTCAGACTATCCCCAATACAATATCCCAACTTTTATCTGTTATTAGATTAACATTATCTAACATCATCTTGCTTGTGATGTTCTCTCTCTCTCTTTCTTTCTCTCTCAGTAACATTTAGTTTCTCTTATTATAAGGAAGAAAGGATGTCCTGAAAAAACTCTACTCATACAGGTTTTGTGGACTCCACCTCCACTTCAGACACTGGAACTGCAAATCCCATCAACACCAAAGAGAATCATTCTGGGACCTGAGGATGGAGTTAAGCAGCCAGGTTTGGATATAAAACTGAACATGTGGGTTCTGGGGCTCTCTTGGCCTCATGGCTCATGGCTTGTCTTGGGTTTACACCAGTTTTCAACATTTTATTCAGGTACCAGGTCAGTGGAACTGGTAGGATGCATTAATCAACTTACTCTCTTTCTCTATTTCCCTGAGGTATTAATTTCTCTTTTATCTTGTAAATAAATTCATTATTAACCTTTTTGTGTGTGCCTACATTTGAATCTTAAGTGCAAGAGTGAGGATGGACCCACAGTCAGGCAAATCAATTCACACTGAGTTGCCCTGTAACAATAGCAATAGGAGGGTCTTCTGGATGGTCAGTTCCACCAGTCCATCAGATGTGACCAGACATGAATTTTGATGATGGGCCTGACATAAGCTCAAGCTAGAGACCACCATGATCACTGTCATCAATCTGAAAGTGTTTCCTCAGGTAGCAGCTATGATTTAAGAAAGACTGAGATGTTAAAAGGGCAGATAGCCCTGATCCTGTGCCTCCCTTTTGCCCTCCTCTGCATGTCACATATTGACTAGCCTGCATCTCTGACTAAACAGCTTACTAAACAAACTACAGAAAAACCTTTCCCTGGGAAGTCATAAAAAATACAGACCTATTGAGTCAACAGAAGAGCCTAGAAGAGCTGCAGAAACAAGTTATCAGAAGCCAAGATTTTAGACAAACACTAACATACTAATTTATCAGACAATGGGGTTTTTAATTTGCTTTGTCCCTTCTATGCCTATTTTCACTTCTCCCTCCATCTTCTCTAAGCTTCTTATCCTCCTGTATGGGGTATCTTATTTCCTGCCCATTTGTGTTGATTTGAGTTGTCTTCTCAGGTCTCGCTGGGAAATGTACTTAAAATATTTGCTGTCCAATCATCCTATTCCTAGTTAGTCTTTTCGGTCCAGGTCCTAATCATGGGTACCATATTTCCTTGTCCTAATAGCCAACATATTACCTTTGGGAACTGACTGGGTGGCATAGAAGGGAGATGGTGGTGAGAGAAATAAAGCTCTAGAATAATTGTATGTAATATTTGGATCCCACTTTGTTCCAGGTTTATGAAATTCTGGGAGTTTATCCAGTAGATGGGGAAGGGGGAGGGAAGTGGGTGTTGAAAAGTGTTATATGCCAAAATTCAGTTTTTCCATAATGGGCAATATAAATAACCAAAGCAGGTTATTGTTAGGCTATGATAGAAGGAAATGGTAAAAGAATGAAAAGAGAATCAGGTTTAGGTGAGTGATACATATGTCTGCAAGAGAAATGCAGCTGTCGGTACTGGCAAATAATTTGGGAGAAAATAAAATGTACTAAATTTGGGATAAAACACGTTTCAAATAATGGTGTTTGGGTACCTAGTCATAGAGAAATATATATTGGCTACAGAAAGTAAAAATATAAATACAGAAAAAAGGAGTGAAAACTGTGACACAGAACCATATTGCCAAAGAAAAGGACAGAAAGAACCAAACACCAAAAACTAACTAAACCCTGGGCACATGCGTAGTCACCCAAGAGGGAAGTGAAAACAAGGGATTCAGATTGTAGCCAATAAGTGAAGTTTAAAGGGTGCCTTCTGTCATAACTCTTTCTACATGGTGTTAGAAACAGTAACTGTTGCTTTACTTTCCCCTCAAACAAGTTCTGGCCAGTTGATACCATACACATCATTTTAATGCTGTATTTCAAAATGTGTTTCCTAATGAGGTCTTTTTAATAGTTCATTAGCTACATTTCCCTGAAGTGAGACAAATACACACTTGCCTTGGGCTGAAACAAAGTTGAGTATAATTACAAAGTGGTATTAATATATTAAAAATTTGCATGAAAGGACAGGCAAGGCCTGAATTGTAGGGCATTAAGAAATGTATGTTGGAAGAATGAATGAATGATTGAATATGTAAAACTTTAATTTTGATTACAAAAATTAGAAATTAGTATTCTAAATAAAAATTCTCCCTGATGATGACACTGTAAAAGTTGTCAAGTAAATGCAGCAAAAGAGAGTAGCAGCACAGGTTTTTACATTTAAAACTATTCTGAAACAATATTTAGTAAGCTTGGTGTTGAGTATTGACACAAAACCAATGATGTTACATTATAATTTCAAAGTGAAATGTTATATGTTTTTTTTTTTCTGCCTGTTCCTGGGAGATAGGGCAATAAACTCTTAGCCCCACAAACTAAACATATTTATAGAGGATTTGGAAGGAATCCCAAAGGAGACTGATAAAACAGATTAAAGGAATAAAAAAATGATAAGAAAATTGGCCCCAGATAGAAAGACAAAGAAATTTGGTTTATTTAACTAAGAGAAGTAAATAGTAATCTTCATGTATCCTACCAATGTGGCAAGCAGCTGTTCTGTTTCCCTGTAGGAAGGAAGAAAAAATGAACTTCTACATTGGAGGCAGTAAGTAGGCTGTTCCACAAGATTTTCCCACAACAGACTTCCTGCCTTGGGGCTAGGGTACACTCTTCGAAAGGACCATGAAAAATAGGAGCATTTTCTTTTCTCTGTACCTTTCTGAGCTTGAGTAAGCAGCCATATATCTAAACAGCTGCCCAGGAACTGGGAGAAATTCTATAAACAAAGAAACCCTTTCCCATTTTTACAGTTCTCAAAATTACCACATGCCTTTAGGCAATGAGAGAGGGAGAAAACTTTCAGACAAGTATTTTTTCTCAAGATTATAAAAGGATAAATGAATTCTGAATATTAATCATAAAAATATATTTTAAAAGAACCTTTACTATTTATTAGCAACAGATTTGCTTTGCCTATGTCCCACTTGCCACTCAGAAAATAAGATTATTCAGCTGTATTCCTAGTCAAATATAAAAAGACACACTATTTCTTATTATTCAACAACACAGGATGTTTATAACCTTTTTGATGTTATAACTTTCCTGATTTTTTTTCCCCAAATATCAATGCAAGTTTATACAGTAAAATGACTAGATGGTGACATGTTTATTACTGTCCTGTTTTCTGCAGGGGTTGGATGAATCTACATTCCTTGTATACCATAGTATATAAGGATTCCTTTTTCTCCACACACTCATCAACATTTGCTGTTTCTGATATATATAAATATATGCAATTCTCATGGAAATAAAGCAGTATCTCATTGTGGTTTTGATTTACATTTTCCTGATGATAAGTGATAATGAACATCTTTTCATATGCCTGTTGGCCATCAGTATGTCTTCTTTGAGAAATATCTGTTTAGTTCTTCTTCCCAGTACTTGATATTTGTTGAATAAATGTGTGAATGAATGAACGATGTCCTGACTTATGCCATAGTCAAGGTACTGACAATCTTCTGTTTCACAAACAAGATTTGCTTTTCCAAATAATTTTATTCTATTAGCTCTAATCCAAGAGCATCATATTTTCTATTGGCTTTTTCAATTTAAAGTAATTTGTGTTGGTAAGGATGTAGAGAAAATGGAAGCCCTTCATACTCTTGGTGGGAACTAAATTGGTAAAAATGCATTTTGAAAAATAGTATGAATTCCTCCAAAAAGCAAAAACAAACTAGCATATGATCCAACAATTCCACTTCTGGGTATTTAGACAAAGAATACGAAAACACTAAATCAAAGAAAAGATGTATCTATTCTTATTCTCACTGTAGCACTATTCACAATAGCCAAGATAAGGAAACAATCCAAGGGCATACCCACTGATGGATGAGAAAGGAAGATGTATATACACAATGGAATATTACTTAGCTGTAGAAGATGAAACATTACCATTTTGACAACATGGATAGACTTAGAGAGTAATGTAATAAATAACCCCAAAATGAAAAAGACAGATACTATATAATTTAATTTATATGTGGAAAATAAAGAATTGAAACCAATGAGCAAATAAGACAAAAGAACTCTTTTATTTTATAACAATATAAAGGTAGTTACCAGAGGTGAAGAGGTTGGATGGTAGGTAAAATAGGTAGGGGAATGGAGGTTAACTAGATAGTGGTGGCAGTACCCAGACCTTCAATGGGGCACGGGATGGCATATATATTTTCTAAGGTGTGAAGCTGTTTATCTGATTATAAAATGTTGTAAGTCAATGTTATTTTAACAAAAAGTAAATACGCATATATAAATTCTTAAAAAGTAAGCAAGATTTAAAATTCAGTTCCTCAACCATACTGACCATTGCTAAGTCACCCAATAGCAATATAGTGCTAGTGTCTATCGTATCAGACAATGGAGAGAGAGACCATTTCCATCACCACAGAAAATTCCACTGATGCTAGATTAGACCGACTCAACATTTATCAATACAAAATAGCTTTATATAGGATATTATGCAAAGTAACAGCTGTAGTTAACCTTTCAGTGTATTTTAAATACTAGAAATCCTTGTCCCATTCTAAAATCAGGTCAGACTACAGTGTTCTGCTTTGTTTTTCTCCAGTCTGAGTACCTAATGGCAACAAGCATCTAGACTCCACATAAGAACTGCAGAAAGGAAAAATTGTTCTAAATGATCTCGTTGATTTGTTGTTGTAAGGGGTGTGTGTATGTCAAATATACCTGAACCCAAGACTTAATATTATAATTCTTTCATTCTATACCCCCTTCTTATAACACCTCCTAGCAATAACACCAATATGCACTAACTGTCCAAGTCTCTTCAGACCCTTAGAAAATCATATGACTTTCACAAAAAACAAAAAACAAAAACCTGGCCCAACGCCCAAAGAAGTCAGTCTAAGGTTTGTGAGATAACATCAAGTCTAAGTGAAGTTGCTTCAAAAGTATCATGAATCCAACAAAACTGCACTTTAATCCTTCTTTAAATCTCCTTCAACTTCATAATCTTGCAATGATCCATGGCACCTCAGCTATTGCAATGAAAATCAAAAACAGATTCTTTTGAGTAAGTTTACTGCTTACTTTAAAAAGAGCAAAACTTAGAGTACCACAATACAGTAACTATCAATAGAACTTTTAGCAATAAATATCAAATCTTTAATGACCAAATTTAGAACCCATATTAGAATGAGTATGTGTATAAATTCAGAAGTACAGAATCTCTATCCCAAGTTATAGTGAAGTTATGAACTTATTAAAAAGTTCCCCTCAGCAGTGTACTTCGTCGATCAGCCTGTTCTGCTCCCCACTCTGTCTCTGGTGAAGTCTTTCGCCACCCCTGAGTCTCTGGCCTGTACCCCAGTTCTGTATGCACAAATAAATAAATCTTAAAAAAAGTAGGCATATATTTATTTTTGCTTCTATATTATTTACCACTAAAATGATAGAAAACACAAAAACTGAATAAACACAAAAGGGCAAAGAAACTTGAGAAAATACAATAGCAAGAATTGATAAATGAAAAGAAAATGAAGCATACATATATATGGATGCATATATTAATATATGTACAGGGCTATAAAATTATAAACAGTCATGGATGATGTGAATATTCTAAAATCTTCCAGGAACAACAACAAAAAAGCAAGGTTAAAACTAAAGACTAAGAAATCATTAGAATGACCTTGTATTTTTGGCAGTAAAAATTAGAAGACAAAAAAGCAGTATTTTAGAAATCTAAGAAAAATCATACTTGGGATTCTTCACCCATTCAAATTATATCTAAAGTAGGAAAAAGATGCTTTCAGACAGGCATGACTGAAAAATAATCTCCTACAAACCAGTTCTTAGAAAGCTACTAAAGGATATACTCCACCCAAACAAGGGAATAAAGCAAGCGAGCAAGCAACAGGGTGCAAGATAAGGGAGGAGTGACAAATGATGTTGAAGGATGTCAATTATGAATCAGAGTAAGAGAGTAACTAGTTTAGGGTGGAGCTAAAGAAAAGAGCACTAAGCAGGAAAGACTCTAAGAAAATAAATAGATATCTGATGTGGGATTGACAAAATGTTCGTTATTTCTGACAATTGGCTATGAATTAATAAGAGAAACGACCTCAAAGTTCCGTATGTCCCATGTATCTGGGAGTTACAGGAAGCAAATGTACAGTTTGAATGGATCGGGGGAGGTTGTAGAAAGTAATTCCTTACTATTCAGATTTCTACTAGGGTAATTTCCTCTAAAAACTCTTGGTCTTTCCCTTCCCTCCATATGTTTGTAAATATACAAATCTATATTTGTATATTTAAGCTACAGGGATTCTGGAAACAACTAGATATGCATACATAATTCAACTTTTTCTCCCTTTTGTAGGAAAATTGAAGTCTAATCTTCATTTTGTCACAAAATTTACAGGGGCAGACCCTCCCAGACAAAGTTCTGTGATTCACTGGTGCTTCTGCTGATTGGGTGGGTGGATCTGTTCTGTATTAAAAGTTCATTTTTGTCACATAGCCAATCAAATTTTCCAAATGCCTCAGAAGAAACAAAGGTTATTTATTTTTCGTTTGCTTTACTCTTTGTCTCTCTCTCTCTCTGTTGGTTCCAAGGTTGGGTTTAAAAAAGGTTATTTACTGCTCTCCCAAACATCAACGTTGTAATGGTTTTGTGTATGTGTAACTGTGGAAAGAAACATATTTTACTGAGTAAGAAATATGTATAAAGGGCAATTACTTCTTAAGTTAAATAATTAATTTCCCAAGGTATAGAAGAGAATGAAATCTACTTCCTGGGTTTCTTTGCTTTAAGGTAAAGTAGTGTAGTTTTAAATCTTCCAAACATACATAAAAGAATAGAAAATATTATGACATTCATGGTTCATCAGCCAGCTTTTAACAAATCTTAACATTTTTGCCATGTTGATATTAAGAGAAACCAACACATGACAGACAGAGCTGAAGTTCTGTAAGGTCATTTACTTGCTTTTTTCTCTCTCCAAAGGTAACCACTATCTAGAAACTGGTATCATTCTATGACTCTTAGGATTGTGTTTTTTCCAGTGCTAGTACCGTACAAAAATGTATATGCCAGTGCAGCATTTCTTTACTTGGTTTAACATTTAAATAAAGTATCATATTGAATGTAGAATTCTGTAGCTGTGTATGCCAAGGGATATTATCAATAAAAAGGTGATGCTAGTGGATCAAAAATAATGGGCCTGGATCAAAGTCCCGACTCCAGGATCTTTAAATGGTGTGACTTCAGGGAAGTGACTTAATCTGGCTGAGCCTACAAATGGGGATAATAAGTGTCTCATCGTCATGCAGCTGCTGTTAAGAGTGAATCAGCTGATATGAATATAGCACTCCTAACAGCACCTGGCTCATAAAAATCCCGCTTTTTAATGTTCACTTCTATTTGGTAACATGATGTTGATTACTCACACAGTAAGCATATTTATATCATTTTATTTTGTGTTTTTATTTCTTTTGTTCTTTACTCTCTTTTCTTGATTGTGATTGAGCTGACATTTCCTAAATTCCTTTTTCTACAAATTTAGGAACTATCAGTTTATTTAGCTATTTTCATGGCATTACAAATTGAATACTAACGGAACAGGTACACACATCCTCTTTGTTGTTATTCAGTATTTTAGTTTAATATAAAAAATAGTTTTTTGTTTATAGTCAACAGTTAATTAATTTGTAAATCTCAGCACTCACCATTGCTCCTTGTGTCTCATATTTTTATTTTTATTGTGTTTTTCTTCCTTTTAAAATATATCCTTTAACAGTTCTTATAGTGATTGCTTGTAAATAACAATAATCTTTTAGTCTTTATATAACTGAAAAGTCATATTTTTTTTCTTCACAAAAAAGGCTTTGGTTCTAGTTGATTATCATGCCACACTCAGAAAAAGCCTCCTTAGTAAGTATTGCTGAGTTACTGAATAAATTAATAGATTAACTCATAGAAAACAAAGGGGGAGCGCCCATGCAGAATCATCAAAGAGGGCTAATGAGATAACATATGGTCTCCAGAAATTCATGTTGGTTCACTCTTTAATAAGTAAAATAATGATTTTAAAAAAAAAGAATTTGCTTTAAAAAAAGCTTGATGGGAAGACAAAGACAGCCTGAATTAAGTAGTATTTAGTAAGAGTTGAACTGAGCAAATGTTTTAAAATAAATGTCCTTAAAGTTTCTGGTCTTAACCTGACCCAGGCTGTAGGAAATATTTATTAAAGTAGAAGAAAAAATGTATCTGGGGGAGGACCAGATAGCAAAATCTGATTCCAGCTGTCATGATTATATGGAAGGATACAGAGGACAGTCTTCTTTATTAATGACTTCAGGCTAATAGGCATTGCTAGGGCAACAAAGAGAAATACAAAGGCAGAAGATGAGTGTGGGTACTGAAAAGAAAGAGAAGAAAGTAATAAAAGGAAAGAAAAAGAGAAGAGAATGGCTTCTAAGATCATCTTTTAAATATCTATTGTAATTTGTATAAACTATAAATTATATTTATTAGAATATTTAAAGACTGTTAGGATTAGATATATTTCCATTTAGACTAGACTAAAGTTCTACAGAGAGAGCAGAGGCATTCAAGATATAAAGGCATTTTTGTTCCTATTCTTGTGAGCAATGCAAATGGTCAGGCTGCTTCACAGATCTCAAATGCCACTCATGCTAGCTGCAGATGTGCTATGGTTCCTGCATTTTGTTACCTTTATACATTTGGTGGTTGTCATATAATAGCATGTTAAGTCAGGGCATTACTCTTCTTTAAAATTCTCATTCCAATAACCTGGTCATCACTTTTATAGCTTTCTAACAATATCTAAAGTGTCCTCATGACTAAATATCAAATAGAATAGCATCACTAAATTTGGTGGAAGGAAATGAGGACATGGGAAGCAAAAGACAGCTGGGATATTTATATCAAGCAAAATAAACTTTAAGTCAAAAATAGTAACAAAAGAAATACACTGATAAAAAGATCAACTCAGAAAAAGAGTATAACATTTACATATATATATGCATCCAACAGAGTACCTAAGCATATTAAGAAATACTAACAGATGTGAAGGGAGTTAGTGGTAACAGTACTGGTCTTAGTAGTAGTAAACTTGACTATGTCATTTTCAACAGTGGATATCTAGATAGGTTATCTAGACAGAAAGTCAATAAGAAAAACGTTGATCTTGAGCCATATGTCAAAGAAAAGTCACATAACAGATATACATAGAACATTCCATTCAACATCAACAGAATAGATAGTTTTCTCAACTCCAGATAGAAAATGATATCTCCAGGATATATCATATACATATATACTATATACTCCAGGATATCATATACTAGGTCACAAAACATATCTTAGGAAATTTTAAAAGACTGAAATCACACCAGATATATTTATCAGTCACAATGGAATGAAACTAGAAATACATAAAATGAAGAAAACTGGAAAATTCACAAATATGTGGAAATTACACAACACATTCCTAAATAACCAATGGGTCAAAGGTGAAACTAAGATATATCTTGAAATAAATGAAAATTAAATCATAAAATTCCAACACTCATGGGATGTAGCAAAAACAGAGCTGAGAGAAGCTTACAATGAAGTAAACAGACATTTTATTTCAAAATGCCAGAAAAAAGAACAAACAAAACCTAAAGTTGGCAGAGGGAAGCAGCTAACAAAAAGAAGAGCAGAAGTAAATGAAATAGAGAAGAGGAAAAGATAGGAAATATCAATGAAACAATTTTTTTTTTCTGAAAATATAAACCTTCAGTTAAAGCAATCAAGAAGAGAGAATTTAAATAAACAAAATTATAAGCAAGGCACTGAAACCAATACAACCATATGGATTATCATAAGAGATTATTATGAATAATTATTTGCCATAAAATTGAAAACAGAAAATCTGATCAAATGAATAACAAGTGAAGAGATTAAATTAGTTACCATGAACCTCCTAAAAGGAGATTCTATCAAACTTTTAAAGTAGGATTCAGATCAATTTTTCTCAAGATCTTCCAAAATATCCAAGAGAAGGGAACATTCAGAAATGCAATTGATGAAGCCAGGATTACCCTGATACCAAAGTCAGATAAGGTTACCACAGAAAAGAAAACTATGTGCAAATATCCTGAAGATTTCTGATGAAATTAAATTTAAAACGTGGCAACAAAATTCCAGCCAATTAAATTCAATAGTACATTAAAAGGATTGTACATGATAATCAAATGGTATTTATCCCTGGGATGCAAGGATGGTTCAATAAACATAAATAAATCAGTAATATACTATATTAGAATGAAAGCTAAATATCAATATCCTAATCTGAATAGTTGATGATCTCCTGTGTATAAATCCAATAGAAATAATTATAATTATTAACCAAAGGACATATACAAGAATGCTCATAAAAGTAAGGATGAATGATTTAAATTAAATATATCAGCAAAATCTATTACAAATAAATGGTAAATGAAAGAAGCTAAATACTTAACAGCACAAATTGTTTGAGTCCATCTAAGTGAAGCACAAAAACAGGTTAAAAAATAATAACCTATGCTGTTAGAGGTCAGGTTAATAGTTACTTCAAGAAAGGGAACTTAGTGACTAGAATGGCATACAAAGGGGTCGCTCAGATTGTTAGTGTATTCTATTTGTTAATCAGAGTGGTAGTTTTAGGGTGTGTGTTAAATTTGTAAATGTTCATGAAGATATATATTTAATATTTTTTCACTTTCCTATATGTATATCTCAATAAATAGTGTTTTAAAATCCAAGGAAAAAGTACTGGTTATGACAATTTTATAGGCAAATTCTTTTGAGAATTAGGGCCCTCGGGGGGCCAGAGAAGAGGAAAGAATGGTGATGTACTTGAGTCATGTAAGAATTTTAGCAGTGGAAAAATATAATTAATGCACAGAGATGGTTAACGTAGCACAATTGTGTGGAAATAAAGAATTTATATATGAAATCAAATAAGCCTCAGATGCAGAGCCAGATGGAGCTGTTATTTACTCCTATGTGATTCCAACTGGAAAAAATAACTATCTTTGGAGATTAACCTGTGACTCCCACAAATAATGGTGTCTGGCATGAACACAGGGAAAGATTGACTCTGGGCCCAGAAGTTTGCTGATTTTGAAATGAATGTGCTAAGAAATAACTTTATTTAAAAGAGTTGACTAGAAACAGCTGTACTTTGTCGTCAGAATAAAAATCCGCAAGTATTTTAAAACTTCAAAAAATATAACTAACAATGTGACCTCATTAACCCTTAAAAAGACATTTCTGCTGTGGCTGTATTTTATTACCATTTATCTCTCCTCAAAATCTCTTGCAATGTCTGTCTTCCAGAAAATTATAAAGGAAGCAGAACTTGAAAGAAATAATAAAATGCTCCTTCGATCCTAGTAAATGCCAAGGAAATCTGATATTTTTTCTTTTCCTACTAAGTTCTGAGCATGTTTAGTTGCAGTATAGTTTTAAGAGGGCTTAACTGTGGGTTGAGGTATTTTAAATAAAAGCAAACCAATCAAAACATTGAGGAAGATTTGATAGTTTGAGACATCATACTGTTATTTATTTTGTTGCAGTTTCCCATAGGATGGGACCTACTTAAGAAAATGTGTATGCTGACTTAAGTTACTGAGGAGAGTATAACGTCTCCTGCTGAAAGATGTTTAAGAAAAAAAGTTAACTGACTCTTTTTAATTATTTTGAATTAGTTGTCCCCGAAATGCAATGGCCAAATAGGGTGTCTTAGATATATGACTTCATTTTGTTCTCTGCTTCCATAAACAATTTTGAGAGTCTCTCTTTAATGGGGTGACACATTCTGTGTCCGCCAGAAAATATAAGCTCTAAACTATAGTGAACATAAACAGTAGTTTAAAGGGATTTAAAAATTGTCTACAAAGACTAACTGAGATTTAAAGTTGACAAATTAACCAACTTATTCAGGCAAAAATAGCTCCAATTTAAAGAGGTAGAAGGAAAGACCTTCAGATTGGTTGTTTTCTTATTATCTGCATAAATATGCAGGCCTAAGTTGTACTTTATGTAGATATACCTCAAAAGCTTCTTGTATAGCAATACCACCTTCACATTAGAAGGTCATACAGTTTACAAAATATTTTCACACATATCCTCACATACAATGCTTTACATTGAAAATGCTGAGAATTTGAAGGATAGGACTTAATATTAAGATGCTAAAGGAGAATTCAGAAAATCATAGTATAAATTCTAATCTGTGAGGATTAATTTAGAGACCATAAATTCATGCCACTTCAAAATAAAGGATGGAAATTTGGAACAAGAACTTTTCTGTTCATTATAGAATCATGATGAAAAGTTCCTGCTTGTATTCTCTCTTGGGCCTATAATCACTAGAATCTATAATCACTAGAAGCTTCAAGTAGCAAGCTTTTTTTCCCCCTACCACATTCCCCTGAGGGTCCAGTGCAGAATCTGGAGTTACAGCAACTATTTGATAGACAGTTAAATGAACTAATCTCTATAAGCATCTAACTTGCTTTTCTAATATGGACGCATCTAATAACTTCTTGAATCTGATTTCAGATTCATAATTTAAATACTCGCCAAGTTGTTCAAAATGAAGCTTTACAAAAGCAAATCTGTGTTTACTTTTAAGAAGCCAGCAAGATATATGACGAAATGTTGATGCTCTTACTTTTAAATATTTACAGTTATTTGGCCCACCCTGGTGGCGCAGCAGGTTAAAGCACAGCACTAAGAAGCTTAAGCCACTTCAGCATAAGTTGGATCCCCGCCTACCCGGGAGGTGACCACATGGCATGGCAGATCTTTCCTGACCCGCCTGCTGCTCCCCTCAGCAGTGTACTTTGTCGATCTGCCTGTTCTGCTCCCCACTCTGTCTATGGTGAATCCTCTCACCCTCCGCATCTCTGGCCTGTACCCCAGTTCTGTATGAATAAATAAATCTTTAAAAAAAATATTTACAGTCATTTCATCCATCAATAGATCTTTAACCATGATGTGGACAAAAAATACTTGTGCTCTATCTCTAATAATAAAATCTACAAACTAATAAAGATGAGTTAAATTACATGCCACCTCTACTAGAATGACTATATAGGTTCAAATATAAATTTTATATTCTATACTTGATCTTACCCAGAGGGCCAAGAAGCAATTAAAATTTATATGCTAATAGAGTGTTTCAAGTAATTATCTGATTTTCAATTTTCCCCTATTTTACAAAATCGTACATTATTAGCAATAATCTTTTATTACTAAAAAGTGTAGTTTAGGGACAAATGCCTATGGAACAACTATATGAGGCTATGTTAGCAAGACCCCTGAAAAATTTACAAAATCCCATATGCTTCCAACTATCTAAGACAAAGAATTTACAAGTTCTTGTGGAGGCTATCACAATTACAATCTCAAATTATATTTGATATCGGGGAGTGAATATTTTATAAGAGAAAGCATCTTCTACCTCACTATCAGACATGTTACTCTAAAGCATTACATTCAACAAACATGTAAGAACTAACGGACCCAGATAACTGTGCTATTGTTGTTATTATTATAAACATTCCTACCGGAATTCCTTCTAGAAAATGCACTTTTTATTTTGGACTATTTACAGAGTTAGCAAATCCTTTTCCATTGAAAGTGGAAAACAGTTTTAGAAAACACAAACATTATTAAGGACATGGCTAGTGAAGTAGGTGTGTATCTGAAAGAATGTGTCACTGTAGTTGCAATTTGAAGAATGTTTCCAGGGTGGCTCCAAATTCCAAAACCCATTTTAATATAGTTTTAAAGAAGTACCTCTAGCTTTATTTTTAAAAGTTGATGAGAATTTTACCTTTCATAAAGTTGCAGAAAACATTTTGAAAACTGTGAAGTAAGTGCAAGTTTCCAGAGGAACTCTCTCTTAAGGACAACACATTTTTTTAAAAATTGCATATAAATCACTTAAAAACTAAGTTTCATTATTTAGTAGACATACCACATAGAGTTTGCTCACATTTCAAAACTGGGTTAAACAATGTGATATTAATTTGCTAGAAAGCAGGGGAGTTTGCTACCATCAATCAGAAACAAGCTTTAGAAGACATAGACTGCTCTCCTACTCCCATCATGAACAACTTCAGATGCAAGTTGTCTCCATCTTTATTGTACTCTGTCTTTAATGTGCATCTTTTTTTTTTTAGATTTATTTATTTATGCTTACAGAACTGGGATACAGACCAAAGGTGCAGGGTTGGTGAGAGGATTCACCAGAGACATAACTGGGAACAGAACAGTCAGATTGACAAAGTACACTGCTGAGGGGAGCAGCGGGTGAGTCAGAAGAGGTCTGCCACGCCATGTGGATCAGCTCCCTGGCTGGTATGGATCGAGCTCGTGCTGCAGAGTTCAATAAAAAATATCAACTTCAATTAGTTGTTTCTCATAAGAGAATGTGAAACTGTGAAAACTATAACCTGAGCATTCCTATTATATACAAAGAAAACATTTACATTTTGTTTGCAGTTTTGGAAGAATATAGATCAATCTACAAAGTAGATTCTGTAGAAGTTTTCTAAATCCCAATGAAAATTTCAATTAAAAAAAGTCTTGGATAACAACTGGAAGGAACAACATGTCTGGGTACATCTCAACACTTTTTCAACACAGTACAATTTATTCGCTTCATGTTGACTTTGGCGGATCCTGACTTTCCTCAATGAAAACAGATCCTTGGCCATGATCTGAAATTAAATGCTGAAACAGGATCAAACATCTCCTAACATTCCCACATACCCTTTTTTAATTAATATGTAGTATGTCATGCAAATGACCCAGTGTGTCTGACATTTCAACTCCTTTGGCCTTCCACCAGTAGCAACAAAATAAGAAGCACAGAGTTGTTATAGGTTGTTCCAAGAATTCATCTATATTATACCGCAGTTCACTAGAATCAGGAAATTGGGGTGGGAAGATTGTGTTTGTAAAAGAGAGTAATTTTAACCTTCTTTGACTCAAGAAGATAATTGATCCAATGATAGCTTCTTCCTTATCCTCACAATTTTAATTTCTATATTCTGCTGCAATCTGGATCTGGATCAAATTGACCCTTGAAGCAAAAAGAAATATCCTTGTTGTTCCATTATGAGTCAATGCATGGTACAAACAAGGACTTGCTGCCTTTGATGTCTGAGAATTCTTCACTGAGGAGGAAGCCTCAAAGGTGGAGTGGGGGTGTCTGATAGCTGGGGGCAGAGCCTGGGAGAGACGAGGTTATTAAATGGAGTCCTTCATATCCCACTCAAGGACACAATGAGATATTTCTAAGGACAGGAGGATAAAAGAGGAGAGAGACACCTTTGCATTTTGATCAACAAATCAGTCATGTGATATCACAGGCTCTGTCCACTGGATATCTTCTTAATTAAAACCATGATTAAAGATAGACTTGTATGATATAAAAATTTCTGATTACAGTTAATGGTGAGCTGGCACGTCAGATTAATACAGGCACCTTTGATAGTGTCCCTTCTGTAAATGCTTACCCCTAACATTATAGAATCAGCTTTGAGAGCTTAAATGGAGGCTGATTTAAGTATGCTTATTCTGCACTGCAGACAAGGAGATATGGAAACAGAAAAAGCAGGCCAAGGAGACAAGCCTGTGACTGGGAATAAGGAACTGGGATCTCCCTCTTTTGGTTTGGCTGTGGACTTAATAAATGCCCTTTGGAAAAAAAAATGCACTTATTTGCTTTCTCCTTCTGGAAAGACAACATGCACATCTTCTAGAGAGGGTGATATTCACAATTCTAGCACCAACTTTTGTCTGTCAATGTGAAGCCTTATTTGGTGTGACAGCAAAGACCTCACAGTGAGGCCAGAGCATGGGGCAGAAAAGGTTAAACAATTAATTTGCCAAATTCAATTGCTAGGAAGAGATGGGACAATTCCAGGCAGTATAAATCAGCTATGCATTTAGAAACTATTATCAGGAGCACTAGACAGCCCTGCATGATAGTCTATAAACCACAAGTGATGTCAAAGCTGCGAAGCTGCCGTCTGCCAGAGGCTCTAGCATAATAATAGATGCTAAAATTACTGCTGAAGTAGCATATTTGATTACGGAGGGACCAAGAGCAGTAAAGTCCTTGGAAGACTTCCCTATGAGTTTTACAAGAAACAAGATAAGCAGCATCTCCAACTGTAATCACAAAATATAATAATAATAAAAAAATGCTCTGCGTTCTCACAGGACTTGCAAACATTTCTCCCTTGAGTGAGGTAAAATCATTCCTTTCCTAATGTACAATGATAAGACAAAGTTACCCCCAAATTGAGATGCTGTCTAGCTGATGACACAGAAAACCCCGTAAGGGGTCTTTTTAAACTGTGCTCCTAAGAATTGGGCTTACTTAATTAACCCTGACTTATGCTTTATTCCTCTGCACATTTTTCCTTTGTTTATGTATCTCAGTTGTACAATCCTTTAGTTCAACACTTTCAAGCTAATAGCTCCTGCTATTTGATGACTTGATGTTACTGCAATTTTTCCCCGATTCCCTCCCTCTCCTTGCATACCATTCTCATCCTCAGTTCCTACTATTTCCAGGTCATGCTCAAAGTCTCTCTTGTCACTTGTGAAGTACAAGGCTCAGACACAGATAACTGACAGACAAAAGTGAGTATCTACATGTGAGAAAATTCACTCCAATACTAAAAAAAAAAATAAAGCAACTAACATGGTTTTCTAGGAGTTCCTCATATTTTATGAAACTTCTTATATATCACCTGATTTTTTATGTATTTTTAAAAATTTAGATGGACCAATACATTGTGGAGTGCTCACTTAGTACAATTCAAATTATCTTTTAAAGAGCGTTATCTGCTTCAGAAATACACACACACAAATAAATTTAAATAAATGTCTCTAGGACAGCAAACCTAAAATATAAGACATTTATTTAACAGAAACAATCCATTGAAAGATACTAAGTACACATAAAAATACTTTCTACATCTCATAAAGTATTTGAGAATTATCATAATAAAATGCAAGGCATGCCCAAAGTAAAATTCTTCAATAAATTAAAATGACAACTGAAAGTATAATTGACACTGGGTTCCAACAGTGAGTCCATGTTCGAACCAGTTCCAAAAATGGGTCTTAATGGCCAACTGAGTACATATATAGAAAAGCCTGAATAACTAAAAAGGATTTGAACTTTCAGATAAAATAAATATGATTTGCTTTGTTTGAGACATCAGAAGAGTTGTTTGAGACACTTTAAGAGTTTTCCCTTTTAATAGGATAAAGTTATAGGATATATATCAAGTGACTATGGAAACTTATAAAAATATCTATTTTCTAATAACTCTAAAAATCTGAAGGCACAACAGTGCAGTGTGGTATGGTCTGCTTGGCAATCCATGCTCAGGCTCAATTATTTACCATATCTGAGACTGTGGAAATGATTGACTTTTCTGTCATTCAGTTTCATCATGTAAGTGGGAATTATAATATTAAAATGAATGCTAGACTTAACTCTTTATATTTAAAATACTTTGAAGAATCTCTTGTACATGTAAAGTGCTATTTGTTACAATGCTACCTTTTCTTTTTTTCTCCTTCCTCCTTTTTATTTAGAGAGAGGTTTCTCTGCATCTTTCTGTTCATCTCATTTAGAAGTACTCAATGGCATAAAGAAGGCAAATATCTGTGTACTTTCATACTTTCTAACTTGTGTCTGGCAAAAACAATGCACTATGCACTCTCCCTAGTTTCTTTCTAATTCCAATTTCTAATACCAGATTGAAGGACTGCAACTTCTCAACTTCCTTTTGCTTAACACTGGTCTTCTGCATGTTCCCCATTTACTTCTCCTGGATAAAAATTTGGTGAAATTTAGGTTGGGAAAAACCTTGTGAAGTATGCCTTATTATTTGATATTCCAACTATAAGTTTTGACTTCCAACAGTCTTTCTCAGGGTTCTACATTATGACAATCCCAAAATGACTTCAACTCCAATGGTCAAATGTGGCATATGGAAAAGCAACTCTGAAAAGAATGGATGGTCTTCAGTGCTTGATTATGAAATAACCACCAACCCAGGGGCTATGAGACAGAGCTTCAGTTCCCTAAGGACACTTGGATGAACACAGACTTCCAGCCTTCCATCATGATCTTGTGGGAAATATCATTATGGAAAGGATGCTCTATAGAAATGCCTATAGAAGACATTGGTGCTTTGAGTTTGAGTTTTTTTAAGATTTAACATCTTGATATGTTTAATCTTTTTTTAAGATTTATTTATTTAAGCTTACAGAACTGGGGTACAGGCCAGAGGTGGTGGGTGAGAGGAATCACCAGAGACAAGGTGGGGAACAGAACAGGCAGATATACTGAAATACACTGCTGAGGGGAGCAGTGGGCAGGCCAGGAGCTGAATGCCACACATGTGGACCAGCTCCCCAGCCAGGAATTGAACTCACACTACAGAGGCTTCTGAGAGCTTCATAGTGCGGTGCTTTAACCCGTTGCGCCACCAGGGAAAGCCCTTGCTTTCAAGTTTGAAATATGCAAAATTCACATGTAGCCTTGGACAATCCCTTTTGGCTGCAGTTTGATAATGACAGTAACATCCAGGATGTGCTTGTCTGGATAGATCGGCTTTGCGGAGGGTGGGGGGTGGGGGGGTGTCTCTATCATTAGCTGGCGACCCTGGCAATGTCCCTGTGCTGCAGTACTGCCTTACTGTAGAAACGTCCTTTTTCGCTAGAGTTGTTCCAAACATACTTCTCAGGCATTTCACAACACAATCTGTATTTTCAATATAGAAAGTCAGTAAGTTGTTTCCTATATCTTATGCTGAACTTTTTACCTTCACGCTTCTAAGACAACGACAAAAACTCAATTGCAACAAATTGCCTCCCTGGTGGCACAATGGGTAAAAGTCAGCACTCTGAAGCTATCTGCAGCCACTACACCATGATCCCTGGCTAGAGAGGTGACCCACATGACATGACCTCTCTTGACACGCCTGCTGCTACCCTCAGTGTATTTTGGTAAATCTGCCTGTTCTGTTGCCCACTCTCTCTCATGAATTCTCTTACCCCCCAATACCTCTGGCCTGTACCCCAGTTTTTGTACACATAATAAAAAGAAACAAAAAGACTTCTAAAAAAAGTAACAACACAAAGTCAAAATAAATTTATCGGTACAACTTGGCATTATATTGTTATTATATTGAAGAAGTGACAGTTTAATTCTTAGGAACTTCATTTTGTCAAAAACCATCAATTCCTTATCAGTTTCAGCCATGATCTATCAATATCTAAATAAGAACATAATGTGAAACTTGTTATTTTAGGAAAAAAGATTCAAATGTATATGCTTTAATTGGACATTTTTTAAGTTCATGAATTATTATTATTGATATACAGTACCGGGGAAATAATTTTATATTTTTAGTGAAAAATACACTAGATTTTCTTTGTCAGTAGCATTAATGAATGATAAAAACTAGCTAAGATAATCACTCTGATAAAAAATTCAACATTCAATTAACAATTGTTAAATTAAATGGTTAGTATGTGGTCATGTGAAATGAAATGTCCTACATTTGGGTGATACTGAGGAAAAAAAAAAAAACAAGTAAACATTTTGAGAAGTGACTAGCCATTAAAAAGTATCATAAAGATGGTAGAATATACTCAATAATTACTTTAGTGGCAGAAAAATTCTGCAATTACTTTCACAATGAGAACTAAAATCCAAAACTATATAATTTTCTAAGGGTCATAAGTATATTTGACTGCTTATGGCATATTCATTTTAATAACATTCCATGTTCACTTTTTATAGCTATCTTATTATGAAATCATTTATGAATATAAATAAGTGTTTGGTGCTTCAGAACATTTACCCACTTAGGACATTTTAAATTATTATAAAAGAAATAAAGTGCTTTGCTGATCTTTTTACCTACTTGGACAGAAATAAAAAGTATATAATTCTAAAACAAGTAATGGCTTGTTTTTTTTAAACTGAACAGTTAAAGACAGAGTCTACTCCTTTGTGCTGAGAACAATTACATAGAAATTAAGTTTTTTCTTTTGTGCTTCCTGGTAACAGGTAATTTTTCTTACTTCTGTATTATGAAAGAACTAAAGTATATACCAAGAGATGGCCAATAAATCTGACTGAACTAAATTTGTGGTGTATATCTGTCAGCACTGGCTTGGTGGGAAAGAAAGGAGGGGAAGCTGAGTGTGAGCCTTTTTTTGTTTGCTTCATTATTTTAAAGCAATGGTCCAACCATTTTGAGACACCCTTCAGATATCATATCCTAATTTCAATACTTCCTTTTCCTATTTACTTTTACATTGTATCCCTCTTTCCATCTTGATTTGTAACGACAGTATTCCCAAGAACATACTCCAAGTCCAGGATCATTGCACTCAAAGTGAAAGTAGATATATAAGTGCTTCCATCTGCCCATGCTGCTATGTGCGTGTTATAACAGGATGTTTTCTTGAGCTTTATGAATTCAAAAAGCACATTTCCCCCCCAAATAATTTGTAGGATTATACAAAATTCACTAACAGATACATCTTTGCAGTATGCTAAATGAAACTAATTACAGGTAAATTAGATTTTTATCTCGGTTAAAGTAATTACATCTCCATCTTATGAGCATTTCAAACTTCAAAGCAATTTTGGCTTTTCTAGTAATTATTAAGCTATAAATAATCTTCTATGAAGTGGAAAATCCTGTTCACTATAAAACAGAAAATTATCCCATGCCTATATAAGTTCCTAGTCATTTCTATGTGAATTGCTGAAATTTCTTTAGAACTAGTTTATTATTAATAGCTGACTCCAGCAAAACTGTAAGGATGTAAAGATTCTTTAAAACCTTCAGAGAAAAAAAGACAATTGGAATCATGAATAGAGAAAAGAGATAAATTCTAAATAATTTCTACAGAGTATTCAGCTAGATATGGTATAATGTTCAATATTATCATTCTCACTTGAGAATGAGCTTGTTTCATTAAAACATTATTGCTAATGAAAACAATTAATAGGTTTATTAATTTTCTATTGCTGCTGTAACAAATTACCAAATACAGTGGTTTGAAATAACATGAAAAGTATTATAATTCCTGACATCAGAAATCCAGAATAGGTCTTATGGAGCTAAAATCATGGTGTCTACAAGGCTGTTTTTTTCTGAGGCTCAACAGGAGAATCTGTTACTTGATTTTCCAATTTCTAAAGGTTTATACCCCCTTTTCATCTTCAAAGCCAGCAATCTCATCTCTCTGTACTTTGCTCTCATCATCACATCTCCTGTTTCTGATTCTCCCCTCCTGCTTTCACTTATAAGGCCCTTTGAGATTACAGGGTAACCAGGATAATCTTCCAAATCAAGATTCTTAACTCCTATCTACAAAGTCCATTTTGTCATATAGGGTAATATATTCACAGACTCCTAGAATTAAGTGGGACTGTTTTCTGCCTACCATACTAGATATCAAATGTGGAAAACAGAAGATTGTCCATTTTGCCCTCTTCCATGTTTCTACTATCTTTGAAAATCCATCGTTCATTTATTTAGTATGAGAAGCAACGTAAATAGTGAGCAGTAAAGCGAAGTGGTTCAGGTCTGGTTCTTGGATTCAGTCCTGGGTTTCACTCCAACTCACTGATTACCTGTGTCATCTTAGGCAAGTAACTTAAACCTCAATTTCCACATCTTTAAACTGGGAGTGATAACTGGACCTTCTTCTTCAAGTTGTTGTAAGAACTGCGTTACTTACCACACATGAAAAACTACCATATCAAAAGCATATACTATCAAATTGCTATCTATATTATCTTTTATGATTAAACATACTGAGAACTTTTTTAAGGGTGCAAAACAAAACAAACGCAAGAAAGGGTCAAGAATTCCAAACAAGGTGGAACCAAGGAAACCCCCGAAAGGAACCAAGTGGGAAAAAAAAGTTTAACCGCAAAGAATTAAAAAGTTTAGTGCACCTTCCAAATAACCATCATATTATTTCATCCTCCTGAGAAACTAGGAATTACAATACTGAATATGACTATGAAAAATTTAACAGAAAAGTTGAGAGAGGACACTTCTTTCCTTATGTACACAATTTTATTTTAAAATGCTTAACATGTATGATGGTGTATTACACCTGAGGAGAAAAATCAAAGATTATACAAAATGAACAATGATATAAGAAAAATTAATTAAATAAAAAAATGCATTAAAAGATGGGGAAGATAAAATAAAATGTTTAAATGTACTTAGTCCTAAATTTTTAAAAAACATATTGTGTTAGCTTATATTTGACTGCATAAGAGTGGCCACTAAGGACAGAGATTTTTGAGGTTTGATAAATTACACTGTTGTAAACATTTGTTTCTTGTGTCTTGCTCATTTATTTTATCACTTTTCTTTACTGTTCTCTTTTTAAGGCTAGAAATTATATTTAAATATATGACATATAATACATGCTGCTCATGTTATTTAATAAATACTATCATGTCAGTTTTCTTTCCCTAAAGTAATTTTCACAATGCATTTCATTCAAGTTTTAAAAATTCCTTCTGAGAAAGCTACCACAGACAACACTGGGAAAATGAAAAACAGCCTCTAGAGAAACGGCTCCAAAAGCCAAAAAATATTTATCAATATACTCCCTAGTCAAAGCATCCTCAAAACATCCTGAGAATTTCTTGACAAAACCTTCCTTTTTTAGTTTTTGAGACATGTAAGGAAATTGCTCTCACTACTTTCTTATCATTTTTATTTATGACTAAAAACTACTTTTCCCTTGCTTTGGTCACCTACTTTATTTAAATTCAGTAAGGCTCCAAGAAAGACTTGCCTCCATGTAGCAAAGGCTGGAGACTTACTAGCTCATAGGCAGGCATAAGGATAGGCAGAACTACAAGCATGGACAAAGCACCCTAGATCAGAACAGGAGAAAGCAGCATTACTATGACCAATCCTACATTAATTGAAAAGATAAAGTAAGTAAATTTTTTTAAGATTTATTTATGCATACAGAACTGGGGTACAGGCCAGAGGTGCAGGGGCAGTGAGAGGATTCACTAGGGACAGAGTGGGGAGCAGAACAGGCAAACTGACAAAGTACACTGCTGAGGGGAGTTGGGCCGGTCAGGAGAGGTCTGCGGAGCCATGTGGGTCACCTTTGGGGTGGGGATAGAACTCGTGCTGAAGTGGCTTTAACCTCTTCGTGCTCTGCTTTACCCTGCTGTGCCATCACGGAGGGCCCAAAATAAGTACATTTAAAAAAAATTACTTAGTTATATCACATAAGACACATAAGCTGTATTATACTTTTATGTTATTACAAATAAAACCTACCTATTTAGAACATAGTTTTTTTAAATCTACCTGTTTAGGTTCCTCCCTGGTGGCACAGAGGGTTAAAGTACAGCCCTGCAAGACAGCTATAGCCGCTTCGGTGCAAGGTCATTCCTCTGCCCCAGAGGTGACCCACATGGCGCGAAGACCTCTCCTGTCTCACCCACTGCTCCCCTCAGCAGTGTACTTCATCAATTTGCCTGTTAAGCTCCCCACTCTGTCTCTGGTGAATCCACTCTGTCTTATACCCCAGTTTTGTATGCATAAATAAATAAATCTTTGAAAAAATATCTACCTATTTAAAAATCAATAAATTATATAAAAGCACTCATTTAATACATACATAGTATCTAGCATTGGACTTAGCCTAGAAATGCAATAACGAAGCCAAGCTTCCAGCTGTCAAAAATGTGTCATCTGCCAACAGCATGAACATACATTATGATATGTTATATGCTTATTCAAAATCCTTAATAAGGAGAGTAGAATGATACATATGAATTTGTGGCATCATAGTCAGGTTAGGTATCTTATTCAAATTTAGGGGAGTGAAACTAGCAATTCTCTGTGACTAGACAGTACTAAATTATACTCAATGTGAAAAATCCTGCCAAATGTTGCCATGGATATTATGTCACAGAACAAGGCAGTTTTTGTTCTATAGCTGTAGCCCCTTACTATCTCATCTCCTAAAACTTGATCCCACATAGTCCAAGATAAAACATATTGCCCATATATGTAAAACATATTTGAAAAAAATCCAATTTGCTTATTTTTAATTACTTCACAATACAAAGTACAATTTTTTTAAAAAAGAAAAACTTAGAGAAATAAACACAAGGAAGTAAAAAAGGCATTGTAGGACAGTTGAACATAAAAAGGTAAAATGTGTTATTCTAAAGTTGAGCTAGATAGTGTTACAGCTGACTTTTAGGTACATTTTTAATATCAGTAACTGTCTGGTGTTGAAAGAACCTTAAACATCATTTATCCTAATCTCCTATATAGTAGCTAAGGAGATTAAGGCCGAGAAGAGTAAGGGTTTGATTCTTTTGTACATTCACAAATTGAACTCACAGTTCTTTAACTTCTCCATATATAAAACATTATCAGATTTAAACCAACTAATAAGCTATTACTGTTAGACTTGCTATTCAACTTCGTGACTTCAGAATATCTTTAAATATTGTTCCTCCTCTCATAAAATATCTACACATAGACCACCTCTACCCACCTAACCACAACAATTGCCAAATTTTTGTTTTCTGCTTGTTGGTATGGTTTGTGGTTGCTTTAGATATTTTTTCAAATAAGCCTTGCCCAAAATTTAGTAGTTATAGTGCACTAGTAGAAATACTTTATAGAAATAAATATTACTCATGTTTATAAAACTTAAGAAATAGCTCATCAAAACATTACCATTTGCTTTTCTTTAATGAAGTTAAAGGAAACACGTTAAGAGGAGGATTTTTTTTTCCTTTGGTAAATGAGTTTTTTTCCTTTAACATACAGTAAGTAGCTGATAAGAGAGGGATAGTTGAGATTAAAGAGAGTAAAAGTTGAATAAATCTTACTCTCTCCCAGTTGTCTACTATATATAATCAAGTATGCAGGAGATTTCATTATTCAACTAATAACTCACCCATTTAAGAAATGTTACCTGGGGTAGCATAAGATGGTAAAGATAAACATATTCTTGGATTTAGAGTTGAGTAGATACAAAGATTAATACACCAACCATTATTTATTTATTTATTTATTTAAAAAAATTTATTTATTTGTGCAAACAGAACTGGGGTACAAGCCAGATGTGCAGGGGCAGTGAGAAGATTCACCAGAAACAGAGTGGGGAGCAGAACAGGCCGAATGACGAAGCACACTGCTGAGGGGAGCAGCGGGCCGGTCAGGAGCGGTCTGCCACTCCGTGTGGATCACCTCCCAGGCAGGCGGGGATTGAACTCATGTGGAAGTGGCTTTATCTTCTTAGTGTTGTGCTTTAACCTGCTGTGCCACTAGGGAGGGTCCCACTACTTTAACATTATTTTAATGTTTTATTTTAAAAAACATTAAATCTTGACTGGAATAAGTCTTTTGCTTTTCTCCCCCAAAGTCTAATGTGCTGATAAAAGTACAAGCTTGTTAACCAAGGTGTTTCTAAGCAACAATGAAATATTTCTCACTTACCCACATAACATTTTAGAATCCCATTTTCTGACATCTATATCTTAAGAATTCATGTTTAAATAATTCACATTTTTAACAATGATTACACACACACACACACACACACACACACCTGCCTTTCACAGAATCATTTTAGATTGGATTTTAGATTGAAAAAGATCTTGGAGATCTAGACTTGAGTGGTCTTACTTTACAGAAGAGGAAAATGAATTTCAGATAGGTTGGCCTTTGTACTGGGTAACTATTTAGAAGCTGCTATTGAGAAATCTACATAGAATTCTCATTATTTTAATTTAGTAGCTTGTTTCTTTTTCTTTATCCACAGAAAATACACACATAAAAATTCCTCTTTCTCAAAACAGGAAATCTTGCCACATTTAGCTCAGAAGGGGCCACAAGGGTCAGCTGTCCATCTTGTTAGCTGTATCATCTGTTGAAGTCCTCAGACTTCAAGGACCAAAAAGAACAAAATAACAACAAAGAACTATTGCATTGAAGAATGCACAGCTTTTCAAGGTTTATCACTTATAAGCAAAGTGAAAATACAAAAAACACACCTTTTCTTAAAAAATAAGATGGTAAAATTTTATCAAAACTTTAGAATACAAAAGTCTCAAGTCAAGAAGCACTGCCCCCACCAGACCCTTTGAAAGGAATCTCACTTCCAGTTGACAAAGAAAAGTCAACTTTACAGGTGCCAAGATTCAAGAATTATCTGGAAGAACTCAGTTTATCTATGGACTAAGAGTTACAGTTACTTATAAAAATGCAGATCACTGTAATTTACTTTGTTATTGACATCATCAGGATACAGATTTTTGAGTGTTTGAGTTTGTTCTTAAGTGCAAACTTCTAGTCCTTGTGACCATAATACACATTCATTGTTCAATAAATAAATAAATAAATAAGATTTTAGAATTAGAAAGGATTCGGGAGAGAATGTGTGCTATTAAAAAGAAGACAGTCTTGGGCCCTCTCTGGTGGTGCAACGGGTTAGGATGCAGCACCACAAGCCAGCTGCAGCAGCTTCAGTGTGAGTTTGATCCCTGACCCCGGAGGTGACCCACATGGCACAGCAGAATTCTCCTGTCTCACCTGCTGCTCCCCTCAGCAGTGTACTTAGTCAACTACCTGTTCTGCTCCCCACTCTGTCGCTGGTAAATCCTCTCATCGCCCCTGAGCCTCTGGCCTGTACCTCAGTTCTATATGCATAATAAATAAATCTTAAAAAAAAAGACAGTTTTTTGAGTCAGCATTTTGGTCCTTCTAGTGGATAGTTTCATAGCTTTAAAATGCAATTTTATCTCCCTGGACTCACTTCAGATAAGGGGATAATAAAAAATGGGGATGCTATAAGGATTATTGACAATATATATAAAACATCCAGCAAATGATAGATTCTCATAAGTTGAAGTTATTGCTACCTAACTTTTTGTTCTAAATTCCTATGTGGTCATGTATTTGAAGAATGGAAATGAAAGGGAAGAAAATGTAGCAATAAGTGCCAGACATATGACAAACATAAGTTAAATACATAGTAGTTTCTTTCCTTATCACTCCTCACGAGCCAGCAATGACCTAGCGTGCTTTCATATATTATCTTATTTAATCTCCCAAAATGCCCTTATGAGGTAGGACTTATCACCTCCATTGAAATGAAAAAGAAACAGAGTCATAGTGGTTAAGTACTCTGACCCAAAGTTTCAAAATTAATAAGTAGCAGAGCCAGGGCTATTAAAAGTGCCCAGGAAAAAAAACCAGGCTGCCCTGACATTAACTACAGAGAAAACAGTGAATCTCGAAGGCAACCAGAAGAGAAATGCAATAGACAATTTTTCCAACTTTGAGCGTCTTAGGACCTGTGCTGTAGGTCATTATGTAAATTCAGAATCTGGGACAATTCCTGAAAGTCAGTGAAAGCTCAGTACATTTATGGGCATTAAAATTAACTGGAACACTACCAGCAATGTGGGCAATAAGGAATCACAATCTCTCAAAGCAAAGCCTGTGATAACAGCAAATATAAAAGGTAGAGGAACAATGAGACATTCATGCTCAAGAATATTAGTCACAGATTAAAAATACCTTCACTTATCCACAGTTATTTATCTACCATTACATTCACAGCCTCCCTCCCCATCATTATATTATTATAAATATTTCAAATACTGAAACCACTATTATCTTAAAATATGAAGCATTATGATGAAACACACACACACAAATATGCATCTATATTTTGGCAATGGCTTAAAATTCATTCTGTTGTATATATTGCAGAGAAAAAATGTATGTAAAAGAAGTCTTTATGAAAGTTGTAATAGTGAATCAAAGTTGGATTCTATTTTATTCAAATAAAACCTATAATTTAAAGTCACAGCAAAATAAATTCACACTTAAGTTAGATGTATGCAACTACACTGATAGAAATGAAACCTCAATAATTTGACAGATTGCTCTTTTGTGGGGTACAGATGGGAGTATTATGGAAACAAAGGAAACCTTGGTCTATTAGAACTTGCAAAGAAAGTTTTTTGGTCTAACCAAAATTCCCCACAAAAACAACTTACCTACAGGCACATTCAGTGACTAAGCCGTATTTGTGCTTTCCTTAAGCAAAAGGGTTCATTTTGAACCTAAAAGTGTGTTTAAAAAACCTGTCTATTCATTTTCCATATTCCATTTGGTAAAAAAAGCATGACATATAGCAATAGAAAAGAAAAACATACTTCTGGGATATTCGCAGTCATTGCAGGGAAGTAGTTAAATTGTCTTGGGCCTGTGGCATTGGCTTTCGGAACAGCATTTAAATACCGCCACATGCTGTTCATCTGTGTGCCTTGCACTCTGTGAGAACCAGGCCTGGCCTTAATGGAGGATGAATCACAGGCCAGCCTTAAGGAGCTGTTAGCTCTTCCAAAGCATCAACTTATCTTAAGGGAGGTACAACAGTCTTGGGAATGAATCATTTATTAGACATTAATAAAAATTAGTAAATTCAAATTAAGATTCCAAGGAGCACACAATTGTAGAGATGACAAAACAATCTTTATGAGAACACCATATAGAATGCATTGAATTTAGTGCTTTTGAATTGTTTCCTTTACAAATTTTATAATAGTCTCTATCAGTGTTAATTCTATGTGCTGCCACATAGAAACCATGCCATGTAAATATATTAAAGTATAGTTTTATATACACTAAAATAAATATATACACTTCTAAAAGTAATGTAACATTCATCTGTAATGTACTACAAGGTAGGAATCATGCCATTCCTGTGACAAATAAAAGATGCTGAGAGGGCCTCTTTGGTGGCACAAGGGGTTAAAGCGCAGCACTATGAAGCTGTCCACAGTCACTGCAGCATGTTCAATCCCCCACCAGGAAGATCCCCATGGCATAGCAGACCTCTTCTGTTTCAAACCTGCTGCTCCCCTCAGCAGTGTATTTCAGTCAATCTGCCTGTTCTGCTCCCCACTCTGTCTCTGGTGAATCCTCATCCCGCAGAATCTCTGGCCTATACCACAGTTCTCATATGCATAAATAAATAATTCTTAAAAAAAGAGAGAGAGAGAGATGCTGAGACAATGTTTGCTGAAGAATAAATGGATAAATGAATCTAATTACACATAGTTCAGAATTTCAGAAATTCCCAGTGACTACCACATCCTCAAAAAAAAACTCCCATTTACTTTATTTCCTTTTTGAGGAATATATTTAGAAAGAGACTCAAAACTAGTCATTATTTTTACATCTTCCTCATATATTCAGCAACATCATCAACTCAATAGAAAAACTGAAAATCCTTGTTGGTTTTAGTTACTTTAATCAGAAAAGTGGGACCAAGATGTTTTATTCTATGTTCTTATCTAAAGTCCTTAACAAGGACTTAAAACAAGTATAAAACATTCCAATGTAAATATACCAGTAGTGAACTGAAAAATGTCTTAGGTAGCATGTAACATAAACTCAGCATCATATCACTTTATTCATTAACTCAGATACTTAAATATTAAATGTAGGTTTCGGAGTTGAAGTACTGAAGAGAAAAAATATTGACTGGACTCATTTTAAACTCATAATCACTAATTTCAAATGGGCCTTACTGCTATTTAGCTATCCTATATATCTTATTCAACATCACCTCCATGACTATATCACACCTCTTCGCTCCATTTAAACTTTCAAAATATATATCCACTCTTCAGTCCCAGCTGATAATCTTGCTCCTGGCTTCACTGAGAAAACAAGTCAATCAGAATGGGGCTTTCTCAGGTTCTCATCTCCAAAGGAATCATCCTCTCTGTCTGCATGTGCTCTGTCTTCCCTCTGTTATACTGGCAAGTTGCCTGGGTCCCCCTTAAGGTCCCATTTTCTACTTCCCACTTAAGAACATGACTCCTCTACTGTCCAATCTTCTTCCACATCATTGACCTCCCCCATCCTGTTAGATGTTTCCATTAATGTACAAACATATTATTCTCCACTTCAAAATGCAAAACAATAAAAACAATGGTCAGCCCCCTTTTCCAGCTCCCAATGCAATTCTTTGTTCCCCGCTTCACATAAAAACGCCTCTAAAGAAATGTCTAAACCATGCCATTCTCAATCGGGTGGTATCACCCTTAAAAGACTATACACACACACACACACACACGTATGCATGTATGTATATATAACTTGTAAGCCAAAACAATTTTCACTCCTTTTATATATAATGTATATATACTTAAAATATATAGCAAATATAAGGTATATGTTTGATACTAAGGAAAAAATACTTAAATAATCATCAGAAGTGATATTGAGTAATACTGGTCTAACTCTTCTATATCAGAGCCCTCTCTTCCCTTTTTTCTGAGACTTTTCAATCAGGTTTTCATCCCCATTATCACTGCTTAATCTACTATTGCCAATGTCATTGATGCCCTCCATAGCAGTAAATCCAATAGCAACTCTTACATGAAACAGTAGAAAACACGTAGCATAGCTGATAATCTCCTTTCTTGGACCACTTTTACAGCATCCCTAAAACTTCATTTCCTCCCCTAAATATCTGGATCTTTGAGGTCAGGATTCTTTTACTTTCGGACAGTAGTCACGTTGCCATAGACGGCCACTGCTACTATAGTCCATGCTATTTACTTTGTTACCTGCAACTGGATATTTTCAGTGTATCTGTCAGCTCAGTTATCTCACAACCTAACTTCCACACAAGAGCACTAAAACTGCTCCTGATATTTAAGTGATATCATGTCATTCCCTTCAAAGGATTTCCATCTCACACTGAATACAACCCAATGCTTTCTCTTAACCCACAAAGCTCTACATAGTGGACCTGATTCCTTTCTGCTCTGATGTTCTGACATCACCTTCTTTATGCACTTTTATCTCTTTGTAAAACTGCTAATTCCTTGGGGATTTTCTACTTGTTGCCACTTCTGCTTTGATATCCACTTCTGCAGATAGTCTCATGGCTCACACTCTCATCACCTCTGCTGCTCAAAAAAATCACCTGGGTACATACACCATTAACAGTAAATGCAAACACATGTCTTGTTACTTTTTATTCCTCCATTTTGCTTCATTTTCTTTCCCAGCATTTATAACCATCACACAGAGATACTTATTTCTCTTCCTCACATTGGAACAGAATATTGTCGATATTATGCGTCCTACCACAGGAATAAGAGATCCTGGAAGCTTGTATTGTTAGGCTTACTGTGGTACTCAGGGTGTTAGAAAAGTTTCTGGCACATAGTAGATTATCATAAATGCATATAATAAAAAAGAATTCAATCTGAATAAATGATTACAATAACCTTTTAAAAATAAAAATAATGGACCCTCCCTGGTGGCACAGCGATCAACTCCACAGTGGAGCTGATCCTCCACCAGGGAGCTGACCCACATGACATGGCAGACCTCTCCTGTCTTGTCCATTGCTCCCCTCAGCAGTGTACTTCATTGGTCTGCCTGTTCTGTTCCCAGTCGTCTCTGGTTAGTTCTCTCACTGCCCTTGCACCTCTGGCCAGTACCCCAGTTCTGTATGCATAAATAAGTAAGTCCTTTAAAAAATAAATTTTCTTATCTCTGCTTAAAAATATTGTATGCCTTTGGCAAGTAAAATTAAAAGATGCCTACCTCCCTCCCAAATCTAACATTTCAATAGTTTTCTTAAAATAATAATGACTTCTGCACTGGTAAACATAAATTTTTGTGTCAGTTACTCGATTAACTAAGATGCTCATTCTTTCATTGAAACAAAAATTAAAAAAACTGATCAATTCTGAAAATAGGGCTTCAGAAGAATGTTAGTCAGAATGTCCAGTCAGCATTAGCCATATTTCATAAATCTAATGCAATTAAACACCAAATTTCTTAAATGAGATATATTTGTGAAAAAGAAAACCCAGTGCTGAATGCTGCTATTCCTTTATCCTTTCCTTCCTCTCTTTTAAACTTAATGTTTAAAATTACCTGCTTTAAAATTAGCAGTTGGTTGTGGTAATACTTTCTTATTTGGGTTTAGAATATTTTACTTGAATCTTTTGAGATTTCTGCCAAAGAACTAGAAACCTTAGTTCTCAATTTTCTTCTCTCTTTATAACATCTCTGCCAGCTCAGATGGGAAGAAGTTTAATTCAATTCAGTCGGTGACTCACTTGGTGATAATGACGCAATTCAATAAATTACAGCTCTCTGCTCTTTCATCTCACCCCATCTCTAGTTTTGACATTTCTTTTTAAAGCCTTTCTGTTATCGAAGAACTCTGAATGAAAAATAGAGTCCAAGTTCGGAGGAAAATACAATCAATAAGGCAGCATTAAGAAGGATCTTTTCTTCTGTTAGAGTAGCAACCTGATGGCCTAGTTTCAAACGTCACACATCTGTTAACAGTATGTGTGATGGAAAAAAAGGTAAAAAAATTCACATCATTAAAGCTTTATATCAAATATGGGGTCATTAATACATTTGTGTTAAGTAAAGGAGCAAAACGGTACATTGCCTGTAATATTGTGATTTATAAAAACATACATTTGGTCATCCAGAGGACAAAAAAAGATTTCACATATATATGCATTTGGTTTTCATAGATATCCACAGTTCCTGACTCACAGCTTCCAAAATCCTTGGAATTTTCTAAGGGTTGAGAATGATAAAGGTGTCTCATGTTATGAGACTGAAATTATTTTAGGGGAAACACCTAAAGACAGGGCCTGGTTGACAGTACAGCCAACCCAGTGATTAAAAAATTGGAATTTCTAGCCCTAACCCCCAATCTCCAGGGAGAGGAGAGAGAGGGGCTAGAGGTTGAATTCAATTGGTACCAGTCAACAATCATGCCTATATAACAAAATCTCCATAACAACCCAAAGGGAGTGACTTTGGTAGCACATGGAGAACTGAGGAGAATGGCACACCTATAAAACATGGAAGCTCCATACCCTTTCCAATTGGTTATTCCTGAATAAAATCCTTTGTAATAAATTAGAGATCTAGTGAATAAGTGAATTTCCTGAGTTCTGTGAGTTGCACTAGCAAATTAATCAACAGACAGTAATATATATTATTATTTGCAAATAGTGGGAACTGAGTGTTTCACTTAATCTTCCATTCTCTCTCTAAGTGCTTGACTGGCAACCAAAGTTAATCTTTGTCTCTTTATGTCTGAAGAGGAAGGCGGTCTTGGGACAGAGTCAGAATTGAGCTGAATTCTCGGACAAAGGTACACTGTTACTGTTGGGAAGCTTCCATACATACTCATGCTAGAATTGATTCTGGGGCTCCCCTAAACATTGCCCCAACATCAAGAAATTGAATAAGATCTGGATTCTATCACTGACCTGTCCAGTCACATAACCTCAGACAGCTTAATTTCTCTCAGTTTCACTTTCTTCTTTCTATAAAATGGGGATAGTAATACTTCTCATAAGGTGGTTGTGAGGAGTTAATGACATAATATAGGCAAAATGCTTAATATAATAAGTATGTACAAATGGCATTTGATGTTGGTTATCATCATCTTCTATTTATCCCTCATATTTTTTCCAGCAAAAGTAATTAGCTCCCCAAAGAGGTACTTAAGTTACTTAAGTAGGGAAAAGGTCTTTGTCCTGCCAGGAACTGGAGTGGGTAGTAAGCACAAGTAATAGTAGTGTCAGATCACACTAAATTCCCAGGGGATAGGAATATCTACTGTTTCTACCAACTCCTGAGTTTCTGGAAGGTGGCAAAGAGACAAAGACAAGCTTTGGTTGCCAGTCAAGCACTTAAAGAGAGAATGGAAGATTAAGTGGAACACTCAGTCCCCACTATTTGCAAATAATAATATATATTTTTAAAGTAGATAAGCTATAAAAGTAAGATCAAGACATAATAAATGAAAAGAATTTAATAGTAATAATGTGTTTTTCTAAAATTGTGATCTCAGTTAACAAGTTTGTAGGCAGCCCACCAGAGTAGCTAATATCTGAGTAACTTTAGAAACTGAATCATTTTCCCTTCTATGGAGATATTCTGCTGGAAAAGCAAAGAAGCATGTTACTTGATGAATAAAGAACTTTTTCTTCCTCTGCTTTTAATCAAAATCTTTTCAGCACAACGTCAAGGAGAAATGAAGAATTTAAACTTCTTCTATTAAGATGAATTGGTTCTCATTTTTCCATTAAGGGTGATGGAAGATTCTAGAAGTTGTAAAAGGGAGGTTGAAAGTGTTCATTTTGAGCAACATTTTATCATATCCTATACTGCATAGTAAGTTCAGAGATTGCCATAGGTTACTGAAGTCTAAGTACTCATTAAAGAAGAGCCTCTGAACAAAATTCTTCCAAGTCCTGCAAAAGTTTCCTGCCTTCCAGTTCACTTAGGTAAAAGTACTCACCATCTCATTGTATCCTGCCATACTTTAAAAGATAGACTTAGTATTCCTGATGAACCTCTTTGGTTTGTTCAACAGATGCTCAAATTCTAGGCTTACTACAATCTGCCCTCAATGCATAGCTCTAGTTACCCCCTAAAATTCCCACACAAAACCAAAAAATAAAATAAAAATTTCTATTTCCCATTCTTTTCTCTCCAAAGTATTTCCCTTGACCTGTCTTTGATCCTACATTTGAAGTTTCCAGGAGTAAAGAAAAAAACTAGTCAACTGACCTCACAGAATTCTCAGAAATTCTCAGTAAAAAACTGGTGTTATTGCCCTGAGCCCCACTGCTCAGTTTATAAAGGAAGAAGATGCCAGTGGATCTGAGAGCTCAGTTTTAAAGTGACAGCCATTTTCTGGAGAAAACACAAGGAAGCATCTATAGAACATCATATGTCCTAGCTATGAAATACTCTATAAAGACAAAGAGCTCATTACAAAAGTAAGCGTAAGAGAGGAGAGGTCCTAAAATAGGAAATCTAAATAAGTAATGGCTTTATGGGAAAAAAAATAACTCTCACTTTCAGTCAAGAGAAATACAAATTTAAAAAAAAGGTGTACTTTTTTTTATCACTTTGGCAGAAATCTCAAAGAATTAATAAAATTAGAAACATCTAGTGTAAACATGTATAAAAAAGAAAAGTAGGCATTCTCAAACATTACAAGTAAGGGTCATTGTAAAGTTTT
>NW_004567112.1:54194737-54196764 GCF_000260355.1 Condylura cristata
GCGCCACCAGGGAGGGCCCAGAACTCTTCAATAATTTAAGAAATGTTTTATGTCCAAGGAAATGAAACTTCTGGAGAATCAGTGAGATCATGTGATGAAATAAATAGAAATGACCATAGGCCTTTAATGCAGAGGCAGTCAGAATGCAATGGTTTTGGCCATGTGTGGGAAATAAAAATTGAGGTCATGCTTTGGGCACGCATTTCACCTTACTAAATTTTCAAATCCAACACTAAAAGTCATTCTTTTGATAAGGGAATTAAATCCTTTTGCATTTATTGTGATAACTACTACACCGCTCTCATCATTTACATTGATGTCTATGTTTTATCATTCCATCAATACTTGCTTTATCACTTATAAACATTATTGAAAGCTCTTTCATTCCCCTATTCCTCTGTAACTGGTTCCACAAATATTAACTGAATGCCTACTATATTACATGTTATTTGGTAAGTTAAAAATGCTAAGAAGCTTCCTCTTCCAAAATAAAATAGAAGTACCTAAATAAATGGAAAAATATTTCATTTTCCAGGATGGGAGGATGCACTATTATAAAGATGTCAGTTATCTTTATTTTTTTAAAGATTTATTTATTTATGCATACAGAATTGGGGTACTGGCTAGAGGTGCAGGGGTGGTGAGAGGATTCACCAGAGACACAGTGGGGAGCAGAACAGACAAATCCATGAAGTACACTGCTGAGGGGAGCAGCGGGCAAAACAGGAGAGGTCTGCAGCGCCGTGAGAGTCACCTGCCTGTCTGGGGATCAAACTTGCTCGGAAGTGGCTGTGGCTAGTTTCACAGTGCTGCGCTTAACCTGCTGTACCACCAGGGAGGTCCCTCAATTATTTTTAAATTCAATATAACTGTAATCAATATTCTAACAAGACTTTTGAGTGAAATCTGAGTCTAAAGTATGTACACATGGGACCTCTCTGATAGTACAAGGGGTTAGAGTGCAGCACTATGAAGAAATCCACAGCCACTGCAGCACAAGTTCGGTTTTGGCCAAGGAGCTGACCCACGTGGTGTAGCAGGCCTCTCCTGTCTCCTGCTGCTCCCCTCAAAAGTGTATTTTGGTCAGTCTGCCTGTTGTATTCCCCACTCTGTCTCTGGTGAATCCTCTCACCAGGCACCTCTAACCTGTACCCCAGTTCTTGCATGTATAAATAAATAAATCTAAAAAAAAAAAAAAGTGCATGTGCATAATAGAAACAAAAATCACCAGGAGGGCTTTATTCTACTCTGTCTTAAAGTAAGTTTCCCTGAGGGAAGGAAGTTAATGGAGAAAATCTTTGCTTCAGGCTTCTACTGTTAAAGCAGCACTTTGTAAAACCTCCTAAATGTCAATCAAACTTCTTTAATACATCATGATAAAATAGTTATATAAAACAATAGAGCTTCATTTTACAAGTCATATAATGTATATGTGTGAAAAAGCATACATTCATTGATATTAGATATTCCTAAGATATTATAAAGATATATATCCATATTATGCACACACACCCAGTATACACACATACACATTTTTCAAGCTTAAAAACTCTGGAAATGTGTCTTCATTGGGGTTGGTATAGATGGGGACAGAAATTACAGGTAGATTTTGTTTTATTTTTACTTTTACATGTTTTGTAAAATATATTAACTATAAAATTGAAAAAACAATGCATATTATGAAAAGAAAAATAAACGACACTGAACAACTTCGTATACTGACACGAGCTATGCAACCTCTGTCGTCAGACACGGTCCGGATGGAGGGGAATTGCTCTGAAAAATCAGACTTTCCACGCTAACTTATGTTATGACCTCCCTTTTTTGTATAACTGTAATATCAAAATATTCTGAGCAACTTTCAGCTTACAATTGGACTGCCTAGGCCGCACAATGCCTGCCTGCTTTGACAACCAAACACTGCACCAGGGTGAAAAAATTCCCCTGAAGTCAAGTGACTTGACTACTGACTGATTAAAAGCAAAAGGGCTGTTTTTGCAAAGTCTCTCTCACTGCCGGATGGAGGA
>NW_004567112.1:54198234-54209741 GCF_000260355.1 Condylura cristata
CACACACACACACAGAAGTAAGTAAAGTATATTTATCTTGCAGTATCTTAAGGTAGATTAAGCTGGAGATCCAGGTGGACACCCCCCAAATAATGAGAGGATAGGATGGAGGTGATGGCTGAACAATAGAAAAATCACAGCTAAGAAGGTAAATTAACAATTTTTGAATCTAATGTTTAAGGAAGAAGAGTTCAGAAGATTCCTCTTTGGATGGAGACCTGGTTCCCACTATGTGCCTGCTGAGGTCAAATCCTGCTGCGTCCCACCCTGACAGCAAAGCTCTTAACTTGGAGCAGTGAAAAGGCCTCAGTGGCAGCTCAGTGCTCAATCCATGCTAACTGCACAGAAGTGCTGACTTCACAGAAGGCAACGTGTCTCCCATACACTAGAGGACCATGGGCAGGTCCACAGTGGAGAAGCATCAATAATGAATACATTATAGACTTGGGTCCCACACCACTCCAGCTGCTGGCCCTATAAAAGCCTGAGATTCCTGTGCGACATCAATGCACAGAGAAGAAGCTCTACCGAACTTCTATCAGGCAGGTGGAAAAATCCCAGAGCAGATACTTGTAAGTTTAGAGAAACAGAAACATAGACCCTTCCCTTGTGCCTCACAGTTTTAGATTCTAAGTCAAAGTGAGCAGCACACACTATTGCTACAAATAAATAAGGCAATGTCATCTTTCTCATAGTTTCCAATATTGTTGCTACTGATATCCAGGATTTTTCTGGTTCCCTTTTTTTCAGGTACATATATGACAGATAATTATGAACACCACATAGAGATTTCAACCACCTCCTTATTCACATTCTATTCCTTATGCACAACCAACAACTCAGACCCTATTAATTTAAACACATGAATCACATCAGTTTCTCCTAACACATTACTTTTACATTGGTCAGAAATAAAGCTCATCTGGTATTTTATGCCCACACAAAACTTCATAAGAATAACTGACAAGTGTGTATTGTACACTTTCAGTATACTAGGTTAGCAATTAGAAAAATGTCAGGGGCATGGGGGCTATTTAAGAAATAGCCTCACCGCGAGTCTTCCTCACACATATGGGTGATGCTGTGAGCAGTGTGAAAGACAGTCAAGGGGTAGTGGCGGAAGCTATGATGCTGATTCCCCGCACTAGGGTAATTATTTGGGGGTATAGGGTAAAGAAAGGGAGAGGAAAAATAAGACTTCCCTCACTTTAAGAGAGGAAGCTTTCATAAAATGTCCTCTGTTGATTTGTAAAAAAGCTCAATTAATGACTGACTCTTCTAAGAGCAGAGACTAGCCTGTTGATTAAAAATTAGTTAATGTAGAGTTTTCAAAGCAATTGTTCTACTCTTTCATAATAGTGAATATGTCTGGAGTGCATCTTATTTGTTAGTCACTGAAAAACAGAGCCTCCTTTGTTTATCCCAACACCAAACACAGCACTTTAAATCCATATCTCAGATTTTTCCTTAAGCCACAAACATTCAAAAGTACTGGGGACATTAGTAATTGCTATGTACTTGTCATACACACATAAATCAGCTACGCATATTATCTCATAGACTCCTTGCGATGATCCTATGTGTTATAAATAATGTTATTTATTCTAATTTTATAAATGTGAAACTGGAGGCCAGAGCAATTTAACCTACCCTAAATAACCCAGATGAAAAGTGAGTTACAAATTTTGATTCTCAATCCATACTCTTAGTAACCCTGTATATAATAGCAAAAGTCAGTAACTAAGTAGTATTAAAAAACAACAGCACGATCTCAGAAGCTCTTTTCCTAAAGACAGGCCACCAGGTAAGCATCGGAAGAACTCATAGACTTTGTGTCAAATCCTGAAAGAGGAAGAACCGAAAAGACAGGCCCAGTTCTTCTAGGCACAGGGAGTTTTGTGAACAAATGCCCAGATGGAAAATATATGGTTCATTAGGGAACCAAGAATAGACCAAGATTCCTGAAGAAAGTAAACTAACTTCATGACTCTACTTGTTTCTCTTGGCTTTTCTATTGGCAACTTTTCTAATCTGTGGCCACACACAACATACAGACACAATGCAATTGCTATCAGAATACCAGTGAGGGCCCTCCCTGGTGGTGCAGTGGGTAAATGCAGTACTAAGAAGCTAAAGTCACTTCAGCATGAGTTCAATCCCTGGCCTTGGAGGTGACCCATATGGCACGGCAAACCTTGCCTGACCCGCCTGCTGCTCCCTTCAGCAGTGTACTTTGTCAGTCAGCCTGTTCTGCTCCCCAATCTGTCTCTGGTGAATCCTCTCACCATCCCTACACCTCTGGCCTATACCCCAGTTCTGTATGCAAAAATAAATAAATATTAAAAAAAAAGAAAGAATACCAATGACAATCTCCACAGAAATAGAACAAAGAGTGATAAAAGCCACTTGGAGCTATAAAACAGTCCAAATAGCTCAAACAATCTTGAGAAAAAAGAATAAGAACAAAGATTTCATACTCTGTAACTTCAAACTACAAAGTGATAGTCATCAAAGGTACTGGGATATAAAAAAAAAAGACACATACCTCAATGGAATACAATTGAAAGTTCAGAAATAAATCCATATACATAAACATACACACACACACACACACACACACACAGACAATTAATATATAACAAAAGAGCCAAGAGATCACAATGGATAGTGTCTTCAGTATATGAAGTTGAAAAACTGAACAGCCATAAGCAAAAGAATGAAACTAGACCAGTATCTAACACTACACCCTAAATTAATTCAATATGAATCAAGGATTTGCATGTAATACCTGAAATAATAAATTACATAGGAAATATAGAAAACACACATCATGACATTAACTTTAGAAACATCTTTGAAGATAGACCCCAAGTAACAACGAAAACAAAGGAGAATAAAAAAAACTAGGACTAAGTCAAATTAAAAAGTTTCTGTACAGGGCTCTCCCTGGTGGTGCAGCGGGTTAAAGCACTGCACTAAGAAGCTTAAGCCACTATCGCATGAGTTTGATTCCCGCCTGCCCCGGAGGAGATCCACATGGCGAGGCAGACCTCTCCTGACCCACCCACTGCTCCCCTCAGCAGTGTACTTCGTTGATCTGCTCCCCACTCTGTCCCTGGTGAATCCTCTCACCCTCTGCATCTCTGGCCTATACCCCAGTTCTGTATGAATAAATAAATAAATTAAAAAAAAAAGTTTCTGTACAGCGTAAGAGACAGTGACAAAACAAAGAGACACTACCATATGGGTGAAAATATCTGCACATGGTACATATGACAAGGGGCTGATATAAGAGATCTATTCAGATCTTATAGAACTCAGCAAAAACACAACAAATAATCTAATCCAAAAATGGACAGAAGAGCTAAAAAGGCACTTCTTCAGAGAAGGCATGAACATAGCCATCATGTATGTGAAAAATTGTCATCACTAATCGTCAGGGAAATGCAGATCAAAATCACAATGAGATACCACTTCACACCTATGACAACTATATTTTAAAACACAAAACCAGTAAGTGCTGACAAGTTTGTGGAGAAAAAGGAACTCTCTTATACTGTTGGTGGGAATGTAGACTGGTCCAGCCCCTGTGAAAAACTGTGTGGAGGACTCCAAATTACTAAAAATAGATCTGCCATACGACACAGCAATCTACTACACGAAGATTGCAAAAACACTAATTCAAAAGGAAATCTTCACTCCTGTATCATTGTAGTACTATTTACAATAGTTGAGATATAAAAACAACTTCAATGCCCCTAACACATTTTCTTGATGAGTGGATCAAGAAGATGTGGTATATATACCCAATGGAATTCTACTCCATGATCAAAATAGATTAAACTCATGCCATTTGTGGAAACATAGATGTAGCTGGGAGGGATTATACTGAGTGAAATAAATCAGAAGGAGAAAGATAAATACTGGTTTCATTTATATATGGAATACAGGGAAACAAAAGATCAGAGAAAGACAAACTTCGAAAGCACAGACGTGAGACATTCAGGAGTAGGGGGGAGGAAAAAGGAAGGGAAAGAATACACTAGACTCTAAAGCTACTGAAGGGGGATGTGACTGGGGAAGAACAAAGGGGAGAGGGGGATTAATGGAGGAGTACTGAAGATTTGGTGGGGGTGTAGTGAAATAACATGTAATTGCAGAGGTGTAAACATGTACTGGTGATGAAAATAACATAACCTCAATAAATAAAACTTCAAAAAAATTCTTTGTAATTCTGTCATTCTCCTAAGTGGAAATAAATAAAATATCCTGATCAACTAAAATTAAAAAATAAATAAATTGCTGCGATAACCTATTATATATAACATATTACACTCTTGAACTTTACCATCTATAAAAGGGGAGGTAAAATATGTCACTAGGGGCCCTCCCTGGTGGTGCAGCGGGTTAAAGCACAGCATTAACACGCTAAAGCCACTTCAGCATGAGTTCGATCACCCCACCTTGGAGGTGATCCACACGGCGCAGCAGACCTCACCTGAACCGCCCGCTGCTCCCCTCAGCAGTGTACTTCCTCGATCTGCCTGTTCTGCTCCCCACTCTGTCTCTGGTGAAGCCTCTCACCGCCCCTGGGCCTCTGGCCTGTACCCCAGCTCTGTATACCTAAATAAATAAATCTTTAAAAAAAAGTCACTGGATGGCCCTCCCTGGTGGCGCAGCGGGTTAAAGCAGCACAGCACTGAGAATCTAAAAACGCTTCCGCTTGAGTTCGATTCCTGCCTGCCCCGGAGGTGACCGCACGGCGCAGCAGACCTCACCTGAACCGCCCGCTGCTCCCCTCAGCAGTGTACTTCCTCGATCTGCCTGTTCTGCTCCCCACTCTGTCTCTGGTGAAGCCTCTCACCGCCCCTGAGCCTCTGGCCTGTACCCCAGTTCTGTATGCACAAATAAATAAATCTTTAAAAAAAAAGCCACTGAATTCCTGTTTACACAATAATTTTTAATTAAATGTTTTGAAAATAGAAATATACTAAATACATATTATGCTAAAACTCTCTATTTCCTGCTACAAACTGTTCTTTGTAAAGTTGAAGCCATACATAAAATTTTAGTATTCTCTTTGCAGAAAGTCTGAATGATAAAAGGTATATAGTACTTGCCAAAATCATTTCATATTAGAAATTAACTTGTTTATTGTTCTTGTTATAAAATATAATTGTAGTGCAAACAACAACAACAAAAGATTATATTGAGTGGAGCCACCTGTTTTCTTGACCATAGTCTCCCCTGTCCAGTACCTAATAAATTATCTTGTACAGGGCAAGTCACATCTTAAATTACTTATTTCTAAGATAAGGGGGTAAGAGGCAATGAGTCCCAAAGTTCCTGTTAGTCCAAAAATTCTAGTGATCCATCAGCACTATGAAATAAGTCACAAGCAGGCAATCAACAGATACTGATTATGGGGGTCTCTATATGATACTGTACTTGAGGCTGGGTAGGGAATAGAGTGAATATAAGACTCCTTTGGAATTGTTTGGCTTAGTGGGAAAGATACTTATTGAAAAATAAGGATAACAATAAAATATGAGAAGTGTGATGATAAGGTAGATTGCCCCAAATATGTCTAAATGAGAAGAAAAAATTCTCAGGGCCTGCTTGTTAAAGATTTAGACCCCTGGGCCTACTCAAATCTGGGAATCAAAACCTTCTCAAAAGTGACCTGTTAAGGTCTTTTAACCAGTGATTTTCAATATACAAATTTCCAAAACATATTACTAAAGACTGAGGAGGATAGTCTGAAGTAAAGTACATACTGGAGATCCATGTATAACAGTGCTTAAGGGTATGCATTCGGGAAACACACTGTAAGGACCACATCACAGCATCACCACCAAGAGTAGAAATAATAAAATAGACTTATTATTATTTGGAGGATTAAATAAGAAAACATTTGCAATGTTAGCATTAAAAAAAAAGTAGCACAGCTAAAAAAATGTAGAAGGTGAGTCATGAATTCCAAGAGATTCATTATATGTATGCAAAGTTCCCTGTTTTCAACTTGGAGAATATAACCAGGAATTGAAAAAGAAAAACAAAGTAGTTACAGAAGTAAAATTCTGTAAGATGAAAAACAGGGATACATTGATCCCAAAGGCTAGACATGACTTACAAGATAAAGAGAGAGGAAAGAATAAGAAAAACACAATCAAAGCTATAGAGGTAGAGTTGCTCAGTTTATAGGAATATATGACCACTAGCACAGCTCTATTTGTCACTAATTATCTATGCACTATTGGGTGTGTCAGTCAATTATTATATTTATTCTCTGTGAAATTGTGGGAATTTTGAATTATATATATTTTACATTAATCCTCCTACTCTTTTTAGAGAAACTGCAATATACATCTATTCCACTAGATGGCAATATATACCTTTGAAAATGGCTGTGCTTCATAGAAATTTAAGATGTCTAAATCAAACAAGTGTATTTAAGGTTTTCTTGAAAAAAAAAAAAGACATTAGCTAATTCCTCATATTGATGTCGGTTACATAAAGAAAAGAAAGATGATTTTAATCCCTTTGCTTTAGGCCCACAGATATTATAGGGCTACTGTCGGGGAACTCTAGTTTTAACCCTATACTTCCCATTAATTGTTTAACAATGCAGCGAATACTGAATGATTCATACTGAATGATTCCCACGGGAATATTATTATTATGTGGGTGGGTGGGGAATAGAGTGGATATAAGACTCCTTTGGAATTGTTTGGCTTAGTGGGAAAGATATTTATTGCAAAATAAGGATCACAATAAAATGATTGTGTGTGTATTTATATATGTGTGTGCATATATATGTATACATATATATTAATCACATAGCTCTTCATTTTTGTACAATGTATGCTTTCTCCTCTCAGGTGTAATCCCCATGAAATTCCCACCACCAACTCGCCTGTGCACCACCACCCTTGTGCTCTTCCCACACCTGTTTTGTTTGTTCTCCCTCCTCTTCCCATGCAGAATGTCTCTAATTTATAGTTTCCTGTTGCTTTTTATTTTTAATTTATTATATTTATTATAATTACTTTTATTTCCTGGTTCCTTATTTTGTTCCTCTACATTCCTCCTATAATTGAAACTATCCGATATTTTTTTTTTCAGTCTGGCTTACTTCACTGAGCATAATAATCCCTCAGTCCCATCCATGTTGCTGTGAATAGCATGACAAACAAATACGAAAGAGGAGCTCTAAAGTATAAAAAGTAAATAATAGAATAAAGTATCTCTGAGAGGTTAAAAGTAAAAAGAATGTAGCAGACAAGTGATTAGACAGAAGATTAGAAATATACACTATAGTATTTTCACTTCTTATAGAAAACTTCTAAAGCTCAGGGAAGTTAAATAACCAAGTGGAACATGTAATTTATATCATAACTGAATACAATGATTAATAGCTGTGTTTCAGTAAGATGTGATAATATTAATCAAAATCAATCCAATAAGTGTAGATCTCCATGGATAATAAATTGCCTGACATTAAAGGGTCCTGGCAACAATCTAGAAGTAAACTCACCACAGAGAGCCTTAGAATTAATTTTCTAGTGTGCTTTTTGCTACTTAATAAAAGTTCTAATTTTTTAAATTATCTTATTCTGTACCAGAAACTATATTGTGACTGCATAGTGAATATGATATTCAAGGGAAAATAGATTGCTTTCAAGAAATAATTAGCAAATGTGATCTTACTCTGAGAGCAATTTTTATTATACCTCTAAATCTAAGATCTATAAATGGTATTTATTACCAGCATAAAAGTCATTTCTCGGGCCCTCCCTGGTGGTGCAGCGGGTTAAAGCACAGCACTAAGAAGCTAAAGCCACTTCCACATGAGTTCGATTCCCGCCTGCCCCGGAGGAGATCCACATGGTGTGGCAGACCTCTCCTGACCCGCCCACTGCTCCCCTCAGCAGTGTACTTCCTCGATCTACCTGTTCTGCTCCCCTCTCTGTCTCTGGTGAATCCTCTCATCCGCCACATCTCTGGCCTGTACCCCAGTTCCAGATGAATAAATATATAAATGTTTAAAAAAAGTCATTTTTCAATCAAAACTAACATTCTCAAATCTAATGCTAGTTTTACTAATGTATCAAAGCCAAACTACAGGCATGTCAACATTCTCATCTAGCCTACATTCCCTGAGGCTTGACCACCTCTGCTAGGTTCAGCTTTGTTATCCTGAATCACGGGTATAAAGGCAAGATGAGGTACCCCTCTGGAAATCAGGAAGATTGAAGAGTCAGGCTGAGTTGCTGAGCCAAACATGATGAAAGAGAGAAGAAAAATCAGTGGAATCTGGTATAAGCAGAAGCAAAGCAGAGTCAAGGAAAGGTTTCCCTAGGAATCTATAGACTCTCGGCCTTCCCTGGTGGTGCCAGGGGTTAGAGCTCAGCACTGTGAAACTCTCCACAGCCACTACGGCACAAGTTCAATCCCCAGCCAGAGAAGTGACTGACTCAAGGCACAGCAGACCTCTTCTCTCTCACCTGCTGCTCCCTCAGCAGTGTATTTCAGTAGATCTGCCTGTTCTGCTCCCCACTCTATCTCTGGTGAATCCTCTCACCACTCTACCCCACACAGCTGGCCTGGGGTACAGATGTAGATGAAAACTTAAATTTATGGGGCATAAGAGGTTTTTGGGGGTGATGAAAATGTTCCAGAATTGGCTATGGTAATGAGTAAGGGAACCACCAAGGTCAGAAGACCTTGCAGGGAGATAAAGAGACTTGGGCCTAGGAGGAGATGGCAGAGCCCATGTTAAGGCAGCAAGAGGTCAAGCAAGGCCAGCAGACAGTAGCTGCAAAGAAACAAAAATGCAAAACTACTCCCTAGTAAATCCCCCACCCACCTACCTTAAAAGAGAGAACAGAGACTAACATTAAACCCCAACTAATAAAAGCAGCCTCTGGAATCCCACCATGGCAGCTCATTAGATTTTCCTCCTGGAAACAAGAATACTGTTTTTACTTCAAATAAAGATATGTTTCACCTTGCCCCACATGAACATTATTGTGCATATTCCACTATCTTTTCTCTTTTTAACGTGGCCACTATCTCATTGCCTCTTCTGCATCCTGGGGAAGTGAAGAACTCACTGGTATATGATGCACTGCCAATTTTCAGCAAAGCTTATTTATATTGTGAATCTCCTCTAACACACTAACATGTACATTTTTAATGGATAGGTTATATAGTATGCTAATTAGATCACAGTAGGGCTTTAAAAAAAGTAAAGTTTTTCTTTTTAAAGACAAGAGAAGTCAGTTAAGAGATGCTCCAAGTCCAAAGGAAAGAAGGAAGGAGACCCATACTTAAGAATAATTCAAGATGACATCCACCAGGGGGCAAAATCAGAATGCAAAGGTAAGGAATGATGGCAAACTGCTTGATCAGGCTGATACTTTATGATAGCAGTTCTCAAGCCTGGTTACAAATTAGATCATCTGTTTACAGGGTGAATCCATTTTTGAAGGTCTATCACGCAGTTTCTGAAACCTCTAAAGTAGGGTGATAGTTCCTTAGAAAAACTTCAGTAAAACCTAGAAATTTCTAAGAAATATAAATTCTTTCCTCTTCTCACCCTCTTCATACCTCCTGCCTTTCCACCAGAAACTCCAAGAGTGTGGGGCAGTAATCTTATTTCAATAAGCCTTTCAGTAATTTAATAAATGTGTATCTCATAGAGGATTCTACAAAATAGCAGCAGTTTGTCCAACAAATTAAGATGTTTTATGTGACTACTGAGCTGGTGTCTGAAAACAAATTTAATACAAAAATATGTTAAAGTGTGCTGGCAATTTCTGTTAAATTTCTAAAAAAAAAAAAAAGCTAAGATCTTAAAATTAACTCATCCGTAAGAAAAACACACAATCTTGCTGAGGGGCACCTTTACCATCTTGCTGAGGGGCACCTTTACTATCGGCCTTCAGTCTAGAATGTCTAAGAATCCTAGTACTTGGAACCTTGAAGAGCTGAAAAAGCTACACTATATGAAAGAGTATAGAAACAGAAGATGAGGACCCTCCCTGGTGGTGCAGCAGGTTAAAGCACAGCACTAAGAAGCTAAAAAGCCACTTCGGCATGAGTTCGACCCCAGCCCCAGAGTGATCACATGGTGTGGCAGACCTCTCCTGGCCCGTCTACTGCTCCTCTCAGCAGTATATTTCATCGATCTGTCCATTTTGCTCCCCACTCTGTCTCTGGTGACTTCTCTCACCTCTGCACCCCTGCACCTCTGGCTTGTACTCCAGTTCTGCATGCACAAATATATCTTTTAAAAAAAAAGAAAAAGAAACAGAAAAGAAACATAAGATGAGACGGGGCCCCACAAGATCTAGGTTCCCCAAGGTCTCTTTCCCAGGTGCTTCTTGCTATACAATTCCACCAATAAAAACTAAAACCCTTACCCTCCTAGCAGGACATGGCTGAGATGGAGCCATGCAACGGGAAGTTTAGTAAAGTCACATCAGTCTACTGTTTACCACTGTACCAGAGTGAAGGCCAAGACAGAAACACTTAAGCTAAGAGGTCGGAGGATGGGAAAAGAATAGGTAAATTAGAAATTCTAAGTTCTAATAATAGATTTAAAAACTATGATGTCATAAGATCTCTGGATTTTGGCACAGTAATTGGCAGTGAGAAATAAAGACAAAGAATGATGAACTTCACACTTTCTCTGGCAAGTCCTCTCACCTCTGCACCTCTGGCCTGTGCCCGAGTTTTTGTATGCACAAATAAATCTTAAAAAAAGGAGGGATACTGCATTCCTATTGTGGAAACAAGGATGTAAACCAGTCATCACTCAATGTAAAATAATTACAAAAAGAAATAAAATATTTCTCAAAACACACATGCCATACACACATAAAATATATAAAGCACATAAGTACATAATGTACAATGAGAGAGAAGCTTTTAGAAATATCCTGCCTTCATTTGCAAATTATAATCGACATTATAAATATCCTTAATAAGCCCCCACACTCATTAATACTCTCCAGGGAATAAATATCAAGAATTATCAGAGCCTACTGAACAGCATTACAAAATTTGACTGTAAAATTCAATTTGTTAATAATTCATTAATAATTACCACCAAGTCTGACAATAATTTCACGAACTTTAAATGAATTACTATTTGAAAAGGGTAATTAGTGAGGTAGCTAACCTTACTTTAAAAAAGAAAGAATCATATATAAGACTGTTTCTTTGTTAAAAAGGAAGAGACACTGATTTTGTGTGTGTGTGTGTGCGTGTGTGTGTGTGTGTGTGTAAGAAGATGGCAAAGTCAGACTTAGGAGACATTAAGAATCAGTATTTTAAAAAAAGAAGAATCAGTACTTGGTGACAAGGTCATTCCATTCTAGATTCCTTATCTTTTCTTTATATATATATATATTTTAGCTTTTTTGGGGCCAACCAAGACATGGTCTAGCCTTTTATTAGTCCCTAATTCATTCAAATCATCAGCCTGATGCTCCTTAGGA
>NW_004567112.1:54209841-54232657 GCF_000260355.1 Condylura cristata
TAAGAATCAGTATTTTAAAAAAAGAAGAATCAGTACTTGGTAACAAGGTCATTCCATTCTAGATTCCTTATCTTTTCTTTATATATATATTTTTTAGCTTTTTTGGGGCCAACCAAGACATGGTCTAGCCTTTTATTAGTCCCTAATTCATTCAAATCATCAGCCTGATGCTCCTTAGGAAACAATGACAAAGGATAAGTAAAAAAATTTTTATTGTCTCAAAGAAATTCTCTACAAGGGTTTAGTAGTTCTCTCCATATGAAAATTGATACATATTAGAAAATAGTGGCATTTAAGTCACTAAAAAAAAGTCATTCTTTGTATCAATCGTTTATTATATTTTTCTTAAAGTATGCCTTTGTTGTTCTTCGCAAGAAAATATTTTTTGTATTTTTATTACTTTTGAAAGAACTGCCTTTGAGTATTAATTCCTTTCTCATAGTTTTAACTTCTCTAGCATAATTTTAGCTCTTTTAGCTTGATTTATTTACCCATCAACCCCCCATCCCATACCTTCTCTTATGTGTAAGTAAGCAATTGCTTCAAACAGAAATACTAAAGGGCAACCCAGAGAACAAAATTACAGAAAATGAACCAACACAAACAAGAACTTTTATCACAAAACCTTCTTTTCTCCACAATGGCAACAAAGGGACTCTTCTCCTTCCAGGTCAAACTACTGCATATCCATTAAAAGTACTCACTTAAAGGCAAGGGTAGTAAGGAAAATATTCAACTTCTAAGTCATAAAAATAAATCTGATTTTCAGTTTGGCATAGACGCCTCCTATGAACCAAGCCAATAATACCAGTTTTAAAACATGCAAACCCATAATATCCCCTTTACTAAGAGAGTTAAACTGAATTCATGCTCATCAAAGACACCCCAATTCCCAAGACAAACAGCCGAGGCTAAGACTTACAGTTCACGATGTCACCTTGAATCTGCAGTATGTGAGGAACCGGCATTGTGAGGACAATAAGATCGAAGTGCTCAGGGGAACCTGTTTCCTTGGAGACTTCCCACTTGTCATTTTTCAGGTTGATCTCAGTCACACACTGTCTGAAGTGGATTTCAGCACCTGTTCCAAAGGTAAGTTTATGTTCATATAGGATTTTCCATATGACTGAAGGGGAAAAAGTGTCACATGCTGGATCCAGTCAGGTGAATAAAATGGTTTGTTTTTACAGTCCCTGGGGTGCCCTGTGTTTACTGTCTTTCTCATTAATGAGGAATGCTTTTTACCTCAGGTACAACTCCCTACCAATGCCTGCTGTGGATAGGCAATGAGGACAGGGCATCCTTTATTCCTCAAGACACTCTGCAGTAGATACTGTAATGCTCATTTTTCCAATGTAAGAACCAAGAATGAGTAAGACGGAAAAAATGCAAAGACCTGATTAACAAAACAATGATACATAAGGCTCAACCCGAAAGAGATTCCATTTTTACCTTTTTACGTTGCTGTTAGGAATGCAAACTGGTCCAGCCACTATGGAAAGCTGTATGGAGGACCCTCAAATTACTAAAAAAGCATCTACCATATAACCCTATAATTCTACTCCTAGGAAACTACCCAAAGGACACAAAATTATTAATTCAAAAAGAAACCTGCTTTCCTATGTTCAATAAAGCACTATTTACAATAGCTAAGATATGGAAATAATCTAAATGTTCAAAAAATAAAAAGATGACCGGATCAAGAAGATGTGGCATGGATACATAATAGAATACTACTTTGCAATCAAAAAAAGATAAACTCATGCCATTTGCAGCAACATGTATGGAGCAGGTGGAATTATGCTTAGTGAAATAAGTTAAAAAGAAAAAAATATTGGATGGTTTCACTTACAGGAGGTATAGAAGGAAACCAAACAAGGGATTGGGGGGAGGGGGCAAAACTAGCAGGCAAATTATAAATCTGAGACATGCAGCAAGTGAGGGGGAGGAAGAGGGATCAAAACAGGAGAGGGAAGAGCATGAGTGACTATGGTGATGGTTCATGGGTGAGCTGCTGGTAGGAATATTATGGCGATTACACCTGAGAGGAGAAATCAAACATTATACAAAAATAAACAATAATGTAATATATAGAGAGATATAGGTGTTTAATTATATATGTATATGTTTAACTCAATATATGTATATCTAGCTACATATATATATATATATATATATATATATATTTAAGATTTATTTATTTATGCACACAAGAGCTAGGATACAGGCCAGAGGTATGGGGGTGAGAGGCTTCACCAGAGACAGAGCTGGGCGCAGAACAGGCAGCTCTACTGAAAAACACTGCTGAGGAAAGGTCTGCCATGCCATGTGGGTCACCTCCCCGTCCAGGGGTCAAATTTGGTTGCAGTGGCTGCAGACAGCTTCATAGTATTACACTTTAAACTGCTGTCCCACCAGGGAGGGCCCCTATATATATATATATATATATATTTAATTAAAAAACAAAAGAGATTCCATTTTTAATCTATCACATTAGCAAAGTAAAAATTTTCTACAAAACCAAGGTGTAGAAACAGATTTTCTCATTCATTATGATGGCAAGATAGTCTTTAAGAGGAACAGATGTCCAACCTCGTTGGACATATTTACAAAATATATCAAGGTTAGACAGTGCAGCAATGATGGTATTGTCAGAACCAAAAACAATCCTTCACCATCATACAACCTAAGAATTTACCAGAAAGTGAATAGTTAAAAGTATGGTACACATACCACATAAAACTAGACAGCTGCTAAAAAATAATAATAATGATAGTAATACATCAAATTTTCTGATAAAAATTACACAAATGATATAAACCAAACAATGTATAGAATGGTTTATGTTAAATAACGTTTTGTGGAAAGTTTGTGAAAAATACAAATACATGTAAATAGATTAAAAAGGAACAGCTCTGTAGATCAATAGAGAGATGCATAAACATTTTTCTGGAATCATACACTGGAAATTTATCAGCAATTAGGGAAAGAAAATTTAGCTACTGGATGACGAATAGAAAAACATCTGCTTTATTTTCTAACTTTACAATATTAATCTTATGGGTATAACTTTTATTTTAAATGCTAACTTTAAAAGAGAAAATTTCAGCCCCACCTGATTCTTTCAAGTAATGCTGAATAATTGAAGAAATTCCTTGCGGTGCTACAAAGTTACAGTCTCCTTCTTTCATCACCATTCCCTCCACAGGCGAAGTCAGAGGCTTCAAAATACCACAAGCTAACAGTTCAGCATAAAAACTGAAATAAATCAACATGTATTATATACTATAGCTTTAAAATACATCCCCTTCCAATAACTTTGAGATTATAATCCTAAATAATAATTAGAAATCTTCTAATAATCAACTCAATGTTTTGTGTAAAATAAAGGTTATAAATCAGGTGATGAACAGGAATATTTGAGAACCTATAGATTTTTTTTTTTTACTGACATTAGCTAAAGGCTTTTTTTCCTATGTATTTCAAAATTAAAGTCGGTGAAAATACACTATAAGGGATTCCATAGAGCAACAAAACAAGCTTCACATTACTGAACCCTTTACTATGTACCTTATAATATCTCACATAATCTTTGCAACTTTATAAATCTGATATTACAATTTTCCTACTTTCTCAGGTTAACCTTCCACTGCTGATACCATCGACAACGATAATGTCATAATAATTTCACTATATTGCAAAAGGCAAAGTTTAACGGCTAAAAACGGATCTTTTTTACATCATCCAACCAGTAACATTGATTCCAACCCTTTCCACTAACTCACCTTTGATGCTTTTTGGCAAAATGCGAAGTACAGGTGATGTACTGAGCACCCAAGTCGACTGTGCACTGTGGATTATGAGGGCTGCTGGCTGTAGTCATTCTTCCTCCTTGAATTATTAACCCACAGGAAAATGCCTTAGTGCCTCAGAACGAACCTTTTATAATTAATGCCATTCATCCAAATGGATTACTTGACAGAAGTATAAGAAAACTTTTCTTTTTAAGTTGAGGGCTTTGTCATCTAACATTGTCAGACAGAAGTTAACATTTTGCTCATTGATTGTGAGATATGAAGAGTCATGAACGAGGTGGCAGGGTTCAGCACTGCCTGGAACACACATTACTGATCTGAATAAAAGAAATTAATGAATAGAGAAAATAAAACAACACGTTTTATGAAATATCAGACAGAATAAATCAACCAATGCGCTTTTACTCTCAAAAGTCAGGTGTCAAGAGGATAAAGATTCTGTAAACTTGATCTTCAGAAGATCTTGATCAATGAGCACTTTGAATGCCTCATCATTTGGAGAAAGTTGCAAAGGCCCTGCGGCAAAATTCACTGATTAGTGACAGCAGGAGCCCCAAACTGTGTTGGGGCGGCTCCCAAGACCACCCGACCGCCTCCAAGCATTCACAGCACTTGCCGCGCGCTCAACACAGCCCAGCCACCCCTTTTCTGGCCTCTTCCGGGTACGGAAACCTGTCACGTGACGAGGCGCGCCGAGCGCAGGCCGCAGCTGGGCCAAGCGGAGCCGAGGGGCTGCATTTTCTTCACAGGCTTCCCCTGATGGGGTCTGAGCCACCTCAGAAGCCCAGGGCCACACCGACTCCATTTCCCGCGCTTCTGCCGTTAGACCACCCACCTGAGTCTCCAGCCTGGTCCCACACTGAGATGTGCAGACGACCTCCCATTTCTCTCCTCAGCAGCGCTGCGCACACGCTTCCTGTCAGCCCGGCGCCTACGATCAGCATCCGCGCCATGATTGGGTTCCGCCGCGAGGCAGCGGGCTAGAGTTTGTGGAGAAGCCGCTGAGGCGGAGCGGCACCTCCCGGTGTGGCGCTCCAGGCCTGGTGCTCCTGGCTGGAGCCGTCGCCTGCGTAGTCCCGCCGGCTGGCCTGCAGGAGGCAGAGAGGAGGCGACTGGAGCAGGAGATCAGCCCTGAAGCCGTGAATCTTGGCAAGGGGAAAACCTGAGCTTAGTTTTGAGGTTGAAGGCCCAAGCTGCCCGCCTAGATAAGCTGACGCCCACAGATAAACAGCAAACGCTGGGTGACCTCTCCCGTGTTAAAACCTTAAATCGGGTCGATTACAGTGTGAGATCCCGCCTTGCCAGAGGGTTCTTGGATTAGTGTATTTTGCTGGGAAAGGTATGAATGACTAGATCCTAAAAAAGTAGGATCGTAAAATAACTGGGACAGCTCTCTGCACTCATATTTACTATTTCTAAACATATTGACTTTTGCCCTTAACTTTCTTTCCTATTTCTGATCTTTGCAAGACTGGGTCCCTCTGAATATTCAAATTCACATTAAAAGGCACCACTTGAATTCCATGGGGATTACAACCGAGATGAAAAAATGCACAAAATGAAAAATGATGTAAATAAAGATATACATTTTTAAAAGTTACCACTTGAGCTAAAGTAGTATTCTAGAACATCAACTTGTTTCATTTTCTTCTTATTAATCACTTTTAGAAGTTGTCTGGCTTTTTTACTTGTTTACTTATTTATTGTTTTTCTTCTTCTTGTTTTTCTTCACCTGGAATTTAAGCCCCCAAAGAGCAGAAACCTTGTTATATTCAGTACAGCATCACTGACATCTGGAATCAAAGTTAGAATTCTCAGAGACTGAGGATTCACAGATTGTTTGCCAATAAGGTATGGAAGGCTTCTGAGGATAATTCTTGAAGTAAGATAGGCTGAATACAAATTCAGTTGGATTGTTTCATTATTCTTTCCCAGAAGCACTTTTTAATATGACACAGTTTTAAAAATCTCATGTTCACTGCTGGATGTCAGATTTTAGAAGGATCATTCAAGAACTGGTACCATTCCCAAGAAAGTAACCAACAAGGCAAGAAGACTTGAAATTACGTTGTTATCTGACCAGGTAAAGTGGACAGAAATCTGTAGCCTACACTTGGAAGGAACAAAAAGCTGTCTTTAGATACCTTGGAAGTTTTAGTTATTGGAAGGCTATTTGTACATCAGGGAGAAAACTAACTAGACTTTTTCAGGATCCTCAAATCAATTGGTGAAAAATACAAAAAAAAAAGCAGTTTTTGCAAAGAACATATTTAAGGAATATGGCATTAGACCTCTTTTCTTCTTTATAAGGATTGCATCTGTTCTTTGAGGTCTTTTGCAATTCCACAAAAATTTCAGTGATATTTTATTTCTTTGAAGAATATCATTGAAATTTTGATAAGGATTGTGTTCAATCGGTATATTGCTTCGGAAAATGTCCATTTAGAAATGTTAATTCTTCCAAATCATGAATGAATAGGGAATATCTTTCCATTTTTTGTGTTATCTTTGTTTTCCTTTACAATGTCTTAAAGTTTTTATTGTTTATTCCTAGGTGTTTAATTATTTTTCATGCAATTGTAAATGCACTTGTTTTCCTGATTTCTTTCTTTTCTATTTCATTATTTGCACATAGGAACACAACAAATTTTGTGTATTTGGTTTTGTAGCAGGCCACTTTACTGTTCTGATTATTTCAATTAGTTTCTTAGTGGAATCTTGAGCATTTTCTATGTATATTGTCATGTCATCTGCAAATAACAATACTTTTACTTCTTTCCCAGTTTGAATTCCCTTTACATCTTTCTCTTACCTGGTTGCTCTAGTTAGGAATTCCAAAACTATGTTGAAAACTGAAAGAAAATATCCTTGTCTTGTACCTGAACTTTAAGGAAAATCTTTCGTTTTTTCACGATTGACTATGAAGTTAGCTGTGAATTTTCCTTTAATGGCTGGCGATTGCCTGGACAAGAATGCAAATATACTTTAATGCAGCAGAACTATACACTTAAAAATGAAGATGGTACTTAGTAAAAGTTTTTCTTGAAATATATGTGATAGAATTTGCCAATAAGTTTTTGAAAATTTAAAATATAAAAAATTTGGCCCTCCCTGGTGGCATAGAGGGTTAAAGCACAGCACTGAGAAGCTAATGCCACTTCCACATGAGTTCGATTTCCACCTGCCCCGGAGGTGACCACATGGTGTGGCAGACCTCTACTGACCCGTCCGCTGCTCCCCTCAGCAGTGTACTTTGTCCATCTGCCTGTTCTGCTCCGCACTGTCTCTGGTGAAGCCTCTCACCGCCCCTAAGCCTCTGGCCTGTACCCCAGTTCTGTATGCACAAATAAATAAATCTTTAATATATATATATATGTATATATACATATATACATATATATATAATTTTCAGTAATTCTATATTTTTGAAATAAAATAGCTGGAGCACTGCCCATTGTAAAGCTAATTTTTTTTTCTCGTCTAATTGAAATTCTTTAAGAAACACAAAAATGTTAAAAATATCTATGCTATGAGTTTGATTCTATTTTTTAAAGATTTATTTATTCATGCATATAAGAACTGGGGGACAGGCAGAGGATTCACCAGAGACAGAATGAGGAACAAAACAGGCAGATACACTGAAATACACTGATGAGGAGAGCAGCGGGTAGGTCAGGAGAGGTCTGCGGCACATGTGGGTCACCTCCTGGACTCGGAATCAAACTTGTGCTGCAGTGGCTGTGGATAACAACATAGTGCTGTGCTTTATTCCATTGTGCTTCCAGGAAGGGCCCATTAGTTTGATTCTTTACAGATTTTCACAGGTCACAGGTTGACAATATTTCCTTATAAATCTGGAAGACTTCTGAAACAAAATAAACCCAAAATATTAATTACAATATCTCATATTTCAAACTCTTTATAATTAAATAAAAGTACATGCAATCTTTCAAATTTTGAATCAATTGATATCATCTTAGAAAGTTTTGTATAATGAAGGCAATTGTTTACTGACTTAATTAATGCTCTATTTGTCAATATCATTTTTAGTCTTTTCCTTATCTTGTAACAATTTTTTATAAGTATAATAAATTTTGTATTTCAACATCTAAAAATTAATTTTGTGTGTGTGCATGCAAGAATTCAAGGTATCTTATAATGGTTTAAATTTATGAACTGGTTCTGTCAAAAATCCTTAAGAAATAATTGCTGGACATTAAATTCTGATTCAGATAATTTTGGTGATTCTTTTTGTAATTTTGTGTGAAAACATCATCTCTGGTTGCAATACTAGTTTCTGCTTCTCCTTTTTGCACCAGGAATGTGCTATAATTAACATTTTTTAAAATGCCCATACTTAATTTATAAGCTTGAAAAATAGCTAACTTAATATTTCAATTAAATACCAACTATGTTATTATGATTTACATGTATATAACTCTTACTCATGTAAGAGTTACATTACAATGTTACATTAATGCATAGGAAAATATTTTAAATGACATAAAATCTAACATTGAAAAGATTGATGATACATTTACATATTACTGGAAAAAAAAACATGTATCTAATATGTGCACTGCACTATCACAGTAATATCTTATGTAATGCAGTAATTTGAGTGAAATACAGTTTTACCAAAATGATGTAGTAGTGTTGAACAGAAAAATATTGTACACTGTTATAGCTTACAAATTTACTTCAATGAAGTTAAAATTTCAATTCCTAAGTTGCACTATCCTCACTTCAAGTGTTAAGTAACCAAAAATTGAACTGCAAATATCTATATTTTAGCAAACTTTACGAGTTGCTTTATGTCATTGATAAGTCACTGTCAATAGCAAATAAAATTAATAATACCTATAGTCAAGATACTTCCCCCTTGCTGTTTATTAGGAATATCAACAACTAGATTTCCATACCCCATCCTCTAGTATTTTCTTAGGATAAAAAAAATATATATCAAAGTTTGGAAGATAGCCATGCTCACCACTGTATATTAACATTGAAACAACCAACATGCCCAAAAATGGATCGAAAAGATGTATATATGCAGAGTGGAATACTATTCAGCAATCAAAAAGATAAACTCATGCCATTTACAGTAACATGGATGGATCTAGAAGGGATCATTCTCATTGAAACAGCCAGAAGGAAAAGGGAAAAAATCAAATGGTTTCACTTATAGGAGTAATATAGGGAAACCAAATAGTAAGGAATCAGGAAAAACAACAACAACAATAATAATAATGAAACAAAACTAGCAGGCAACCATGGATAAGAGAACTTATGCAATGGAAGGCGAGAAACAGGGATCAGGGCAGAGGAGAAAACAGTATAAGGGACTATGGTGATGGTTCACGGGTGAACTGGTGGTGGAAATTTTACAGGGAATACACAATTATGTAAAACATAAATAAAAATATTAATAAAAAATCAAACTCTGGGTAAGTAAAGATAAAAATTAGGCCATCCTAAGTCTTACTTGCCCAGGGTAGTCCAGTTTAGGCTTGTTTTCCCATACTGATTATCCATATCACTTCATTTTCAAAAGTGTCTCATTTTCTTCTAGAAAGTAAGCAGCATGTATAAGTTACTATAGAGAAAATAGCTCTCCCTACACTCCAAGGAACTCTCTAAGACAACCCCTGAGGACAGAAAACTGGGTAGTGATCTCTGTGGTCCTCTTGTTACTTTTCTAGAAAGAACTTAAGTGGCCTGATGTTTGAGGATACTCAAAACTCACATTTCTGTAAACGAAATATAATTTAAATACTGAGAGGCCAAAAGAAAATGTTTATTCAAGCTTCCTAATCTTCCCATCTGTCTGCCTTCCTTCCCTTAATCCCTTTGACATTTAAAATACTTCAAATAAATGTTAATCTGGTCGGACTATCATTACATCATCTATTCAGATATGAATTAAGTTGCAATAGATGATCGAACTCTTTGAACCGCACAAAGGAATACATAAAGGATTTTTTAAAGATGGCTTGTGGTTATGTATGAAATAGGTTAGTTGGAAAGCATGAACTTTGGAATGAAGCAAGCCTAAATATGAATCATACCTGCCAACTTTATATTGTTATCCTTAGACAATATTATCCTTAGACGATATTTTCTACCTCACAGAATCATTTAAACATTTAATTGGTATCACCTGAAATTTTTAATAATGTTAAAATCTCCCATTTATATGTAGATCCCAAATGTACATTTTCAAGGTGATGTCCTATATTCTAATTCTTGGAACTCATGGTACCTTTCAACATGGAAGATCTGTGAATCCTGAAGCAAATATGAATATTGTAAGTTGCTAGGAAGTAAGTGCTAACCTACAGAAATAATACAAAATGCTAATGCTACTCTTCAATTTCAATTTTGATCTACAGTCAAATTTATTTCTCTGCATCCATATATTTTGATGTAGGTTAACTAATATTCTCTAACTACTATTTTATAGCTTATGATTTGCCCTTCAGTCTTATTCTATCTCTGTGATAAAAATATAACAATAGCTGGTCTCAAAGTTGTTTCAGTCAATATACTTTATAAGTCGATGAAAAGGCTGATGACATTTTTCATTGAATAAAACATTTTATTCTGCTTTAGTTATATGTTGTTTTGTTTAAAGTCAGTTTCCAGGAACCTATAGATTGCCTTAAGTATTAACTTGCTATATGTCATACATTCATGGATTGCTTATAAATTTTCTCTTCTATATACTGAGATAGTCAAATTTCAGATATAAGTTCAGTTATATGCATAGGCAAGTAAGAATTTTTGAATACACATGTATTTTTATATTTAAAAAACAGGTGAATAGGTAAAAGTATGAGTAGTAGTTACAGTAATAGATTAGTATTTGAAATGTTTTCTTGAGGACTGGGGTTTTAATTTTTATTTTATTTATCCATGAATCTCAGTATCTAAGAACTTCATCGTATTAACGCACAGAATGAGGATCGCCCTGGTATCCCAAAACTTGCACACTCTAAAAGAGTTCTGCCACCTGCCACATAAAGACAAAGCATACTTTTATAGCATGAAAGAACTTTAATAGAATAGAGTGCATAGAGAAGAGAGTATGATTGTTTTCCAGTGAAACATCCAGTGTTATCCATCCCCTCGTGGGTAAGTGCCTCACCAAACAAGCTTGACCAAAAGCAGGGCCAATGAGACCTGAAAACTTGCCATAAGTTTAAGGCACCTTCTGGCAGGAAACCATAGGAGAAGGGCAGAAATGTGCAGACAAGTCTAGAACGAAAAGCAAAATCAAAGTATAAATTAAGGTAAAAGTTGCCATTGTCAGACTCCCCATGGATGTCTCTTGCACATCCCTTCCAAGTGTAGAGACAATTGTCTTGATACATGAGTTTTCTTCCATGTCCTCCAAGGACTTGGTACCAGTTCAAAGCTGAGAAACAAGCACTACTTCACACGTCTCTTCTCCATGTGCCTCCTCCAGTTCTTCTCCTTTGTCTCCTCTGTCTGTCCTCCAAGAGTTCTATAGTTTCACCTGGCCGTTCAACTCCACTCTCCTCAAGTGGGCAGGGAAGCCAAAACTTCCCCTGGGAAGTTAGAGATTAGTTTCTAACAAGGAATTAGTAACAACAGGAACAAAATACCCAAGTTTGAGGGTAAAAAACAAAAGGTTATTTTTACATAATAGATTAAAAATGGCAAGTAACTCAACTTACTTGACTAAGAAATTAAAAGATTTTTATTTCTTTTATTAGAGCGAAATTATTTCCTACTGGGGCTACCCAGATGAAGTGTATGATATTGTAACTAAAGATGGCTATATCCTTGGCCTCTACAGAATTCCTTATGGGAAGACAAAAAAATTTAACAATACAGGTAATATTTAACTTCATATAAATGGATTACTCCTTGGGTCTTGAAGTTCTTAGTGCTTCCATTTCTTCTCAATTAGTGTAGAATAAGAAAAAGCTTTGAAAAGTAAGAGTTAACTTCTTATATCCTTGCCCATATGCTCAAGAAGTGAGTGATACTCCATTAGCTTCCTGTTCATGGAGTGGTTTTAATGTGTGCTGAAACATATGCAGTTTCTTCTAGGAGTTCTTTGTGGGTCACTTTGCTTATCCATGTCAATTGTTTAAAATCTCTGAAAGACAGTAACATTATTCAGTGGGCTTGAAGAATGACTAACAAAAATCTGTCCTCTAGTATAGCAAGGAGACTGGTTTGGTAGCGGCCTGATGGCTCTTTAGTCCAGCAAGATATTTATCTTTTATCAGTAGGGTGTGGTACAAAATGTGCTTTAATTTGTGACAAGCATTCTAATCCTAGCTGTGCCAGTTAGAATAAACTGATTGAGTAACTGATTACTTTTGCTTATTTGTCTAATTGCTCACAAAACAGGGTTCTTTTTTCTCTCATAAGATTCACTCTCAAGTTCTTACTTTGAACGTTAACATACATTCAGAGAAGACACATTAATTTAAACAACTTCAGTGAATGTAATTTCAGATCTTTACAAAGGTCATATCTACTAGGTAGAAAATGTTAACATAGACTTAACATATTAGAGTAATGATTCCTCAGGGTATAACCTATTTTGCAAATACTGTAATAAAAGATTTCAAGATAATTTTGAAATACAGGTGACTTTGAATTCTCTAGAAGCTCACCTAAGGTAGGAATTTATTGTGAGTTGCTAGCTGGAGAAACTAAAGTAGAAATCAAAATATGGAGGGAAAGGACCTAAGGAAGGATGGGACTCAAATGGAGTCCAGCTAATCAATCCATGAATCACACCACTGAGGAGGTGTCACTTTGAAGGTAGGCTATTAGCTTTTTGGGTTATTATTATCAGCAGTCATTCATTAACTGAACACTAATCTTTGAAAGAGGAAATTCCCATTTAGTTGGAGGTGGTTTTACAGAGCAAGAGACAATAATGAACTCTTGAAATGCAATACAGAGCTGGGAATATACTTAGTAAAGGAAATCCAGGTGGAACACCATAATAATCCAATAGACTGTGTCCCTTGTACTACTCAAGCTCCCTCGTTTTCACATTAATTTTATTTCAATTAAGTACAACTTTTTCAGGATTCTGGTAGGTCAGAATTTCCTACAACTGCTAGAATACATGGGGAAACGTACAAGAAGGTTAGTGATGTAGGCTTCATATGCTATTGCAACTGCTCATGTCATAACTGATACTTAAAATTTTTCTACTGTTCATTGTAAATTCCCCTCTTTCTAAGTTACCCCCTTGTGTTATAAGTCTCGGCTTTAAGAGCTACTATCTTGGTCCTCCCTGATGGTGCAATGGGTTGGGACACAGCACTGTATGCCAGCCGCAGCTGCTTCAGTGCAAATTCAATCCCCCACCGTGGAGATGATCCATGTAATGCAACGGACCTCTCCTGTCCTGCCCACTGCTCCCCTCAGCAGTGTACTTCGCTGATCTGCCTGTTCTGCTCCTCACTCTGTCTCTGGTGAAGCCTCTCGCAGTCTCTATACCTCTGGCCTGTACCCCAGTTCTGTATGCATAAATAAATAAATCGTTTAAAAAAAGAGCAGCTGGCCCTCCCTGGTGGCGCAGCGGGTTAAAGCACTGCACTGAGAGGCTGAAGCCACTTCCACATGAGTTCGATTCCCGCCTGCCCCGGAGGTGACCACATGGCGTGGCAGACCTCTCCTGACCCGCCCGCTGCTCTCCTCAGCAGTGTACTTCGTAGATCTGCCTGTTCTGCTCCCCGCTCTGTCTCTGGTGAATCCTCTCACCCTCCGCATCTCTGGCCTATACCCCAGCTCTATATGAATAAATAAATAAATCTTTTAAAAAAAAAAGAGCGGCTATATCTCTCCCCTCATTTTTCATACCTATGAGCTACTATGTCTGTAAAAGTTCAGATACTGTTCTTGTACATTTATAATTAAAACAGGGCATCCAAGTAACAACAAAAAAAAATGCTCCAGGACATCACATAAATACCAAATATATTTATCTTTTATATCCGTCTCCTCATTACGTGTCAATGGCTCTATCTCTGCATGATGATCAGTGTCAATTATTCCTGCCAGTACAATAATGAGCTCACTTGTTTCCCAGGCTTCTGACATGAGCTGCCCAAAGTGCCAACTGTGTGGTCTAGTGGAAGTATTTTCTCTGTGTAAACAAGTGTCTTTAGATCTATGGAACCTAAAATTGTGAGAATGTGGAAAGCATAAATCCTTCAGTGAGTTACTGGGAATGATAGTGAGTGGCAACACACTTAATCCCACTTCCATTTTTTTCTCAGATCTTTGAATTCTATTAAATGGGGGAAATCAGCCCCATAATGCTCTTTTTTTTTTTAAACATGTGTCAACAAATTCAAAGAATAGCATCTATACTTTCAGGATATCATCTTCTAGGTGACATTTTCACTGAGGCTTCCAGGTGTTATTTCATCACTCTAAATAACCTAATTATTTCATCCTGCCAGCCTTTGGATTTAGTTATATGGTAAAACATGTATAATAAGGCCCTATACCAAGGGATGCATCTCCCCCTCTTTGACATGAAGCAGATCCCATGATTTAAGTCATGCTATGAGGAGGACCAGGCCCCTGGCAGTACTCTGTAAACTCTTGAGTTCAGGTGCTGATGGTGGTCCTGTGGGAAGCAAAAGTCAATCTTAGCAGAAATGAATCAATCTGTCCTACTCATAAGGAGTCATTACCTTTTTAGGGAAAAAGTTCTGATATATCCACCTTCCCTCCAAGTGCCTGGTTTGGTTTCCTTAAGGGGTGGGTGATAGCATGTGAGAACACTTTTACTGATGGGTCAGATAATTGCCCTGGAGTAGCTAGAGCTGCCTTGTCTCTGCCTCCTTTTTTTGAGTCCATTGCACAAGCGAGCAATGGCTAGAAATTGTGTCTGGCTGACATCTACTGGTTGAGTCATCCTGTTGGTGAGAGCATTCTGTAGAGTATCTGTTGCCTTTCCAATGCCCTTCCTCTCCATGCACATAGCTTCATGTGCATACGTTCAGTGGAAAAGAATCAGAGAAGAATTTCTTTTCTCACCTGCATGGATGTTTCTCCCTCTCACAAGTTTACACCACAATGGACATTTTCATAAGAGTTCTAGTCTTTCTGTGAGATTCATTTTAATTTCATAGGAAATAGCTTGCAGGAGACAATGGACTTTCCCAATTTCTGCTGCATTGAGAAGCTTTACATTGTCCTTGGAGTCCACTAATGATCTTTATTCATTCTTCAATTAGTCTGCCTGAGCTATTCCTATTATGTCTGCTTCCTGTTTCTTTTCTCCATGAAAGCACCTCTCATTCCCCAAATTTTGGGTTAGATTTTTGCTCAGTGAGTCTTTAATATGTTGTGAATCTAAATTCAGGTCTTTGTAAGAGTGATGATGCTACTTCATCTAGTATCCTATATATGCCCAAATGGAAACAGAAATTCTGTGCTTTCCAGCTTTTAAATTCTGCTGCTACCCTGTGTATATTTTTCAACCTAGTAAATGGAAAGTTCCCAAGGCACAGGAGTCAGTTTGTGGAGAGTCTGGCTTTATTTAATAAAGTTAGCATGGTTATATTTAAACACTTTTATCATTTTCTCCACTATCTGTGATTATAATTCTGGAATTTTCTAGTCTTCCAAGAAATAGCAGCTGAATGTCAGAACTGACCTGGGGAACAACTGCAGGTATATGTCCTAGGAATGTATTTGTGTATGAACAGGTTCTCCCTTATGTAGGTCTCTACACATGTGCACATGCCCCCCTTCGATCCCCAAGCTTCACGGTCCATTCCAAACATACACTCTCAGTCCTTGCTGTTACCTATGCATCTCCAGATTCTGTAGCTCCTGTAGGATATAATATCTCCTCTCCCTGAGAAAATCTAATAGTCTTTTGTAAGCCATGCTAGAATTTAACCATAATGCCTAATTGAGTTTCCAGGGAAAGAACTGGGGTTAATATTGAGGCAAAGAAGTCCTTATCATCGAAGTACCTCTGGCGCCAGAGTCATTATCTTCTAACAAAGAGGAGAGTGGGTCACTTCTATATTTCCAGGAAGTTCAGAGAAATCTGGATTTCAAGTTTCTAAAGTTTTTCTATCAAGATGTCCTTATCTCAAGTCTCAGGGCTTTCAACTTTCTCAAAGTTGATATGGCATGAGATCTTCTCTGGGCTGAGAATTGAATCTACCTGAAGTTTAAAGATTTATTTATTTTTGCTTAGAAGGCCTGGGGTATAGGCCAGAGGTGTGGGGGTTGAGGGGCCCAAGGATTCACCAGAGACAGAGTGGAGAACAGAAAGGCAGATCTACCAAAATACACTGTTGAGGGGGGCAGCAGTTGAGACAGGAAAGGTCTACTGTGCCTTCTGTGGGTTAGCTCCCTGGCCAGGGATGAAACTCAGGCTGTCACAGTGGTAGTGCTGACACTTAAGTCCTAGGCCACCCAGAGAGGCGCACGTTTAACCATTCTTACAATTGACTCTTAGTCATAACTTTTACCTCAGGAAAATGAGGATTTCTCCAGGAAATGAGGATGTTTCGAGGTCTTTAAAGAAATATTATTTTTCACATTTTATCTTCTCTCTTCAAAATACCATCAAACATTCTGCAATAGCTACCGAGCCCCCTAAACCTCCCCCTGTGCCTTATAACTGTCAGATGTTGTACAAGCCAGAACAATACTTTCCCATATTGTCACAGGAATATTTTAGTCATTGAAATGCTACAACATACTAGGCACTTTCAGCATTCTACCTACACTCTACAACCAGTCAGCCAGCAAGTAATCCAACTTCATAATCCCATTCCTTAACTGTCAACTACCTTTACTACTTTCAGTAGTAATTCTTAAATCAGTTCTGTAGAAGCAGAGACGGTGACAGGGATTTACCACAGGAAAATGGTAATGGGAAAAGCAGGAGAGCAGAGAAGGGAGTAAGGCAAGGAGGTGGTCTGTACTAACATTCAGCATTCAGCACCTCACAATAAAGGCGTGTGTTAGTTGGTACAGGTATAGGTTGTCACTTCCCCCAGTGTGGAGCTTCCATTTTGCCAGGAATAGTATGTGCATCTCCTGAGAGGGACAGCGGTGTACAGTTGGCAGCTAATACAACAGCTGGAGATTAGGAGATTCAACCTAGTTATAATAGTGGGATAGGTAGGGCCCAACAGCATCAGTGCTGTAGAGGATAAGGTGTGACTGGTAATTCAGGTGTTAAAGTCACTTATGATTAAACCTCACATTATCCAAAATGTTACTCCTCCAAAATTTTGAAACTGTGCTTTAGAACTCCTGAAACTCTGGTCCTAATGATGACATGGATAATAAATATCATCAAAAAATATCATTGTAAAATTGTCTTATGAAATAAAAAAGGTGGAAAAATCATATAGTGTTTCATGTAGTATGTTGTCTAAAATATACGAATGTCTGAATTACATTAGCTATCTGAATATTCCAAATCTTTAAACGTTTATATATTTAAATGAGACTTGACCTAATTGTCCACTTGGCCATTTGAAAGAAGTCCATTAGTGAACTACATTCAACAACTTTGACATCCACTAGGGTTAAACATTAGTAATTCTACTTATGTATACATTTCTTTAAAATAAAGCTTTAAATTGTCATGTATTGAAAGACTGAAATTCACATGAGATTTTCATGTATATAATACAAAATTTAAAAAGTGATTCTCTATATTTTTTCCCCAGCTCAGAGACTTGTTGTATACCTACAACATGGCTTGTTTACATCGGCCAGCAGCTGGATTTCCAATCTCCCTAACAATAGCCTAGGCTTCATTCTGGCAGATGCTGGTTATGATGTATGGTTAGGGAACAGCAGAGGGACTACCTGGTCCAGGAAACACACGTACCTAAAAACGGATTCCAAAGAATTCTGGTCATTCAGGTACAAATAAAACCGTGTAATGTTTCATTTTATTTTATAAATGTATTGCACATTTCTTTATTTGTTTTGATAATACTCAAGAGGGTTGAAATTGGCCTTTTTCATTTGCTGACTATCTTCAAATGTTAATATAAAATCAGTTTAAAATAAATTTTTATTTCCCCTTTTCTTTCTAGTTTTGATGAAATGGCTAAATATGACCTTCCAGCCTTCATTGATTTCATTGTAAACCGAACTGGACAAAAGAAAATTTTTTATATAGGACATTCACAGGGCACTACTATTGGTATGCCAAGAGAGATCATTATTCCTTAATTAATTTTTTAAAGAGTGTAGATTGTATTTATTAAGTTAAAGGTAAGTTTCTTGACTTATATATGAAACAACACAGAACTGTGAGACAAGCATAGGATAACTCTGCCCAGGAGCTAACACCTTGCTGTCATTCTACAGTCTTCTTTAGTTACAAAGAACTGGGTTTCCAAGCAAAGTTGTCATTTTGTTTCCGATATATCAAAGTTTGATATCCATCTTAAGATCAAAGTGATATCATAAAACTATTACTTGATCCATTAATAGAACTTACATAATTTTTAAAAATATAGCATAGGGTTTTATGACCAACAGACTTGAAAAGACTATGTTTTCATATTTAGGATACATTAAATTTAATACATGCACAAAGATGAGAAAAGCCATTCCATTTCTGAAAATGGCTAGAAAAGGCCATCATTGTATAGTGGTTAGTACTCTGAGTTGTGTGAAAATGACCAGAAAAGGACTTTCATCTCACAACACTAATGCATAACAACTCTAATTTCAGAGAAAGAATTCACTAAGAAACTACATAATTTTCTTATATAGTATTATAGACCTATTTCCTCATATTCTTTCTACTTTGAAGGTAAAAAAGGGTCCATTTTACAATGGAAACCCATAGCAGCTGTATAGAAAGAAGAGTATCATTTCTAAGCTGAAGAAATGAAAAGGTGGCATTTCCTCATAGGAATAATCCACTTCCTACTAGAAATAGTATGTTGGATAACAATCAAATCCCATTTTTATGGATCTTTTTTTCTGATGTTAATTCACTATGAATGTGACTTTGAGTCCAGGTTCTAATAGGAGTCAAGAATTCCTAAAGAAAAATTAAAGAAAATGAATGACATGCCAGAATTTATCAGCCTATAATATGTTATATGATATATATTTCTTTGGTTACTTGACTTATCACAACCCAGGGGACTAACCACAATCAGTAAAAATGAGAAGATATGTAGGTTGATGGCTTGATGTCATAAAAAGGAAAAACTACACTTTGTTATATCAACAATGATCTATAAAAATATATATAAACTAATATTTAGTTTTGAAATATATTTGAAGTAAATATTAAAGCAATTTGAGTATGTTGAATCTCTTACCTTATAACCAGAAACACAAATACTCGATATTTCTTCTTATTTTTAAAGTATAGTGCTGTGAAACTAATTCATTGCTATATAATCACCACTTATAGTCTATAGATTTATTTTAATCCTAATCAATATTATGTTGTGATCAATATGCATATCTCATAATAGGTAATCAATAAATAATTGATAAATGAATAAGTACACTGATCAGAATCTATTGACCTTCCTCTCATTATCATCTCTTATATGCTAGTATTTGCATAAAAATAATTAATTCCTTTCTTTCTACCTTTCTTCCAGCTTTCATAACATTTTCCACAATACCAAAGATAGCTGAAAGAATCAAAATATTCTTTGCGTTAGCACCAGTTTTTTCCATTAAATACTTAAAAAGTCCTTTTGTTAAAATGGCGTACAAGTTGAAGCCAGTGATCAAGGTTTGTTATTCCATTATTTGTTGTGGTTGATAACCAAAATGACAATGATTCTATGCCATAGAAAGCCTTCTTACTAGAAGAGAAGGTGGAAAGAGGGTGGAAAATCAGCTATATGCATTTAATTGTATGGTTAAAATTGAAGTTAAACTTTTAGTGGTGAACATAAAATATCTTACACAGATGTTGATTTATAACCTAAAACCTGTATAATGTTATATATAGTGCAATGTTAACTTCAATGCATGTTTTAATTAAGAAAAACGTAAGAACTGAATTTTTTGGTTTCCATTATATTAGACCCTTTGTTTCTAGGAATAGGATTTTACTATCAAACCTTTGAATTTTTCATTGTAAGGAAAAATCTAACAGTCAAATCATTGCTATCTTCTTGCAAGATTTATCTTTAATTGAAATGTTTTAAACTGCAAGTTAATGTATTTGATTGAAAACATAATGTCATATTCTGATTCTTTTGGGCTTCCAAATGTGGATAAAATAAATTTATTTTACAGGCGTTTTCTGGCAACAAAGAATTTTTATCTAATACTTCATTTAAAAGATTTATTGGTTCAAAGTTGTGTCCACTGAAGATTTTTGGTGTGCTATGCCGTGAATTCTTGTTTATGATATATGGATATGACACAAAGAACTTAAATATGGTGAGAACAAGTTGTATTTTATATCTATTTTGCCAAGATTTAGAAAGCAACTTTTAAGTGTTTATTTCATGCTTCTGTGTCATTTTATATATACTACTGGAAAGATTTTTAATCTTTCTGACTTTATTACTATATCAGTATTACTATATCAATATTGTGATGCTAGTTAGCTCGCTAGGATTATTTTGCTTCCCCATTTGTCTTGCCATCTGTGAAGAACAGAGAATTGCTGTGTTAAGTCTCTTTATTAGCCTGTGCTATTGGATGTTAATTTCCCGAACTAATATCTTTGTGTTCAAGCTACTGCCACTGACATCATTTGTATGGATTGTATATAAACTGCATCAAAGATAAAGGCATTTATTCTAAGAGTTTTCAGCACATTAAATTAATCCAAATTTGGCAAAACTACTTCTGATACTTGGACAAGTAGTTGGTTCCTGGGTCTTTTATGTACTTCTCAGTGACCATTAATGATTCAGACTATTTACTCCCCTCTTTTTCTCATATTATTCTGTCATCTAGTATTAAACATCTATCATGTTATTACTGGAAAAATCATAAATACAATGCTTCTTTTGCTTTTTTCATTCATTCTGTGTTTTGGGATGTTTATTTGACCATCACTATATTTTCTGAATTATACTGTGATGTCTTTGAGAACTGGTGTGCGTTTGTGTGTGTGTACTATTAAGAAAACTTATGATCTAATTTCATCATCCCCTAAATTTGTAGGTATCCTTTCTGGGACAAAAGTTGACAGTATCATAGGTTATAATGTGATTGTTTTCTATGTTATCTGGGATTCTGAACAGTTTGAACTGGGAATAGTAAGTGTGATTGGTGGTATAGTTTAGTTTGATTGAGCCCTCCTGAGTCTAAGTATGTGTGTGGGAAGGTAGAATTTACCATAGAATTGTGTCTTAGCCAGTATGAAAAACAAAAAGAGAATCTTGTAGTTCATAAAGATTCAATACATAGAATTAACCCTATGTAACCTGAACATGGGGAATTGAATAAAAAAAAAACTGAAAGCAAGTTTTGATGTCAAATGGAATAGGTGACAAAAATCTTCACCAATGTAACCAGAGTTTTGACTGTGACCAATTCTTAAGATTATTTTATGATGGTTTACAAAAATGATTTACTTATAAAGAGAAATGAGTGTGAAATATGTAAGTACCAAGGATTTGTGGTTATCATTTGAGTCCCTTCAGAAGATGGATTTCTTCTTTCCTCTCTAGTAAAGTTGAAGTAGAAACTTGCTAATAATTTCATATTACTCATGGATATGCATGAAAGCTACTTATATTCTTCTTTATCCAGAAGAATTAATTGAACAAGGTATATGGAGTTGAGTAAGACTCCAACCCTCATTAGAGGGTATTGACCGCTAATGTAAGTAACATCTGGAATATACCATAAATGATAAATATTATGTGGGAGCTTATTCAAGCACAATTAGAAACATAACTAGAGGACCCAAAGTATAACTAGAAGATTATAGTTTTGAGTTTTACATTTAGAAATGTGTTTCAATTTGAGTTTAGTTTGTGAAGATGTCAGGTGAGAGTCTGGATTTGTTTGTTTATTTATTTATTTATTCAGCACATAGATGTCCAGTTATTCAAGCACCATTTCCTAAAGAGATGATAATTTCTCTATTGCATTGCCTTCACTCCTTTATCTAAGATAAATTCTCACTATTTATAGGGATCTATTTCTGAGCTCTCATTTGCATCATAGTTCTATATGTCCTATCTTTTGCAGTGGGAAAAGTGTCTTTATCACTACTTTTACAGTGAGTCCTGAGTTGTGTCCTGTCATTCCTTCAGCTTTGTTCTTTCCCAACAATATCATGTTGCTTATTCTCAGCATCTAGTCTCTCTCCATGTAAGCCACAGAACTTGTTTGTTGATAAAATAACTTGCTAAGTTTTGATAAGGATCACATTGACACTTCCTTTTTCATTTTAATGCAAACCTAAGGTACAAAGGGACCTTTAATGCAAATCTAAGGATTCCTCTGATTCAGTTTCACTTTGGGTAGTGTATTAAGAACATGGTATCCATGTTTATCATATACAACATTTATTTGTAAGTCTTGTAGCTTTGGGATGTCATGCCTTGGGATGAGTTTTGTTTTCCTCAAATAGCTAAATTCTCAAAAAGAAATTTTATCAGATTGGCAAGTAACCTTAAGGAAAAGTGGTTTTAGTAATTCAGTTTTTTACTAATGGTTCTTGTTTATTTCTCTTTTATTTATCCTGGTAATTTCTTTTTATCTTTCCCATTCTATAGTGTTTTCAAAAAGATGTGAGTGTGTGGGAGTTCCATCACTTTTGATAGCACAGGGTGATGGACCACATAATTTAAAATCCAACAATTGTTTATTATAATGCAAAACTTATACATTTAATGCATTTGTGTAATTAAAATTTGATTATTTTAATAGTTATTGAAAAGTGACTACATTTTCTTGAAATTATTTAGCTCAATAAATATAAAATATTATGATTTGACTAGTACACATAAAAGATCTGATTGGACAAGGTGCAAAAGTAATTTTTTTTTTTT
>NW_004567112.1:54236601-54237078 GCF_000260355.1 Condylura cristata
TTAAGGGCTTCTTGTAGTAGTTTTTGGAGTGGGGATTTAGTCTTGACGAAATTGTGGAGTTTATTTGTCTGAGAATGTCCTTATTCTTTCTTCATAGAGGAAGGAGAGCTTCGCAGAGTAGAGTATTCTTGATTGACATTTAATGCTTTGGAGTTTGTTGAGAATATCCCTCCACTTTCTTCTTGCTCGTAGTGTTTCCTCAGAGAAGTTTGATGTCATCTGAAGTCGGATTGGTTTCCCTTTGTAGGCTATTTGTTTCTTCCCTCTTGTCATTCTCATTATCTTTTCTTTATCTTGCAATCTTGGAATTTATTGTGATATGTCTATCTGTTCTTTGCCTCTCATCATAGTAGTTTGGGGTTCTTCTTGCTTCTTGGATGTCTACTTTCATCTCCTTCAAATTAGGGCAGTTCTCTTCTATTATCTCTGTGAATATTTTTTCTATTCCTTGGCCTTTCTCTTCGCCTTCTGGGATAC
>NW_004567112.1:54238101-54239215 GCF_000260355.1 Condylura cristata
GTCCTTTCACAGAGCCCAGCTATCTCTTTATCTCCAGGGTTTTTGTGGGTAGATGTGGTAAGCAGGTAGACCCCAGAGAGACTGTGCCAGGCAGGGCCTGTGCTTCAGGTCATAGGAAAGAGTCTGACAGATGAAAAAGCAGTCAAATTTTAGAATTGTCAAGTATTTTTTCCAGTGGAAAAGCTATAAAATTCAATATTTAGAACTCAGACCTTCACTTTTCAATCCTCATGTGTTGGAGTCTTATACTATTTATCACATAAAAGGCAAAAGACCATAAATGTAAGAACCAGAAGTGTGTGTTCCAACCCCATGTCTCTTCCCTGTATCTCTTCCAAGTGTCTTTACAACTGTCTCCTCCAGGTTTCTCCTTCAAGTCCCTGGTTGTGAGTTGAAACCTCAAAAAGCAAGAAAGCTGGAGCCTGCATATGTTCAGTTATATGCCAAGTTTGGCTGCTTAACTATACAACTCAATTCCAGTGGCCCTCCCATTCAGGAAGTCAGAAGCATGCCCTGCTGGGAGTTGTAGTCCTCAGGACCTAAACTCCATTGGGTGTGGCACTGGGGATGTAGTCCTGAATCTGACATAAAAAAATGTTAGAGAATAGAGTTCATTCAGAATATCATTCATAGTCTTGAGTTCACTACTTTCTCCAACATTGATTAACAAAGGGGAATTAAAATAGTCTAATGAGATGATCTCAAAATAAGATTACTCTGGCTTGTTGAGGTAAGCCAATGTTTTTAAAGGAAGTAGAAGCAATGAGGTCAAATAGACAATGATGATAGAGCAAGATCAAAGTGTTTCAAATTGAGGACCCAAACCCACTCTTGTTAGTTTTAAAGATAGGGCAAGGAGCCCTTGAAGGAATGTAGTTGGTTTCTAGAAGCTGGAAGGACAAGAAAACAGATTGTTTATTAGGAGGACAGCCCCATAGACAACCTGGTTTTCAGCTCATTGAGACCTATTTTGGACTTTGAAACTCCTGATATATAGGATAATACATTTTGTTTTAAGTCACTAAACTTGTAGTAATTTGTTATGGCAGTCACAAGAAAATACATCCAGAATTTTTTAATATAGGAAGACCAATTAACATGCCATTCAGGGCAC
>NW_004567112.1:54240810-54244284 GCF_000260355.1 Condylura cristata
AAATATATTTTGAAAAATAATATTGAAATAAATTTTTGTGGACATCCTAAGGAAATTGGTTTGAAAATTTTAACTGATAGCTGAGTTGGCAACATAGTAAATTATCAATCTTAGAGTGACTTGTCTTTATAGTTGAATCATACTGATTAATAAACATATGCCATAGCATTCTTTAAATTTTTGTGATTTGCACCACTAACTTCTGTAATATATAAAGTAAAAATTTAGACAAATATTTTGCCTACAGAGTATTCTACTAAAGAATAGGTTGAATCATAGTTTGGGTCAAAAGTAAGTACACTTAGAGCTGTTTCTTAAGATAGTAAGAAGTTCTTTTCATACATATTTATAGAAATATGAGAATGTTTTAAATTTACAAAATGTATACATTTGTACATGTTTAAATGTATAGTAGATTTTAAAATGAATTCTTTGTCTTGAGGGGTACTTTTTCTTTTCAGAAATTATGAGAAATTAGACTTTGACAGTCAGTGACTATATAGATATGTTCTCTTCAGTAAATCCTGCACTTTCAGTAAGCCTTGAAAGACTTTTGCAAAACTAAATTGTACTTAAAGGGATATTTAAGCTAAATTAAAATTTCATTCACATTTTCATTTTTACAAATGTGATGAGAAGTTGTTTCTGAATGTGTTTCAAATGTTAATATGTAAGTGTCCTAATTACTTATAATATGTGGATTGTATTTGTTCATTTAACAAGTATTAAGGAATTATTTGCTTTAATCAGTCATTCTGATGTAGAGACAAAGAAAATAATGCAAAATCATGAAGGAAAAATAAAAATCACACCATCTATGAGTATTTTGCTACAAATACTGTTTTTCTTATTTATAAGCTATACACACACATACACACACACACACACATACACATCACCTTTTCTTAACTTATCAAAAGGTGAGCAACAAAGAAACCCACCCATGCCTCCAGAAAACCCAGGACAAAGAGACATGCGCATTATGTACATCTACTCCTCTCTCCTATCAGCTGCATTGTGATGGACAAAGGTGTACAGTCTTACATTTTAATTTTTTTTTCAGCTTTTTAATTCTGATCAACTGAAAGCTTTTGACTGGGGAAGTCCTGCTCAGAACTTGCTTCATTATAATCAGGTAAATAGCTAGGTATAAACTAAAAGTTATTTTCCTAGTAGGTTCATATGATTTTACTACAGATTAAGTCTCATCTTTAAAGCCTAAGAAACAAAGGGGAAGGACCAGCTGATGAAGATCACCTTGACTAGGCTCCTTATTGTTAGAGCCTATCAAATGGCTTTTCCCTGTTAACTTTTTTTTTTTTTAAAGATTTATTTATTTGTGCATACAGAACCAGGGTATAGGCCAGAGGCTCAGGGGCGGCGAGAGGCTTCACCAGAGACAGAGCAGGAACAGAACAGGCAGATCGATGAAGTGCACTGCTGAGGGGAGCAGTGGGTGGGTCAGGAGAGGTCTGCCATACCATGTGGTCACCTCCAGGGCAGGCAGGAATCGAACTCATGGGGAAGCAGCTTTAGATTCTCAGTGCTGTGCTTTAACCGGCTGCGCCACAAGGGAGGGCCAACTTTTTTTTTAACAACAATTACCTTGGCTAAGTCTAGAAAAAGTGTCAGGCAGTAGAATAATTCATCGTTGTTCAAAAGGAAAAATGCTATAATATGCATAGTTCCATACTTTTTAAAAATAAAATATAAATATGCAATATAGTGTGCTATCCTAAAACTATTATTATGTTTGGGAAGGAAAGCATATACAGTAATTAAAATAAAATAGAAGTTAATTGTGGTAAAAATTGTATGAGATAATGATAGAAGTCTTAAAGGAATAGAACCCACGCTGAAGTCTGTCTACTTTGAAATTCATGCTTTTCCACCAGACTTTTCAGCATCAGCTTAACTCCTGCCTGATGTGACTTGCTCTTGTAAAATTCTGAAGTAAAATCTAAAAATCAAATTCAATAAAATCAGAGTTGATTTTAACTGACATACTTATCATTTACTGATAAAACATACTAATAGTTATAAAGCCATAGCAAATTTTAGTTAAATTTTTCATGCTTATATAATAAAACTTCCATTATAAATAAACTACCATTATAAACTACCATATAAATAAATAAAACTTCCATTACCTCCATGAAATGTCTTCATACTCTTGATTTTGAGCAAACTGTCTAGGTTTGATTTATAAATGATTTCTAAGAAAAAAATTATAATAGTTGTCTTTTTATACTGTTTCCATAGCAATACCTAATTCAGATGTAGCTTATTTTAATAGTACTTGGTAGCAGTCCTTGTGCCCACCTGTGCCTACACAGGTGTTTGTCTTCGCCAACTCTTTCCCTTTGCAGGGCAGCAGAGGCAGCTCGTGCGAAGATTGCCCGCCTGCAACTATGCAGACCTCTCTTTTAGCAGACCTGTCCCTTTCTTGGGGAGCTCTTTCTCCCTGCTAGTGTCTGTGCAAATAATTCTTACCCTTTCCTCCCTTTATTAATAAGCCTGCCCTTTTGGATATGAAATAAATACTCCTTAATCTTTAAAGAATTGGTGAGTGATATTGTTGCTGTATTATTCTCCCATGAAAACACATATTTTTATCCTTTTATATTTAGAAAGAATCTCCAGTGTACAATGTGTCAAAAATGAATGTGCCAACTGCTACTTGGAGTGGTAAAAATGACTACTTGGCTGATCCTGACGATGTCAGAATTTTACTTTCTGAAATCACAAAGTCCATTTACCACAAAACTATTTCTTACTACAATCATCTAGACTTTTTGTTTGGATTAGATGTCTATCAAAAAGTTTATCATGATATCATTGATATTATGCAAGCCAATTCGTAAAGAACTGTGGTACTCTGTATTGGAGGAGCTGTATAATTTTCTTTAATCCCAGTGGTTTTTTCCTATCGTTTGTTTCCCCAGTTATCAAAATAAAGTCTGGATCTTTTTCCTGTTTTCTTCATTGTCCCTAGGCTTTTCATTCATGAAATCAGTAAGATTTGCTCTATCAGGAAATGTCAGATGACAACTCAACACAAAGAAGTATGCTGAGTTTCTAAACAAAATATAACAAAACAATAACCTTAAATATTATCAGCTGTAAGAGATAACTTGTTGAGAAGGGTGTTTTGCTGTGCGAATTCTATGGGTCCTGGCTGTGATCCACCTGGGTAAGCCAAAGGCAGCTCAGCTGACCCTTGGTCCCTGTGTCTGGGCTGGGCCTCCTTCACCACTCAGGCCAGGTAAGAGTCCCACCATCCTCCTCAGACCCGAATCCCTAAAGAAAAATCTAATCAATCCCTCAATCTGCCAGCAGACTCTGCAGAGCCCAGAGCGCATGTCACCAACAACGTCAGCATTTTCAGGTGCTGACCAGTACTGGAAACCTGAGCTTCCTCTTCTGAATGCTCACTCATCCCAGGGAAGCTCAGCCAATACCAGTCTTTGGGAA
>NW_004567112.1:54244454-54248557 GCF_000260355.1 Condylura cristata
TCCAAGGTCCTCCCAGGGCCCTCCCTGCCCCTGTCACCCTCTTGCTGCCAGGTGCCTGTCGGTGTAGGTGGAGATGGTGGGGTGGGAGTAGAAATATCCCACAGCTCAGGAGGCCTCTCTGTGCCAGTCAGTGTGGGCACCAGGAACGAAAACACAACTCACCGGCTCCTTGTTCTAGAAAGGGAAGGAGAGGAACAGAGGCTGAAAGGGCTGTGCTGGCTCTGGATGGTCCACGCAGGCAGGAGGGGACCCAGATGGCAGGATAGTGACAGCCTGCATCTTGGGTCTCCTGCTTCTCTCCCCAGTGGTCGATGGCTGCACGTCCCTGAGCTCTGGTCTCTGCAGCTCTCAGAGGGTGAAGTAGCTTCCAGGACCTGCTCGCTCCTGGGCCAGTGACTGTGACTTTCCCGCTGTGCTCAGCCCTCCCGCTCCTTCAGCCGAGCCCTTGCCATAGCCACCAGGCCCTGCCCGCCTCCCTGTTCCTCACCCAGGTTGTCCTCAGATCTAGGGTGTCTCCCGGCCCCCCAGAGATGTCCTTTGTTTGCCAACCTCTGCTGCCCAAGTAGCAACACCTGCCCGGACTGGGAATGTGGTTGCTGTGGGCAGGCTGGCAGCTGCTTCCTTCTGTCCCCGTGTGCCCGTACGGACAGCTCACCCTGGCACTAGGCAGGGGGATGGAGGAGCAGTGGACAGAAGCCCTGGGGATGGGTGGACACTTGGGTCTATGGCAAAGGTGCCCGGATGATGGGATCCTGCTCCTGCTGCCCTGAGGGCCACTTGTTGTGGCTCAACAGCAGAGTCCACCTCCCAGCAGTGTCCACAAGCACTCAACCTGGGTGCCATGGGGCAGCCCTGCCCGGGATTCGGGGCCCTACTCCCAGGGTCGGGGCAGCGCAGGCCACGGGCTGTGCAGCAGGAGGCAGGAGGCCCCACCAGCTGGACCGTCTGCAGGGTCTGAGAGGAGGCAGAGTTGTGCCTCCTCTTGCTCCCGTGACGACTGTGCCCTGAGGGCATGAGCAGAGCCCATGAATGGTTCCTCGAGTTTGTCTAGGTTAGTGTGTGCAGAATGGCGTGCTCACCTTTCCTTTTCGGATTCGCCACAAACACCCGATCACCAGTGGTATTAAGAGGGCCGTTAGGCACACAGCCAGATGGTAAGGATTGATGTTGGGGAACTTTGTGCTGGTGTTTCCAGCTGCTGGTACCCTGTTTTGAATATTTTGGAAATTAAGAGTTGGAATGATCTGCAGAGAGCACACAGGCAGGAGGGTAGGCCAGGGCCTCCGGGACCCCACGACCCAGCCTGTGCTCCAGGCTCCCTGTCAGGTCCCTGCCCTTATGCCAGGCTGCCACCTGGACGGACATAGGCAGGCGCTAGACAGTGTCAGAGACCATGTGGAGATGGGGCACCCCACCCCGTCCCCACTCCCCCTTGTCAGAGGTTGCCCCTGGGCAACCAGATTCCACTGGAGAAGCCCAGCCCTATCCCCACCCCCAAACCTTGGCTGCCAGTGCAGGGTCAGAGAAACTCACAGATTTGGGGAAGGTTACCTGAGGGTGAGGTGGCCCCCTGAGACACGGGGTGCAGAAGCTGACAGGAGACCCAAACCCTTTATAATTGAGGACTCCCAGCTGGGAGGCTCTGCAGCCATGGGCCGAGCTTCTGGATCTCTAGCCACCTCCATTCCCATATGTGAGCAGAAGAGAGGTGCTCGCAGGGCTGGGGACCTTCAAAGGAGGAGACTGAGCCTGGCTGGGGACTTTTCTTTCAGGCTCTTACTGCTACCAGGTGGCAGAACCATTTCCCTGAGAGGTGACACAGAAGAGTTCACTGGACAAGGAGATGCCATTTGCACATCAATGGGGGAACAGTCACACCAGAGTGTCTCAGAGGAGGCCTGGACAGTCTTCTGGCTCCTTAGGGCCACTTAGTCAGAAACTAAGATTGAGAAGTTGGGGGAGTGGTCCTGGAGTCCAGCTGAAAGCTTTTCCAGACTAGTTCTCTTGCCTCCACCTTTCTATATTACCTGCCTGCATCATCATTCCTACAGTCTCTCTCTCATGGGACATGGTGCTGGGCAGACATAGCTCTTAGCCCTGGGCCCACACAGGCTTGAGAATGGTGTGAGCCAGAGGGAGATATGGAGGGAGGAGGTAGCCCCTCCACGTGAATGTGGCAGTGTGTGGTGCTTCGGGAATATTCAGGCTCTTTCTCCACAGAGATTTGTCTGCTCGAGTTGCCCTGGCCTTTTTCCCTTTCACACAGCTCAGCTGCAGGTAGCTGCCTCATACTTGATAAAAACAAGGCCCCACGTAGTTCCCAGAATGGTCACAATGGTTGCATTTCCCCCTCTGAGTACAGAGGAGGGCCTGACCCCCATATTGGCAGGAAAATTGCTCAAGAGTCAGGTCATTAGTGGGGGCCTGCGGATGGCTGAGCCCCCGACTGACTGTCTTGGATTGGCGCCCTTGGGTCTTACCTCCAAGGTTTGCTGCCGCCATCTGCTCATTGACCAGCAAGCAAGAAGGCTGTTGAGATGACTCAGTAACATTTGACAGTTACAAGGCTGGGTAAATTCTGACAGTTCTAGCTGAACCTTTTTTAAATCCTATTTGCATATTTGTGTCTCACATGGAAACTGTATTCCTCAGTTTGCTGACACTGTCTTCTATTTCCTTTCTAAAAGTAAATAAACTAGGGGTATTGGGAAGGAAGAAGTGTTGCATGTTAATGAACAGCCCACCGGGGCTGGCACATTCTGCACTAACAGACTGACCAGGATGAGGGGCATCTCTGTGTCCATCACTGTCTCAGCCACAGACCCAGGGACCTCAGGAAGGGCTTGAGTGACCCTCCGCAGGCCCAGGGGAGCAGGCGTGATGGTGCTAATGTCAACCGGGATGCCAGTGTTACCGCCTGGTGCCAGCCCCTAGGGGGCCCTGTGGGCACTTGACCCCCGCAGGCAGGGCTGAGTGTCTGAGGTCGCCCTCTTACTGCCCTGGATGTCCATCCCGCCTGCCTCGGATGCTGAGGGGTCTTGAACCCGGTTGCCACCCAGGATTGGTGCCAAGGAAGCAGTGAAGCTGCTTTGAACTCTGAGCTCAGGTCTAGAGTCCTGACGGGAAGGCCCAAAGGCCGGGCAGGGCCAGTGCTGGCACAGAGCTCGTGGCCATGAGCCAGGCCCCCGGGTGCTCGGCAGCCCACATCGCTTACATGTCACCCCGCAGACACAAGCTTTCCCTGCGATTTCCGTCCCTGTGCTCCTGTGCCAGAGCTCACACCATGCCAGGGCAGAGTCCGCACCTCCGCTGCCAGAGGCCGGGGCCCGCCAGGAGCCCCCGCAGCTCTCATGGGTGCTGAGCCGAGGCCCTGGCCGGAGGACCCGGGGGTTTCCTTCCTCGGGGGGTGCTCCCACAGAGCCACACCAGGCCCCTCTGGCCCTCCGTCTCCTGTGACATTCCCTCCCAAAGCCCCAGTCTGCACCTCAGCCCCGAGTGGCTCTCTCCTCAGGAACGCCGCACAGACCAATCCCGCCTCCGCCATGCAGGAGTGGTCCGCTTTCCCCTTCTTCCTCTGGGAGCTGAGACTGGGAGTCAGGCGTGGCTCCTGCTCACTGTCCCCTGAGGCAGCCGGTGCTGCCTCCTCTCAAAGTCCCAAATATTGGACTGGACACATGCCTGGGTCGGTCCACTGGGTCTGCGTTGAGGAGTAAATGGACTTACTTGTCCGAGGTGAGCTTTAATGCGGTGTGGCCCAGTGTGGAGAAGGTGACCATCGATACCGGCATATTTGGGCTGCGAAGAAGCAGGTATGTGTGAGAGGTCAGAATCTCAGGCTCCATGAACCCAGGGCAGGGGGGAGTTGTCGGGAGGAGAAGGGGACGGGTGTGACAAGTGTCTTCAGTTCCATTCTAGCTGGTGACCACTTCCTGGTCCCAAAGTTACCATAAATTCAGTAAAATGTTGAGTCTTTTCTACTGTAGCTCTTTTGGCAACTCAGGGTCCTCCCTCCCACCTAAACAAACTCTTGTCTCTCCCTTTCCTGCCCTGACCCTGGGCTCAGGTTCCCGGGCCCCGTGTGTGTTACAGGTCCCTGTGCTGTC
>NW_004567112.1:54249542-54254796 GCF_000260355.1 Condylura cristata
CTGGGCTGGGTGTGTCTGGGCAGCACAGACCGAGCACTTCCTGGGGGGACAGTTCCTCTGGCCTGACCCTGGTCCCTGTCACTGCACTGGCCAGGAGGACCATGCAGTGCTGCCGCCCTCCCCTGCTGAGCCAGATGCTGCATGACTTTGGTCTCCATGTGAATTTTTTCTTACCAGATACATGTCACATTTAATATTTGAAAAGCATCCAATTTAGGAAAAACATGTCCCAATTAGTGAAGCCCAAGTGCTATCTGAACCAAGGAAATGGGGTGAGCTCGTGGCTGACATGTAGCCTTTCGACCATAAGAGGGCACCCTGAGAGCAGGTCCTACACCGGCTTGGGGCAGCCTGCCGCACGGAAGTGGTAGTGTAGATCCTGATGCCTGTGCCAATGTGGGAGCATCTCTGGCTGTACAGGGGGCTTTGCAAGTCACCTCTGGTCACCTGGAGAGGTGAGGAGGCAGGGTGAGTGGCATCCTCCAAGATGCAAAATAGTTCACCGCCCTGTGTGATTCCTTAGCACACAAACCTGGGAATGGGCCGAGAGGGTATCAAACAGCCCTGGCAAAGGGATCCCGAAGGCAAGGAAACACCAGGTCAGGCCTCCCTAGATCCACACTCCCTGACCAGTTGTAAGGAGAGGCCTGGGCACTTGGAATAGTTGGCTGCCAGCCCAGTCCAGATTGGGGTGATGATGACCTACATCCCAGCAGACAGGGCAATGTTTAAAGGACACCTCACTTTCAGTTGGGTTTGCTCATGATTTGTGGTGAGATTTTGTGTGGATGGTGGGAATGTATGTGAGGAGTAACAGTCAGGGTTCACCCAAGGTCCACCTGGTCACCCTAGAGCAAGGCACAGGGAGGAGCCCTGGGGACAGGGGACCACCGAGTTGGACCAGAAGAGCTGGGCAAAAACTGTTGGAGCAGGGTGGGCCAGTCAGTGAGGTGAATACGGCCAGGTAGGCCTGAGTGTCACGTACCCCGGGGTCTGGTCAGGGAGGCACCGATGGCAGTCCCGTTACAGGGTACCACAGTGGTGCCACCCTGAGCCCTAAGCCGGGGCCCAGGGGAGCAGGCCGGGACTGCTCCATGGCTCAGTTGGGGAGGCACCGTCACCCGTGGTAGTTCAGAACTAGTACATGGCGGCAGTCGACGTACTTGCGGCACGAAGCAGTCGGGCTAGAGAGCCCAGCCTGGGCTGCCAAAGCTGTGCCCACATTCCAGTGTGGTAGAGCCACAGGTCTTTGGCAGCTCTCTACCAGCTCACCCTGCGGCAGGGACTGCTTTCACTCCCCTTTCACTGCACACCTCAGTGCAGCTGGCCTGTGCCAGCCTGTGCCTAGGCTGTGCCCCACTGCAGTGAGGCCTTGGCAGGAGGGCTTGTGTCAGCCCTGGGCGTTCTGTGTTGGTCAGGCAGGAGCTGACCTCGTGCACTGCCGATGTGGCCTGTGGCCACTATGTCAGCACACCATTAGGGTCAGAGCTTAGTGGCTGCACACCCCTGTTGAGCAGTTTGGGGTTTAGGGAGTGAACTCTGTCATGTCTAATCTCACCCTCAGGCAGAGCCTGGCACGCAGTAGGAGCTTAGCACTCCTATGTGGAGAAGCTGAGACAGGGTCCCTGAGTTGGGGGTGGGGGGCACAGAGACCATGGCTGGGTTCCCCTTGGGGCTCTGCCCCCTCTGGTGCCAGCGAGGTCTCCCGGGCCAGACACTCGGCCTCACCAGGCATCAGCAACCCAGTGGGTAGGATGACGCGCTTCACTCCGAGCCGCTTGCTGAGGGGCTGCGGAGCACGCGAGGCTCAGATCAGCCCTCAGGCTGCCCTGGCACAGCCTGAGCCCGGATAGAGGGCACCGTGCTGCCCCTCAAATCCCGGTCACGTGGCACTTTGGCTTCTGCCACGGAATGCGGGGTTCAGGTTCATCTCCCACGTTACGACCCCAGCAAGTAATGAACGAGGGGAGGCTGCAGGCTGAGCTCCTCTGCCTCTACTGGTCCCCATTCCCATGGCACAGCAGTGGGGTTGAGGTGGGAGAGAGGGGACCCCGAGGCTCTAGGCTGTGTGGCGAGCACATGAGGCCCACACAGGGCCAGTTTTCTGTATCCTCCATCCTGACCTTCTCCACCACCATGCCTGGAAGGATGGGGCCCAGGCGGGAGGGTACAAGTAGCCCCAGTGTGAGCACTGAGCACCGGGCCCCCGGGCCCCAGGAAACGCCACCTGTGTCTCCAGTGAGTGAGAAAGGGAAGGGAGCTCAGGTCTGAGCGCAGGGTGAGCAAATCCCGGCACAGGACACAGCTCACAGAGGGGATGTGTGTGTGGGTGAAGGTGACGGGCTGAGTGGTGGCAAGGAGTGTGGTCAAGTGACAGGAGACCCAGGGGGTGTGGGCGGCCATCAGGAAGTTGTCCCCTAAAGCACAAGGCAGCTAGCTCATTTTGAATTTGAGCTCAATGTACCTCACCTAGGTAGGGTAACTATGTCCTGTAAGGCCATGTTCCAGCGACCCAGAAAAGTCCCTCCACTAGAGTAGAGCTGTGGCCTAGGTGATCTCTGGCAGCCGATTGCCCCAGGCCCAGCATACCTGCCCCCTCAGCTCCCGTACCCCAGCACCCCGTATATTGCCAAACTGAGCCTTGAAGGACTCTGAAGTCTTCTGCCGATGCTCATGGCCGAGGCCTTCAGAGCGAGAGAGTGAGGCCCCTGCCTTGGCCGGTTTGCGGGGTGGCAGCAGGGCAGGACTGAAGGGTCAGGACATGGGGTGTGAGTTCCCCCCAGCAGCCTAACCCCGTCTCTGCGCTCTCATCTGCGGTCTGGAGGTAATGGTGAAGCTTGGATGGGAGGGAAGTTCAGGAAATGAACCTGCTTTCTTCATTCTTCTAGAATGGTGCTTCTGGTTAGTGCTCCAACTGGCCCTTCCAGGCCTATATTGAGGAAATGCCCCCTGGGGTACCAGTAGCAGGGGGCTCTGAGTCAGCTTTGCCATCCCAAGGGCTCAGGTCAGCCTTTTCCTGCTCACAGCTCATGGAATTTGGGTACTGGAGAAAGGAAGGAGGGGCCGGCCAAAGTGGGGATGAAACACTCTGACAGAACCTCTGAAACTAGTGAGCCCTGAGAGCAGTTCAGTGTCTTGAAAATCCCACCTTGTCTGTCCAGATGCTCTACCAGTTACGTTCCTTCCCAAATTCACAGTGGGCTGCAGCGCCCTAGCTCTTGAGGGCCTATTGTGAGTGACAAAGCCCATCTTGAGCAGGGTGAAGGTGCCCACCCAGGGTGTACTGGACCCCCAGTGGATGCCTTAGGACCTCCTCCCATTGCTCAGAGAGAGGCATTGTGCTCTCTCCATTGTTGGAAGGTAAATGCTGAAAAAGGTGGGATCTGCGTGATTCTCTGTGTGGGGGGTGTTTCTCCTAAGGTTACGGGGAGACCCTGACTCCTTGGCTGACCCCAGCTTCCCCTCTCCAGGTCTGAGAGCAGGAAGGCCTGAGGCTTCAGTATTGCCTTGGGAGACTGGGCGCCAACTCACCAATGGCTTTGCAGAGGGGCTCATATTGGGTCTGGGCTGAAGTGGGGGTTGCCCTTCACTGGCACACCCACTTGTACCCCTGCAAGTGATCCCAGGCGGCTGAGAGTTGCTGAGAAAGGCAGTGTGGGCTCCCAGTCCTCCTTGCAGCCACCGAGGCAGGATGTGGGCCCTGCAGGCTAATGGCTGAGCCTCCAGTCCCTCCTGGCCCTGCCTGGCTTGACTCGCCCTGCCTGTCCCCCTTGGGTGAGGGAAGGTCATAGAAGTCCTTTCTGGTCCTGAGCCACGCTTCTGGCTGGGAGTTTCCAGCCTCTGTGCCAAGAAGCGGTGCCTTTTTCTCTCTGCTGAAGTTGCCCTGTGACCCTCATATCAGAGTTCCATGACCAGGAGGAAAATGTCCTGCCAGTTCAGCCCTCAGGCTGGCCAGAGGCGGGTCCTGAGGACCTTGGCGCTGAGTTGAACTAGTCAACACCTGCATTAAACAGGGAACTTCAGGGCCAAACTGGACAAAGGAGCTGGCTGAGGCTCAGGTGGGGACCCGTCCTCCAGGCTCATGGGCTCCGACAGGAGCCAGGGTGGTGTGGCTGGTCATGTGCCCGTGCTGGGCAGAGCTCTGGGCAATGTGCTAAGACCCTATCAGGGTACAAGGTGGAAAATAGGGGGGATTCACCTGACTTAGGGCAATGGAGAGAATGCTCTCAATCCTTCTGGGCTTTGGGGCAGTTTGGATATTTGGAAAGCTGCCTTAGCAGTTGATGAACTGTAGAGCGTCTTGCCACTCTCTGGGACACACTCTGCATGAGACAACTGACAAATGAACACAAGAAATGGAGCGAGGGGAGTGGGCCAGTCAGGTAACTCTGTCTGCGTTAAACACGGGAGGAGGCAGGATGGAAGTTTCTGTCAAAGACATTCTGGCTTTTCCCTAAGAGCAGAACTTGGCTATATGGCATGTGGCCCAGCCCCTAGTGACAGAGGAAGACTCGGCTGTGGGGAGGGGACGCCCCCATGTGACCTGAAGGACTGCCCGGTGCTCCGTCCCCGCGGGAGCAGTGTGGCTGCGGCCCATGAGCGGAGCAGGGCTCCAGGGACCGCCTCGCTGAAAGGACACAACAACCCCGGTGACTGTACACCAAGACTCACAATCGGGAGATTCTGTTACTCTACAGGTGGTCTATGGTTGTGGGAGCGGCAAAGGGAGTGCCCCAAACGTCCCCACAGGGGCAGAGGTCATTGGCAGCACCCTGGAGGGCAGCTGGAGCAGAGGAGCTGTGCAGGCTGAGCACAAATGGGCAAGGGAGGCCTGAGGCATATGGGTTGGGGAGACAGGCATGGGGTGCACTGGCAGCGCGGCCAGCTGCCGCTGGGGGGGCAGCACACGGGGCCGGGCAGGAGGCAGCAGCGGGGGAGGCGAGGCAACTTCCCACATCGGGATTGGCCTCATCTGTAGGAGGGAGAGAGAGGTCAGGGAGCAGCCACTGGATTGGGAATGTAAATCTACAGTGTCCTCAGCTCCCGGCTGGACCCACATGGACCTCTGGGGACGCCCATCCTCTCCTGGGTGCTGGGTCCTGCCTGGGCTCCACCCAGGTCTGTTCAGGCGTGGGGTGCGCCCAGCCTTCCAGCACCCAGGTCTCTGACACCGAGCTCCCCGCTCGGATGGTGACCATGGCTGTTTCCCCGACTGGGAGCCTGGGCCGTAAGGACACGTTCTCACTGACTGAGG
>NW_004567112.1:54254965-54256827 GCF_000260355.1 Condylura cristata
AACTCCCTGGCTGCCAGTCTCCAGCCTTTTATTTAAATCTAGAGGTGCTGGGTCACGTCCTAGATTTGTCTCTGTCATCCTGGACATGAAAATCAAGGAAAACACACAGTCCCATGTCTAGAATCATCTGTGCGGCTCCTGGGCCCCATGTCCTGCCTTAGATATTCTTCTTGACTGGTGCCTCAGCCCCACAGTCCAAAGGCAGCCTTCAAGAGCAAAAAGCAAAGGGCCCTGCCCCTCCGGAGCGTCCCAGTCCCACTCACTTTGCATCTGGGCAGACACCACATCACGTGGTGCTGGGGGCTGATTTGAAAGAATGTGCATAAAGTAATCCAGTTTGTCCTGAAAAGCAGAGGGGCCAGAGGAAGTTCTGAGCAGGCTGCTGCCTCCAGCGGACCGTGTCCACCCAGTTCCCAAAGTCACTTGAGCTCTGTCCTCACAAAGTCCCTGGACAGGAACGTGCCTTCACTTGTGGGAAGGTCACCTTTAAGCTTTTGTTATAGGGGTGAAGGGTGTGTGTCAGGAAAACTTTTTAGTGATTAAAACAAATTAGAAATTTCTGATGTAAAGCAAGGGATTAACACCAGAGTTAAAGAACAAGGTTTGGAAGACATATATGGTGATTGGGGGTGAAAATAAGTATCCGCAGGCTACCTGGAGGTGGAGAAGGAAGGGCAAGGAGTCTGCACATGGGAGGCACAGCAGGAAAGGGGGTGGGGGAGGTCCCCTGCCCTGTCCTGCAGACAGAGGGTGGGGAGAGGAGGCAGCACAGGACTTCCTGGAGGGACCCGGGTCCCGACAGGCATCTAGGGGTGCTCTGGGCCTGCACTGCAGCTCCCGCCCTGGCCTGTATTTTCTGAGGGGGAGCTACCCCAGACCAGGAGTCAGCCCTGCTGAGGGCTTACTCCTCCTCCGGGAGAGGGGGCTGGTGTCTGGACACATCTGGTGGCACCCATGCGAGGCAGGCAGGACTGGTCCCCTGGTGCCAGATCCCCTGGAGGAATCAATGGTGGCCACCAGGCCAGAGGCGGGACCAGGAACACGGGCAGGGCCAGGCCAGGTCTGTGGGTTTCTGTCTTCCCCTACACCAGGCATCTGGACACTGTTCTGGTGGTGGGGTCCCCGGGGTGGGGTTGTGTCTCAGTGGGAGGGTCCCAACACATCCTGGGGAAGGACATTTCCCTCAGGCCCCTCCTCTACGTGAGCCCATCTCTGGCTCCCAGGGCAGGAGGAAGAGGCAACAGGTCGTCCCTCACGCTGAGCTGGCTTCTCAGGGCCACGGGTGCACCCATCACCACTCAGTGGGGTAGAGACTGGACGCAGCAATTCCTCCTTTATTTCCTGACACTCATGAACATGATGTACTTCTGCACAGGGAACCCAGGGAAACTAGTCTGACATTGTTGGGGCTGCTGACAACACATGTGAACAGTGGACTGGCTCTGTGTAGTCACAGAACCCATAACGCGGGCCCCCGAGGGGAGAGCCTGGACTGGAGCCCAGTGGCAAAGTCTAGTGTCCCGGACCCGCCTCTCCATCCAAGCCCTGCTGGCAGGGCCCAGCCTGCTGGACCTGGTGTCCCAGCCCCAACGGGCCCACAGCTCCTCCCAAGGACCCTTCTCACCTCCAGGTGTCTTAAATGGCAATCTCCATACCCACCACGCGGGACCACCCCTGGGGGACACAGCTGTGTACAGGGCTCCTAGAAGAGAAAGCTGATGTCTGGCAGTGCCACGGGCACACACACCGGGCGTTGGCCCAGCACGATCCACTTCCCATCCCTCCGCTAAGGCTTGTCGGGGACTCAAGCACAAATGAGGGGGCAGCGGCCTGTCCTCTAGGGAGGCCCCACCGGCAGGCAG
>NW_004567112.1:54258281-54265798 GCF_000260355.1 Condylura cristata
ATGTGCCCAGTATGGGTGCTCACCCTAGCACTACGAGGGGCATAGAAGAACTGTGATAGCAGCCCTAGGGAGGGGTGGACACTGGGTCTATGTCACAGGATACTAGCTGAGGGATCCTTCTCCTGCTGTGCCCTCAGGGTTCCTCAACAACAGATTTCCTAACTGGTGTCCACTGAGCACTCAGCCTGGGTACCATGGGGCAGCCCTGCCTGGAATTTGGGGCCTTTCTCCCATGGGTGGGCAGCGCAGACCGTGGGCTGTGCAGCAGGAGGCAGGAGGTCCCGCCAGCTGGACCGTCTGCCGGGCCTAGAGGGCAGAGTTGTGCCTTCTCTTGCTGTCATGATGACTGTGCCCTGAGAGGAGAGGCAGACACCCAGGGAGCAGCTAACAGGTCACCTGGGAGTTGACTGAACCAGTGCCATGTACAGGCGGGGGCACTCACATTTATCTATCAGTCTGTCAGTGTCTATCTATTTATTTTTACATCATTTTTTGCCTTTTTCCATCTAGTTGTAATCATTATGGTATCATTGTCTGGAAGCATTGTCAAACCCCAGAGGGGAACATGGGGTACTGCAGAGCTCGGCCTGGGGGCCCAGAGTGGTACAGAATCACCTTTTTTTTTTTTTTTTAAAGATTTATTTATACATACAGAGCTGGGGGTAAAGGCCAGAGGCTCAGGGGTGGCGAGGGGCTTCACCAGAGACAGAGTGGGGAGCAGAACAGGCCGAGTGAGGAAGTACACTGCTGAGGGGAGCAGCGAGCAGGTCAGAGAGGTCTGCCACACCATGTGGTCACCTCCGGGGGAGGTAGGGATCGCACTTTGCTGAAGTGGCTTTAGCTTCGTAGTGCTGTGCCACCAGGGAGGGCTGGGGCACTCACCTTTTTCAAACAAAGTCTCCATAGCAAGAAGATCACATCTGGTGTTAATATTACACACATAAAAATCGCCTGTTGGTAAGGGCTGATATCAGGCAACTGTATGTTTCTCTTCCTGGGACTTTGTCCACATCTGGATAGCACATTCTGCAGTGGCACACAGCCAAGTGGTAAGGGTTGATTTTAGGGAATGACTTGGAACATTAATTGGTAGAATGTTCTGCAGAGAGCATACAGACAGGTGGGTAGGCCGGGGCTTCCGGGACCCCACAACCAGGCATGCACTCCAGACTCCCTGTCAGATTCCTGCCCTTATCCCAGGCTGCCACCTGGACAGACACAGGAGGGTCTAGACAGCTTCAGAGACCATGTGGAGGGGGTTCAACCCATTCCCACTTGCCCAGGCCAAGGATGGCCCAGGGCCATCAGGGAAACTAGATTCCAGTGGAGAACAGCCCAGCCTGAGGCAGCACTACCTGACCTCGTTGCAGAGAGTTATTTAAGGAAGGCTGGCGGTAACTCATGGTCCTGGGTTCTGATTGTATCGTAAGGACAATGAGTCTGTTGAGCCGTGAGCCATCTCAGCATCTCAGCATATGTTTTTGTTATTGAAGAGGACCCACCCCAATGAGTATGGGTAAAAGAAAAGAGCAATTAAGGATGACATGAAGTTCTGATCAAGTTACCCGAGTGATTTGGTGCCATTTATTGAAATAGGGAATTTTGAGAAGGGGATGGTGGTTTTCTTTTTGTACCTCTGTTTACTCTTATTTTATGTGAACATGACTGTCACATGAGTCAAGAGAATCCCCTCCCTTGTAGTTGAAGTACTTTTATTTCTGAGTTCCCAGTTCCTTCTGCTCTTGAGCTGTGGCTGAGTGGGTAAGGCCCAACTGCTTTTGCATGCTGATGTACCACTCTGGGCCCCCAGGCCGAGCTCTGCAGAGCTCCATGTTCCCCTCTGGGGTTTGACAATGATACCAGACAGTCCTATACTGGCCTTTTGCTTTCCTCAGGCATCTCATGACACACTCGGAACCACAACTCCGCAATTGTAGACAGACGCAGGCTGTCCTGGTCTGCCTGTAGGACCTTGATGTAGGGCCAAGGGTGCAGCTGACCCTGCTTTGGTGATGAACCATATGAAGGACTGATCATGGGCCTCTTTGCGGAGCCAGGATAGTACACGTCAGGCCCTGAGTGCATACACCGACTGAGGAGGCGTTTTCTGTACGAAGGATATGTCAGTCCTTACACCATTCTTGAGAACATCTGGAGCAACAGAAATCTGATTCCCTGCAGCCAGCTACACAGCGTGGGGTCGCGTGTGGCAGTGTCACTCCCTGTGTTGTCCTCTGCCCCCATGGAGTGAGGAGAGATGGGCCAGAGGTGGGCGGGGAGTCGTCTCTGGGTTTATCAGACGGCTGTGTAATAGGCAGTTCTGAATATGACATCAGGTCAAAGGGTGTTTTCAGGAGGCTGCCTGGGACAGCGAGGTTTCAGCAAGTCCAGCTTCACCCCACACACTCAGAGAAGATCCCTCTCACCTCGGCACGAGGGCAGGACACTAGATTGTCCCAGCTGTGAGCTCCCTGGGGCCACTCCTCCCGTAGGAGGTCCACCCGATGCGTGAGTGTGGTCAGGTAACACTGACACCTGTCTCAGAGCTCAGTTAGTGCAGCTGCCTCATTGCTTCTGTTTTCCAGGAGAGAAAACAGAGACAGAGGGAACTGTCACAGGGTTAGACACACAAGGGATGTGTCCTGTGCCAGATCCCAGGGCCTTCACCTGACATTGGCTTCTTCGCTCAATAGAAGGCCAATATACCTGGGGAAGCTACCAAGCACCTGGTATAACTCAGAGCCCCAGGATGGTTTCCATTAACCCTTACTAGACTCCTGATTTTGTGGTCTTCGACTCTCAAGGAAAGTTAGGGATGAGGAAAGGGCGGGGGAGTAACTCTGAGGGAAGACCGTGCTTACAGGTCCAGCCCTGATCCCAGACTTGCTTGTAGCAAGCCTTGTTCTGGCCCCAGCCTCTGGGCATGCAGGGTCCAGAGGAGAGGGTATATCTGCAGGGGTTCTTGTCTATGCAGGGTCTCAGACTCCTGCCAGCATGGGACTAAGGAAATGGCCTTCTCAGCCCCATGGGGCCCTGAGGGGAGAGTGGGTTAGAGCCCAGATCTAGAGGTAGGGAGGTAGCAGAGGTCTGTGCTTGCACTGAGGCCTCCAGGGTTTTGAAGGTGCTGAGTCCTTGTGCTCAGTCTTCTGTGCCCAGGGCTCCCTGGCCACTATTTTTCTGGACCAATTCTGCCTGTGTCACGGAGTGTCGGTGTCTGCCTGCCTTGAACTCTTCCACCAAATGACTGTGGCAGTGGGTGGCAGCCTTTGACTAGAGGGCAGCTTACTAGGTCAGAGCAGGGATTGCTGGCCCAGGCTGCCAGGGGCTATGGGGAGGACACCTGTCACCTGAACCGGACCACCACAGGGACACGAGGACTGCGTTTCCCACACGTCTGTGTGTCCCATGCTGCTCAGACATTACTGCCGGGTGTCTCCCTGGGACATTCCCAGAGAAACCAGGCTGTCAGTTTGCCGTATCAAAGGGAACTTAAAACAGGAAAGACCCATGTGTGGGATGGGGCTAGTGGTGGAGTTGGTCATCGTCCTCCCAGTCCCACAAGAGCCTCCACCCATGGGGTCTGTGCATTCCCACTTTCCCTCACACTCTCAGTGACCCTACCTCTTCCAACTCCCACCACCCAGGGTCATCTCCCCATCCTAGGGGCATCCTCAGCAATTGCCCAGGTGGTCACGGAGGGAAAACTACACCTCAGAAAGGATCCTCCAAAGACAACCAGCGGATGGAAGCACAAACATGGTTGTGTGGTGCCCTGAACCCCGATAACCAATCTTATAGTTCATCATCTTGAATACCGCATTACGTGAATTGTCCTGTCTTGGCAACCCCAACCTAGAACTTCCCCCTGGTTCTTTGCTCCCTCTTGCTTCCAGTGTATGGGGCTCAAACTCTCCTTAGCACACATCAGTAAGCCTGGAGGCTCAGGAAAAAGCACAGTGTCAGCTGCCTCTGAGGTCTCCCCCAAGCCCCCAGTCTCCGGGGTTAAGCTCTGCGTTCATTATTTCATGCAGGACTGACTTGCTCAGCCCCATATTGCCCTCCTCAGGAGGAGCCTCCTGCCAGCCTGAGGTCTGAATGGCAAAACATGACTCCTCACGGCCAAGGCAGCTCCTGGGCCCATGGGACGCAACTGTGCTGACATGACAGGCACACGCAACTTGGCGTCGAGAGGACCCAGGCACCCCTTCTGAGCACACATCAGCCCTGATGGATGACCTGTCTCCTCCTAGTTCATGCAATCTCTTTCCCCTCAAGTCACCACCTAAGGCCCTCACATTAGTCCGGTGGCACACAAGATGCCGATGTGTAGACTAGGGCAGGCCATGGGCCTGAAATGTCTCCAGCTTCACCGTGGCTGTTCAGAAGATGCTCATGATGGGCAGACTAAGCAGGAGATCCCAGCGCGGGCACGATCAGGTCAGTGCTGACCCGGCAAGCCAGAGTGGACCTTCCTTGCTCTCAGTAGGGCCGGGGTTGAGACCCAGTGGTTCAGGAGCCCGGCCGCTGGATGCAGAGGCCGTGGTGATCTCCCCCTACTGCACTACCAGAAGTCAGTTATGGCAGTTGCTCCTCAGAGCCCAGCAACTGACTTCGGCAGGTGCTTCTTCCTTTATGCAGCCCTGGAGCTCCTGAGGCCCAGGCATGGACCAATCAGACGCGAGCTGTGAGCTGATTGGTGCTCAATGGCCCATTACCACAGAAACACAGTCAGGGGTGTGGAGAAAAGGACAAAACTAGCCAACATGGCAGCAGGGGATGGTGAGGGAAATGGACCAACCAGGGGCAGCTAGAGCAGGAAAGTCAGTGGCCAATCAGGGCACCTGGTATGGGGATTTCATGGGGATTGATCAAATATTGTACAAAAACGAACAACACTGTATACATACATATACGTATATGTATGTATGTGTGTATATCTGTATAAAGTGAAAAAAGAAAGCTCCAACGAGTTCTGTGGGTGGGGAAGCCTGTAAGAACTTCTAGCCACAGTCTAATGGTGTGAGAGAGAGCTGGTCCAGTCTCCCAAGACTCAGTGGGATGCTCCCTTCCTGGCCTCTGAAGAAAGAAGTACCAGAAGCTGAAAGAAAGGCAAAGAGAAGCAACCAGCGACCAGCCTCCAAGGGGAAGAGAAGCTCAAGAGCCCCTTCAGAGGAGGGGGAGGCACACAGGGAGGGCAGGGAGGAAGGCGAAGGGAGGGCAGGGCGGCAGGGAGCCAGCGAGCACAGTCTGAAGCCATGGTGGGCATGGGAGGGTGCAGAAGCACCCCAGTAAGTGAAGCACACGGAGAGGGCGATGAGCCCACACAACAGGGCCAGAGAGGCCACGACACCTGCTTCGCTCTTCCAGGGTCGTGACTCTCCCCTCTGCCCAGTGCCCAGCTCCAGGTCTCTCCACTCCTCAACCTTTGCTCTCCCCCGTACAGATCACTCGTGCAGAGCTGACAGATTCCTCAGGGCTCAAATCTACAGGCTCCCAGGCAGGCCCTGGTCTCAGCACTGGGTCTGGAAATTTGAAAACACAAGAGCTCTGGCTGCCTGCTTCATTTCACAAATTTCAAAGCACAGTGCAGCCTTCCCAATGCTACGCTCCTGCACCCTTCCCACCCTGCACAAACACCCAGATCCTGTGGATTTGCAAAGGGCCTGTGATTTCAGGAGGCTCAGCTGAACGCCAGCTTCTCTCCCTCCTTGTGCATATGGCGGGTCCTCGAGTCACATACTTTTTTCAAATGGCTTCCTATACAATCAGTGAGGGGAAAAATTAGAAATGTGAACAAAACATTATTGAAGGGCTGTTTCTCATTACATGTAGCTGATGTTGTGTTTCCCCAGAAGCCGATGACCACTTTGAGTGAGGGCATACTGCACCCACGCCCAGGAAGAGGGCGGCACCAGCTCAGACCTCACCCGCCTTGACAGCCTCATTCCAGGGCTCCCAAGGCAGCCTTTCCAGCTCCCTGCAGCCCTCACTGCCCCTTATTCTTGTAGCTCTGGGTGTTTTGCCAGGAGCTGTGGGGGGCAGTGTGGCCTGGGCTGCAGCTTGCCCTCACGTGCCCCTGGCCAGGATGGACATGACCTGACCTAGTGTCCACCCCCCGCCCCCCAGGGGTGGACGGGAGGCCTTTGTGTCTCTTCCTGCAAGCTGTGCTTCTCACTGGTGCCACGCACTAACCCAGGGGCCTCTGTATAGGAGACTCCCTGGACCCCATGATCCAGAAGAGGGCAGCAGCTCTCACGGCCAGGCCGGCAGTGTCTCTGTCGCCTCCCCTTCCAATCAATGTCTTCAGCACTTCAACACCCCAGTCTCTTTCTAGTCGTTTCCTTGGCAAAGCCTTTTTTCCGGACGCCCCCTGATTCTTCCCTCCTCCTTGCTGCAGCACCATGAGCTGTAGTCCGGTCTCCGCTTGTTGACCAAGACTGGGGATCAGGAAGGAGCAGAGTCAGCTGCCTCTGAGGTCTTGACCAATATCCCAACCCCCAGGTTTGGCTTTGGGGTGCCCTCTTTCAGGGTGGTGCTCCACTGCTCAGCTCTGTCTCGTCCTCCTCAGGAGGTGCCTCCTGCTAGCCTGAGGGCTGAGCGGGCAGGACAGGCCTCCTCCTGGCCAAGGAGGCTCATGGGCACATGGGGCCTCAGAGACTGACAGGAGGGTCACAGGGCAACTCGGAGCAGACAGACAAAGACACCTACCTCCATTCCTTGAAGTTTATTAATACTTATTACAAGGGCTATTGAGAAAGCTAGAGGCTGGAAACTCATAGCCAGAAGCTGGGCTCTGGACCAGGAAGGGCTTCTGGACTCTCCCTCCCCCAAGGGGAACTTGCAGGGAGAGAGAAACCAATTTCGGCCAGGAGGGACTAGAGGCTCAGCCACTAGCCAGCAAGGCCCACACAGTGTCCATCCTGCCTGGGTGGCTGCAAGGTGTGCTGGGAGCCCACACTGTCTTTCCCACCCTCTCTCAGAGGCCTGGGTTCTCTTGCAGATTGAACAAGGCTGCCAGGAAAGGCAGCCCTCTCTTCAACACAGACCTGGATGCGGAGACCCCACAAAGCCATGAAGGGCGTCGGTGAGTTGGCGCCCAGTCTGCCCTGGCAACACTGTGACTCTGAAGCAGAGACACCAGCCTCAGGTTCCGAAGTCAAGTCCACCAGTGTGTGTCCCTGGGCAGAAGACAGAACTGCAGCAAAACTAAATATCGACCAGGACTGCACAGATCAGGAACCAGAGGGAGAAGCCATCACTGATGTCAGCACTAACAGACCTCCGGGGCCCCACCGTCTGCACCAGCCGGCTCAGCAGGGGAGGGCTGGAGCTCTGCCTGGTCCTTGTGGCTGCAGAGCTGTGACAGGGACCAGGGTCAGGCCAGAAGGAACTGTCCCCCCAGGCAGTGCTCCGTCTGTGCTGTCCAGACACACCCAGTGCAGGGGAGCCCTGAGGACAGGGTGGGCAGGGCCTGAGGGTCTGTCCCTGTTGCGGGAGAAGAAACACACAATGGCAGA
>NW_004567112.1:54266095-54268422 GCF_000260355.1 Condylura cristata
GCTGTGTTTATTTGGCTTTACTTTTGTCTGGGGCTTTATTTATTCCCCTGATATTCCGCATTGGGAACAGCCACCCAGTCCTGGTCTCCTCCCTTCCCACTGTGCTCAGCATAACCCCTCTGGCTCCGTCCACGTTACCACAAATGGATACACTACATTTTTCCTGAGCCAAGTACTCGCCCTGGTGGGTTTTGTGTGTATGAGTGTGTGTATGAATGTGTGTGTGTGTGTGTGTGTGTGTGTGTAAGAGTGTGTGAGTGTATGTCCGGGTTTGAGTGTTCGTGTGTGTGCATGTGAGTGTTGTGCATGTGAACCTCACATCTCCTAATCCCCTCACCTGTGCCCAGGCTGAGGTCACCACCTGACTTGCCTATGGTAGAGGAGCTGCAGTGAGTACAGGACACAGGTGCCTATTCAAGGCTGAGATTTGCGTTCTTCCCATGGATCGCTAAGGGTGACTTGCTGGATCATTTGGTAGAGTATTTTTGAAATGTTGAGAAGCCTCTATATTGTTTCCACAAACCCCCAGTTCTCTCCCACCAAAACCATGTGTTTCCCTTTGCTCCTGTCCAAAGCTCCTGTGACTGGACATTTGGCGATGTGCCCCTCCCCCCACAGGTGTGAGTCCAGAGCCGCCCTCACGCCCCCATAGCTCTGACTTGCTTTGCCCTGATGAGTGGTGCTGAGCATTTCCTTGTGTGCCTCTGGCCATGGGCACGTCTCCTGTAGAGAAGTGGCTATTTCATCCTTCTATATATTTTTTTACCTTAGCGTTATTTTTTTTCTTCATCAATGTTCAAGAGCTGTTTATAGATTTTGACCTTAGTCTCTTGTTGCTTGAATGATTACTAAATATTATCTCCCATGCAGTACCATGTCTTTTTCAATTTAATGGTAGTTTTCTTCACCATGAAAAATCTCCTTATTTTGATGTGGTCATTTGTTTTGTTCTGTGGTTATTGCCCTTCCTGTGAGTTGGAGTACAGAAGATTTGCAAACTACAAGGACATATGCTGACAAAACAAAATTAGAGCAGAGGCATGAACAAAGTGTGATCAACAGAAATTGTAGGAGAAAACTTGAGAAAAAACAATCGTCTCTGAGGGTAACATATAGAATAAAAGAAGGCAAATAATAAGATGAGATAATGATGTTTGTGCAGATAGAGCAAAATATAAAAATCAAATGCAGCTTTGTACCAATATTGGTGAACAAACATCCAGATTCTCAACGGTTTACAAAAGCCACAGAAGCAGGAGAATTCCCGGGTGCTCATCTCCTGGGTCCCAGGCATAAAGGACCACAGGTGGGTGCTTTAAAGCACACAGATTTATTGGCTCCCAGATTTGGAGGCAGCAAGACAAGCTCTAAGGCAGCTGTTGACCCAGAAGTGGGGCCCTCCTGGGAGACAGCTCCTCACTGTGTCCTCCCTCGGGCTCCCCTCTGTGCCCAGCTGCAAGAGGAGTCCATCCCCTGTCTCCTCTGGTGAGGACACTGCCAGTAGGCTTAGGGCCCTGCCCTGATGACCCCACTTAACCCCCTGAGTCACCTCTAAAGGCCCTGCCTCCAAATACAGGCACATGAGGGGCTAGGTCTTCAGAATTTGGACGTGGCGGGGTACAATTCAGTCATGATTCAGTAAATAGTTAAAGATTTTATCAGCAACAGTTTAAAAACTCATCACCCAGAACACTCAAGACATGGATGATGTCAGAAAAGTGACCAAGTTGCTGCCCATCATGTTCACCTTTGATATCTTTTCAGACAGAAAATAGGAAAACTCCGAGTGTGTATTCTGAGGCTTGTACCACATAATGCCAAAGCCAGATGAGAACGGCATAAAAATGGGAAAAGCCTGCAGCTCGCTCATGATTACAGGTTCAAAGAAAATCTAAACTAATAGTTAATTATCCAATCATTTTTGAAAAAATTTATCAGGCCAGTTAGGTCTATTTATAAAAATTGTTTAATTTGACTTCATGTTACTGACCATTGTGACTGAAAATACATATACATTACAATATGCAGAAACAAATTTACATAATATTAAGCAATAATGATATGTAGAAGGCAAAAACAGCAAGGAAATTGTGTAACCTGATTGAGGGAAGCTCCAAAACCTTACATAGACAATATTCTGTGTTCTTCCCAGTCACGAATCCAAAATCAGAGCATTAAAGCCCCACTGGACTGCAGAATGAACCAGTGTTTTTGGTTTTACATTTTTTCATTAAAAAACCAAACAAATTTGGGCCCTCCCTGGTGGCGCAGTGGGTTAAAGCACAGCACTAAGAAGCTAAAGCCACTTCCGCATGAGTTCGATTCCC
>NW_004567112.1:54270092-54277488 GCF_000260355.1 Condylura cristata
GTGAGGACAAGGGAGGGTTTGGTCCTGCTGAGACTCAAGCCCAGACCTCAGAGGCTCCTTGCTCCTGAGGCAGTGGATGGCCGGGCTTCTCCCTTGGGGCTTTGTCATTTAAGATAGGAAAGGTCCCCCCTTCTCCCATCAACTGGCCTATATCTGTGACCTGCATGCTCCATAGTCCTGGGAGGGCAGCTGATTATGGGAGCTCGAGTCTGAGCACTTGTTAACAGTGTCCTGGGTTTTGGCTCTACTGTTTCATGTTTTGTTTTTCTTTCTCACTCAATTTTTGCTGGATTCCAGAAACAGAGCTGCTTGTCTCTGGCCTTCCCATAGTGCCACTGCTGGGAGAGCGCTTTGCTCTCCTGTTGAAGTGTTTTTGCTTCTTTCTTCCACAGTGTATCTATTTTCTGAACACTCTGATTCTTGTGTGGTCCTGAGAAAGGTGGGCTCTTTAACTATTCAGGGTCTAAAAGAATGAAAGGGGGATAGGGAACTCCTCCCTGGAGGTCTAGGTGTTAAAGACACAGTGCTATGAAGCTATCCCCAGCCACTGCAAAATGAGTTAGGTCCCTGTCCAGGGAGCTGACCCACATGGCACAGCAGACTACTCCTGTCTAGGCCAGTGCTCTCCTCAACAGTGTATTGCAGTAGATCTCCCCAGTCTCTCTGGTGAATCCTCTCACCCCCACACACCTAAGGGCTGCACACTAGTTTTGTATACACTAATAAATTATTTTGGAAAAAAGAAGAAAGAAAGAGGGTACAGGGCATGGGCTTGGAGACCCGGCTTTGGTGGTTCCCAGCTTTGCTGTGAGATGGAGAATTGACTCCTCTGCAGTAGAGGCCGTGGGATGATGTCAGTGATCCCAGGGAAGCACTTGGCTGTCCCAAGCCCTCTCACTGTACTGTGCCAGCCTCACGCAGGCCCGGGTGAGAGCAGGGACAGTATGTGCCATCTCCTGGGAAGGGTGCGGGTCTCGGAGCGGAAGGGAGTAGCCCAGAGACTCTCTGGGTGATTTATGCACTGCGAAAATATCAGGTATTGGCATTATCTACAAATAAGTTATTTTTTTTCTCCTTTCAGACCTGGTACATTCATGTGGGCAGTTTTGGGGGGCACATACAGGTGTTGGCCTCATGATCATATGGGATGAGTTTGTCTCATGTAAACATTTGTGGCTCAACATCTTGTCTTTATGAATGTCCATTATTTTATTTCTGTTGGGTTGAAAGACCTTATTATTTATTTCTGTTGGGTTGAAAGACCTTTCAACCGTAAAGATTGAATGTAGTTTTTCTTTCATGTATATCTGTAGGCAATGTATACATAACTGGGCCTTATAATTTTCTACTTAGTTACACTGCTATTTTGACTTGTGAATTCAATATATTTAAATTTGGAGTGATTAATGAAATATAAGAACTTGCTACTGACAACTTATTAATTCCTAAATGTGGTATATGGAATTTTTTTAAGGTCTATTTTACATCTGCATACAAGGCTGGGGTATAGGCTGAAGATGCAGGCATAAGTGGGTGAGAGGATTCACCAGAGACAGAGTGGGGAGCAGAACAGGCAGATCTACTGAAGTACACTGCGGAGGGGAGCAGCAGCCAGGCCAGTAGAGGTCTGCTGCACCTTGTGGGCCACCGCCCTTGCCGGAGATCACGTTTGTGCTGCAGTCGCTGTGGATAGCTTCACAGTGATGCAACTTAACACACTGTGCCACCATAGAGGCCCTATGTGATATAGTTAAATTAAACCTATTTTGGGGGGTTCCATTTCTACCCACTATTGCTGAATGAGTTTTCATCAAGTATATACTACTGCCTTTTCCAGCCTCCTGTTGTTTGTCTAAGTATTCTTACAGAAACCAAGACTGAGCTTTGAGATCACCTTTTGTGTTAACATGCAGCCATGTATGTGTTTGTGTAAAATTTTATCTTAACAATTATCAAGTGAATGCAGGAACACAAATTTAAAATCCAACACTGTTCCAAGGCTCCCAGCAAATAATTGCGGCTCCTTGCCCACCTCCTCCACTTCGGACCCCAGTCCTCGGACAAAGCACTAGCAAATCTTCCAGACTTTTCTCCGGTGTTAGGACTTTGTTTCTCAAAATAGGCTTGGGCTGACTTGTTTCTTGCTGCTTGACATCACACCCACTGACACTTTTCAGTGGGAGAAGACGTTCAGTTTCCGCTGTCTTTCCCCCCTCTCCAGCCCTCCCCGCCCTTCCCGTTCTGTCACCCGTCATGTCGCTCGAGAGTGGTCCTCAAGTTCTAACCGGAGCACCTCCGATGTCTGGTGGCCAAACCATGTTCGCATAGAAGCTCAGTACTAAAGCAGGTGGCAGCTCTGTGTGCCGAGTCCCTGGGGCTGTGCTTCCCTACCCCTCCTCAGGGGCCTGTCAGGACCCGGGCAGACCATTGCCCTTGACACTCCACTGCATTTTTGGAATTGAGACGTTCCTCTAAAGTCATTGCAAACGCGAAACTTTCCCAAGTAGGTGGGGAGGTGGAAGATTCTTATCCCTTCATAACTCTTTGGGAAACCATTGTACTAAGGGAAAAGAGTGAGAGGAGAGTGGAAACTGCGCCAGCAGCTGGGAAAGAAGCAGCCATGCAGGGGCTCTGGCGAGCTTCGGGACAACAGGGCGGTGAGCAGAGCTTGGGGCGTCGCCACAGAACCATGTCACCCAGCGCTAGGAAGTGTCACTGCCGAAGGCAATGGGAGAGCGTAGGTCTAGAGTAGAGCAGGATTTAGGCCTGTGCTAGCCATGAACATTGCAGCAGATCGTGTAACCTGTAAGAATCTCAGTCTCCTCACGTGTAAATACATAAATGCCGGACGAGTGCCAGTCCTAGCACTGGATACACATCTCCCCTCACCACACCATTACGGGGTGCCAGTTTTACACAAAGCTGAAGGGAGGCGGTGGACAGGACAGTGAGCTCTATGCTGAGAATTGGTGGCCAGGACCTCTGCTCACTAGTGATCTGTACCTGCCTCTTCAGTGGTAAGGAGGGAGCAGACACTGGCAATGCTTATTCTCCAGGAAACAAAGGACCAGGAGAGTCAGAACAGAATGTAGGAACACCCCATTAATAATACACCCCATTCTGGTCTTATGTTGCAGCTGGGTTGTGCACAGCCAACCATCCTCGTTGGCCTCCTGGGGTCTCAAATTGAATCCCTCAGTTGCAAACACACAAATTCCGTCACTGCCGGATATTGGCCTCATCACACTGACCACACCACCTTCAGGAAGACCCACTGGGGTTGTGATTGAGGCCACTGTGTGGTGGGAGTAACCTGTGGACAGTTTCTCACAGAATCCCTGCCACCTCAAAGACTATACCCCACTCCAATTCTTTCTCATTTTCAGGTCTGCAACTGTGGACAACAACTGGATTTTCGTCTATGAATTTGTGGAGGAAATGCTCAAACTGTTTGAAAAGTATGAGTTCTCCGTGCGCCGGGGTGTACTCTGTCACACACAAGGCCTGTCTGGGCATAGGAGTCTCTGGGTCAACAACACCGAGACCTGGGGGAGTTCTGATGCTAGAAAGAAAGATAGTTCACTCTGGGTACATGCCATGAGCTCTAGAGGTCCCAGAGTCTTTGGCTGTTTCAGTCCCAGCGTCACCCAACAGTGTAGGGAACATGGATGACTTGAGGGTGTCACATGTCAGAACCAGGCTGACCAGTAACACAGAAATAACATGGGTTTAAGTAGTTCCAAGGAAAATGGAAAAAGACCCTCACAGCGACCGTAAGGAGGAACAAGAATTCCTAGAGAAAATGTGAAGGTTGCTTTCCCACAGGTGTAGACATGTGAAGAAGGACCTTAAAGGAGTAAAGAGGGTGACAAACCCCTCAGAGAGACCCCTGTGGCAGGGAAGAGTAGGGATACCTCAGGGAAGGGGGATAAGAGGCTGGGATGATACAGCTGGAGGTCAAGGTCAAAGGGTCCATCCTGCTGACTCAGGGCCTGGATGCTGTGAGCAGCAGGAGGGGAGACTGACTCTTGGTCAGGGTGTGAGACTACCAGGATTGTGCTCCAGGAATGGATAAATGTGGGAAAAAGAGTGGGAACAAGAGCCAGGAGCAGAGGGAGCCCCTCACGGACAGGACAGGGACCTGTAACACACGGGGCCCGGGGTCAGGGCAGGAAAGGGAGAGACAGGAGCTTGTTTAGGTGGGAGGGAGGAAGGAAACAGACCAAGGGAGAAGGACCCTGAGTTGCCAAAAGAGCTACAGTAGAGAAGAGGCTACTCAGGGACAGAGCACAGGGACCTCCACCTGGGGTGTGTGGCATGAACCGTGTGTGTGTGTGTGTGTGTGTGTGCGCGCACACACACACACACTTGTGTGGAGGAGGAGACAGAAGGGGAGAGCCGGGAGTCTGGCAGGGAACACGATGCCATCCTGACTCCTCTCCTGGAAAGCCACACATTTCCTGGCCTCATACACGTTACTGAATTTATGGTAACTTTGGGACCAGGAAGTCGTCACAGGCTAGAATGGAACTGAAGACACTTGTCACACCCGTCCCCTTCTCCTCCCAACAACCCCCCGCTGGGTTCATGGAGCCTGAGATTCTGATGTCTCACTAACACCTGCTTCCTCGCAGCCCAAATATGCGGGTATCAATCGCCACCTTCTCCACGCTGGGCCACACCGCATTAAAGCTCACCTCGGACAAGTAAGTCCACTCTCCCTCAAAGAGATCTAGGTTGTAGCCATGGGGGAGAGGCAGAAATCGAGAGGCTCTGCTGGAGGGGCAGAGAGTCAATCTGGAGCCCACAGGTCTCTCGGGTGGCTCGGTGGGAGCAGCCCCCGAGGCAGGAAACCCCCGGCTCCTCCGGCCGGGGCCTCGGCTCAGCACCCATGAGAGCTGCGGGGACTCCTGGCGGGCCCGGGCCTCTGGCAGTGGAGGTGCAGACTCTGCCCTGGCACGGAGTGAGCTCTGGCACAGGAGCATGGGGCGGAAATCGCAGGGAAAGCTTGTGTCTGCGGGGTGACATGTAAGAAACGTGGGCTGCCGAGCACCCGGGGGCCTGGCTCATGGCCACGAGCTCTGTGCCAGCACTGGGCCTGCCCGGCCTTTGGGCCTTCCCGTCAGGACCCTAGACCCGAACCCAAACGCCAAAGCAGCTTCACTGCTTCCTTGGCACCAATCCTGGGGGGCAACCGGATTCAAGACCCCTCAGCATCTGAGGCAGGCGGGATGGATATCCAGGGCAGTAAGAGGGCGACCTCAGACACTCAGCCCTGCCTGCGGGGGTCAAGTGCCCACAGGGCCCCCTAGGGGCTGGCACCAGGCAGTAACACTGGCATCCCGGTTGACATTAGCACCATCACGCCTGCTCCCCTGGGCCTGCGGAGGGTCACACAGGTCTTCCTGAGGCCCCAGGGTCTGTGCCTGAGAAAGAAATGGGTACAGAGATGGTCAGTCCTGACTGTCACCCCTCATCCTGGTTGGTCTGCAAGTGAAGAATCTGCCAACCCCGGTGGGCTGTTCTGTAACACGCAACACTTCTTCCTTCTCAATAGCCCTAATTTGTTTACTTTTAGAAAAGCAATAGAAGACAATGTCAGCAAACTGAGGAATACCGTGCCCACGGCAGACTCAAACATGCAGGAAGGATTTGAAGAGGTACAGACAGCTAGTGTTGTGCCAGATTTCGAGTTTCCCAAAGACCACCTAGGAGCCGATTCCGATGCAAACCACACGAGGGTCTTTATTGCAAACTCGAGCCTGGGTACCCTGCATGCACTGACACAGCAGCTGAAGTTGAGAACCTGAGCTCAGGGAAGGCAGGGAAGGAGAGTTTCAGCCCAGCAGAGGGGAGTTTCAACTCAGCAGTACATTGATTGGTGGACATTGAACAAAGTTATCTTGTTTTAACCTGGTTGACCTATGCATGTAAGTAAGATGTGACCTTCCCTACTACTTGGCCCAGATGCCTTAGGACATCTGATGCTTTCCTGATATGCACTGCTTACTTGCCTACTTGCTAATTGGCTGTTGCTATGGGATGCACAAGATTAGTACATTTACAGCTAAACTCAGCCTTGGCGCCGAGTTGATAACCGAAACATAGGCCTGGCTGGTTCAGAAGCATTCTGAAGCCTGTCATGGCATCAGTTTGGTCTTTCACTAGAGCTCTCAGAATTTATCGGGCCTTATAGGGCTAAGAATGTTACTGAGTCATCTCAACATGCCTTCTTGCTTGCAGGTCAGTGTGCAGATGGCTGCAACAAACCCTGGAGGTAAGTTCCTACAGACTTCCAGGTGGTCAGATCAGGACAACTGGGCCTAGGCTCAGCCGTTTGGAGACCCCCATTTGCCAGTTGACTCATGAGCATTTTTCCTGGCAATATTGACCCAGCCCCTTCCCTGTGCACAGAGGGGGAAAGCCAGACCCTCGGGATTCTGGGAACTACGTGGGGCCTGTGCGTACATACTTGGTGTTATTAAGTATGCGGCAGCTACCTGCAGCTGAGCTGTGTGAAAGAGAGAGAGGTAAACCCCTGCTGACCACTAGCCGCATCCACTGGTGGGGCTGCCTCGCCCCCTTCATGATCTCCCTCTGGTTGACACTCCTCTTGTGCCTAAGTGGGCTCAGGGTAACAGTGGTGCCTATCCAGCACCATGTCCCTTGAGACTGAGCTTTAGGCTGGATGCTCCTAGCAAAGGACTCCATATAGGGATGCTGGTGGGGAAAGAATCCAGATGGACTCAGGGGCTTTACCCCAAGCATCTCTGATCCTGCTTTCTGATAATTGGCCCTAAGGAGCCAGCAGACTGTCCAGGCCTCCTCTGAGCCTGTCTGGTGTGACTGTTTCCCCATTTGTTGTGGGAAAGGTGGCTCCTTGTCCAGTGAACTCTCTGCCTCACCTCTCAGGGACCTGGTAGCAGCGAGAGTCTGAAAGAAAAGTCCCCAGCCAGGCTCAGTCTCCTCCTCTCTAAAGTGGGTGGCTGAGGTGACATCACCCTCCAGGCCTCTGCTCCACAACCCTCTAGGCTCTCAGAAACCTGGTGCTGGGGTCTGGCAGCCTCCTGGGAGGAGGAAGCTGGGGGCAGTTCTTGGCCCTCTCACCTGGGCACCTTTACTGACCAGGCCACTCCCTGCTTCTCCACAGGAACAAAGGCTCACTCCATTGTTATCTCCCTGATTGATGGAGCTCTGTCCCCTGAGGCATTTGAGGCTACCAAGACAGAAGTGAGTGTGGCCCAGCTTTACCAGCCTTTGCTCCCTCCACCTAGTTAGTGATTTGGGCCTGATACGCTCTTTGTCTTAGGCTGAGAAGATGCGACAACTGGGAGGGACTGTTTATGCTGTGGGAGTGAACGAGTTCATCAAACAACAGGTAATACAGAACAGGTGC
>NW_004567112.1:54278091-54282045 GCF_000260355.1 Condylura cristata
GTGTAACGGGTGGATGTCAGTGTGCGGTTTCCTGTGTGTGACGTGAGTGTTAGTGTCAATGCTCTGTATTCCCAGGGTTTGGGAGACACAGAGGAGATACAGTTCTGTGTAAGGTTAAGGTGTGTCACATACTGGTTTGACTTAGAATTGGTAAAATAATTACCACAATAATTTTCTTTAATTCCTTTATAATTATTTTCGTTGCATACATTCTTCACATCATCTTCATTTTGTAGTTTTTTCATCTCCCTGGACCTCCACCACCTCTGCACCCAGGTGTCTGCACCACAGTCCCATGCTTTCCCGCCTTGTTTTGATCCTGTTCCGCTCTCTTCCTCTGTAGAATGTCTCTGAGTTATAGTTGGCAGTTGATGCCTGTTTTTATTACAATCACTACAAATATACATACATATAGATATATATATGTATTTTTTTTTTCCCGAACAACTAAAACCCCGCCTGAAGGAAAACAACCCGTTTTTTTTCTTTTCTTTCTGGCATGTCTCACTAAGCATGATCTTTTCCAGCTCCATCCATGTTACCTCAAATGGTACAAGTTGTTTTTTTGATTGCTGAGTAATATTCCATGTGTATATGTACCACATCTTCTTGATGCTGTCTTCTATTTTGGAGCACCTGGGTTGATTCACATGTTCCCAATTGTAAATAGAGCAGCAAGAAACAAAGGGGTGCAGGCATCGAGCATCATTTATTTTGTAATCACAAAATCAAAACTTAAAAAAAAATGCAAAGTATTTTAAACCCCAAATAAAATACTAGCAATGACACCCAATAGCCTTTCATAAGGAAAGCACTTCCAGCTAATTAGGGATCACCAGGGCACACCCTGATATCGCACTGACATAAATTGTTTGTCACAAACATGCTATGCAAAACTGCTCATGGGGTGAGGGTATAGGGAGAGACACCCCACCTGCTGCTTCTAGCCCAGATGCAGCCCCTTGGTGGTGGCAGGTCCTGCTGAAGGGCGAGCAGTGAGCGTACAGCCTGGCAGCTGAGGGTGGAGAAGCTGTGCTGGGCTGGGGGCCTCTGGGCCTGGGACGGGGCCTGAGCCTCCGAGTGCACCCCCGCTTGGCTCCTGAGCCCAGGACACCAGCAGGGCTCCATGCTTTCGCTGCCTCACAGCCTCAGCACTCCAGGGTCCTTGCGTTCAGACCCTCCCAGGGCAGGTCACACAGCAGGAACCTCGGGGACCACGTGGCACCTCAGCAGGAGGCTGGGCCCGGCCAGGCCGGGCTGACCGGCTGTACTGGGGAAGGCAGGCAGGGCAGGGGTCTCTAGAGTCCCTGTGGGTGAGGGCAATCGCTCCAGCCAGCCCGGCCTGGCATCAACACCACACACCCAGGGATGACAGGGTTACATTTCCAGAAACCAATTTGATCAGAACTTTAAAGGCAACACGCCGAATTTCATACAAGGGCTCTCATTGTTCGTGAAGCTGTGGAAGGCCTTCACACTAGTCAGCAGACCAACTTCTGTCCTCAGCTCTAGTATCTGTTTTCTTCAAAGCATAGAATTTACAACCATCACTTGATGAAGGCTGTGGGAAGGCTTGCTTAAGAGAAATCCAAACTGCTAGGTTCAAGGTTGTGCTGGCATTTCTAGGTTAAGGTCCTCCAGTTAATTGACACACTCCACTGGGCAGCTAAAGCACAGGGCAAGGGAATTAGTGAGATCTGAGACTGAGAAACCGATGGAGGCAAATGCCGGTGACCTGCCTGAGGAAAGCCTTAATAGCTTGCAATCGAGGTGTAGGACAATTCTAAGTGTCTGAAGTACGTCATTCCTCACAGCAGCAGGAGGGGCTTTCATGATTCCACAGGAGTGGAGGTGAGCAGGCTGAGACGTGTAAGAGTGGGAACAACAGTCATCCTCGGGGATGTGCTCAGTGCTAGGGGAGGGTATCTGTGGTACGGGGACTGCTGCTCCTTGCTCCTCTCACCTGGGACCCACCTTATTCCTGAAGAGGAGAAGAAACCGTAAATTTCAACCAATTTCACAAAGAACCAGGCCAGGTCTGCAGCTCGGGAGAGACCCTGGCGGTGGAGCCTGCGTGGTCTTGCTCAGATTCCCGTATGAGGGCGTACAGTGGGGGCTGAAAGCACAGCCTGCTCCTCTCAGGACTTAAAGGTGGGACACCCGGGACGGTTTGTGCACATGGAGGGGCCAGGTGCTGCTTTCATGGGCTGAGTGGTTAGCACCTGTGGCGAGAGTGCCCCAAGCTCCGCCAACCTGCGCAGAGTGACCCCCAGATACTCAGTGAGCATCAGGGGACACACAGATGGGGTCAGTCACCTGCCTCCCGGGGAGGCCCTTGGAGTCCCATTTGGGGGGCTGACAGCCACAGTGATGAGACATGAGCTCCGCTTCCTCACACACTTGTGGTGTTGTTCTTGCAGAAAGCTATGATGTCATCGTCCATGGAAGAGGTTTTCATAACGCAGGAAACAAAAACGAAGTCCTGTGTAGATTTTGGGTTAGCGGCACCGTGTTTGTTGGTAAGAGCCTCCCTAGGTGTGAACACAGAACTATTTCCACAGCACAGGGTCTCCACTGCCAACCCAGCCTCTACATCCTGATGCCAGCGCTGTGGGTGCTGAGGGGACAGAGGCAGACTGAGAGTGAAGGAGGGACGTGGGTGGGAGGCCGCCGTCCCCAGGGCCACGACAGGGCCTGACCAGGGCTGACCTGTGAGCACGGTCTTCCCTCCCAGCTGCTCTCCTGAACTTGCCTCATCCCTCACTTTCCTTGAGAGACAAAGTCCCCCAAACCAGCAGTCAGATGGAGCTGGAAGCTGTTCTAGGGCTGTGAGTTAGGCCAGGTGCTTGGTAGCTTTCCCAGGAGGCGATGTTCGCCTTCTTCTGAGAGAGGAGGCCAACGCCAGGCCCAGGTCTGGGATCTGGCACAGACACATCCCCTGTGTGACCCTAACCCTGTGACAGCTCCCTTCCAGCAGTGTTTTCTATCCTGGAAAAAGGGAGCAAAATGGCAGCTGTACTGACTGAGCTGTGAGACAGGTGTTAGTGTTACCAGCCTGCATCTGTCTACAACACAGAGTTGTGGTTCCAACTCGTGTCATGAGAAGCCCAGGGGAAGCAGAAGGCTTGACATGACTGTTCTCTGGTAACATTGTCAAACCTGGGAGGCCTCTGATTCCAAATCCCAGAGGGAAACATGGCCCTGGGGAGCTGGGCTGGGGCCCTGCGGTGGCACATCAGCATGTAAAGGCAGCTGGGACTTCGATTCAGAGGTGAAAAGACCTGGGTCTCAGAAGTGAGCAGACTCTCAGCTGTATTTTAGGGAACTCTTTTCAGTCGTGTGACTGTCATGTTCACATAAAATACAGTAAACTAATGCAAAGGAAGAAAATCACAGTCGTCCTCAGAAATCCCTGTCTGATAAATGGCGCCACCAGCACCCACGTAACCTGCACAAACCGGCATCCCATCCGTGACTCCTCCTTACTTCATCCCCATGTTCTGGCCAGGGGGGTCCCATGCTGAGATGGCTCACCCCTCACCAGACCCATTGTCCTCACCATGCAGCCAGAACCCTCCCAGGACCATGAGTTCCTGCCCAACCTCCTCCTCCTCCCTGCAACAAGGCCAGGCAGTGCTGCCTCGGGGGGACACAGGCGACCCCCAACCGCAAAACCCTCTGCCCTGAGAACTCAGCAGGGCTTTCCCCTCTGATTCATACCCAAGATGGCACCAACACACGTAACTTCTTCCTAATGAATGTTCAAAATATATATTAAGAGACATGTTGAAAAAAGGTCTTGAAACAGGACCTCCTAATGACAGTAGTCACCCCAACAGGATATCCACTTATTTTGAAGCAAATACCAGCTTGGATGCACAAAATGCAGAAGCATTTCAGCTTTCATGATGACAGGACAGAGCACCTTGACCCTAGCACCCACCCGACTCCCTC
>NW_004567112.1:54282800-54285412 GCF_000260355.1 Condylura cristata
AACAGGGTAGGTGCCAGTGTGGCTCTGGGAGGCCAGAAGGTGGCCTGGGGAGAGGGGGCACTAGGAGGCAACAGCGGGGGACTGGAGTCCAGGACAGGCCAGCAAGTAGCAGATGGAGACGGGCTCTGGGCAGCATCTCCCAGCCTGGACTCCGCTAGCAAGGAGGGCTGGCAAGGACGGTGACACACCTTCTCCACTATCCACATAGCCTGGGCACCTTACCCCAGGGCAGCAGTACATAAACTGTGCTGATCATGAGGCTAAGACTAGGTGTGCGGGGAGCAGGGTCACAGCACCTGATGGCCAGAGCTCAGTCTTGTACTACTCGTGTAAAGGCCACAGCATGCTCCCATCTCCTCCGTGTCTGTCTGTGCTGTGTCTGGACAACCGCAGGTGAGCCAGAGCGCATCAGAAGCCCCACCAAGGCACCGCTCAACTGTCATCAGGCCCCGCAGGAAAGTTCTCAGGAGAGGCGTGGGGCTGGCCCAGCCCCTGCCAGTGCCGGTGAGCAGCCCTGACCTTGCCGTTCTCTGTGCCACCCCGTGTCTGGGCACAGGCTCTCGCTCGCACTCCTACTGCGGCTCTGAAGCAGAGCCTGTGGGGACCCACCCTGAGACCACCTTACATGTGCGGCAATGACGGTAGAGCAAGCCCCCTTTCTGCGACCCCACAGGCCTGGCCTGTGTCAGGACTCTGAGACCCCCAACCCTGTGAGCGCCTCTCCTCTCCTGCTCATATGTGGGATCGGAGGCAGAATGAGATCGAGAAGTTCGGTCCATGGCTTCAGAGCCTCCCAGCTGGTAGCTCCTCACGTGTAAGGGGCCTGGGTCTCCTGTCTGCTCCCGCACCCCCAGCTGTCAGGGGGCCACCTCACCCTCACGAACCCTTCCCCATATCTGTGCATCTCTCAGACCCTACACTGTCGGACAGGGTTTGTGCAGGCCTATTTCCACTGGAATCTGGTTTCCCTGACAGGACCCTGGGGTAGCCTCTGGCCAGGGGGAGTGGGAACGGGGGTGCCCCACCTCCTAATGGTCTCTGACACTGTCTGGCGCCTGCCCGTGTCCATCCAGGTGGCAGCCTGGGATAAGGGCAGGGGTCTGACAGGGAGCCTAGAGTGCATGCTGGGTCGTGGGGTCTGGAGGGCCCTGGCCTACCTTCTTGTCTGCGTGCTCTCTGCAGAACATTCCACCAATTAACTTACTGAATGTGGCACCAGCAGCTGGAAACACAGACATGCAGTTCCCCGACATCAACCCTTACCACCTGGCCACGTGCCTCCTTATCATTATGATCCCCCTGCTGCTCTGGTTGTTGTGGCAACTGCAACACAGGAAGGTGAGTGTCCCAGCCTGCACATACCCTGACCCAGACAATCCCGAGGGACCTGGGACAATCTCTGGGTCTCAGATGCTGCTCTCAAGCAGTCTGTGCATGGGGAAATTGAGGCACGAGCTTCCCTCCATTCCTGGCAGATGGTCCAGCTGATGGGGCCTCCTGCCTCTTGCTTGCACAGCCCGTGGTCCGAGGCTACCCGTCTGTGGGAGAAGGGCCCTGAATCCTGGGCAGGGCTGCCCCATGGCACCCAGGCTGAGTGCTCAGTGGACATGAGCTGGGAGGACTCTGCTGTTGAGGGAAAATCAAGGGGCTCAGGGCACAGTAGGAGCAGAATCCCGCCATCCGGGCACCTCTTCCAGAGACCCAGTGTCCACCCCTCCCCAGGGCTGCTGTCCACCGCTCCTCCATCCCCCTGCCTAGTGCTAGGTTGAGCTGCCCAGACTGGGAACATGGGGACAGAAGGAAACTGCTGCTGGCAGCCGCTAGCTCTGGGCAGATTTTGTGACCTGGGCAGCAGAGTTTGGCTATGAAAGGCCGCCGCTGGGGGCTTGGGTGGCCCAAGTAGCCAGGACAGCTGGATCTGGGAGCAGGGAGACCACCAGGGGCATGGACACATGGTCAGGGCACGACTGATGGAGAAGGAAGGAAAAGCAGAGGGGGAATATATAGCACTAATCTAGCGGTGAGCATCCTGGAAGCTTCTTAGGCCTCAGATGTCTGCAGAGACCAGAGCTCAGGGACATGCAGCCGCTGCCACCAAATACCCGAGAGGGACCCAAAAGACCCAAGGCCCAGGTTGTCACTCATCCTACCGGCTGGGTCCCCTCCTGCCTGCGTGGACCATCCAGAGCCAGCACAGCCCTTTCAGCCTCTGTTCCTCTCTTTCCCTTTCTAGAACAAGGAGCTGGTGAGTTGTGTTTTCGTTCCTGGTGCCCACACTGACTGGCACAGAGAGGCCTTCTGAGCTGTGGGATATTTCTACTCCCACCCCACCATCTCCACCTACACCGACAGGCACCTGGCAGCAAGAGGGTGACAGGGGCAGGGAGGGACCCCGTGAGGACCTTGGACTCACAGAGGGTCATCAGACACCACCCTCTCGGCCCCCAACCTTCTGACGGGAGCCTCCATCACATGGTCAAACAGCGGTGGCCAGTTCAGCAACTGCCCTGATCCACGTGACATGACGAGGCTGTATTTGGGGTATGGTGTGGGATTGTCGTTCCCAAAGACTGGTATTGGCTGAGCTTCCCTGGGATGAGTGAGCATTCGGA
>NW_004567112.1:54286214-54292487 GCF_000260355.1 Condylura cristata
CTGAGGGATGAGAAGTGGACCGTGCTGGGCCAACGCCCGGTGTGTGTGCCCGTGGCACTGCCAGACATCAGCTTTCTCTTCTAGGAGCCCTGTACACAGCCGTGTCCCCCAGGGGTGGTCCCGCGTGGTGGGTATGGAGATTGCCATTTAAGACAACTGGAGGTGAGAAGGGTCCTTGGGAGGAGCTGTAGGCCCGTTGGGGCTGGCACACCAGGTCCAGCAAGGTGGGCCCTGCCGGCAGGGCTTGGATGGAGAGGCGGGTCCGGGACACTGGACTTTGCCACTGGGCTCCAGTCCAGGCTCTCCCCTCGGGGGCCCACGTTTTGGGGTCCGTGACTACACAGAAGTTCTCAGTAGCCCCAAATGTTCTAGTTGCTGGGAAGTAGATATGAGTTGAACAAAATCTCAGAGCTCATGAGGTCATAAGAAAAGCAGAAGGAATTGCTGAGTCAAGGTGTCCGCCACAGCGTGGAGATAGGGTGATCCTGCCGCTCAGCAGGCCGGCTTAGCGTGAGGGACTGCCCTGGGATCCAGAGACAGGATCACTCAGCGGAGGGGCCTGAGGGAAATGACCTTCCCCTGGAAGTGCTGGGAACCTCTCGCTGAGACATGACCCCACCCCGGGGACCCCACCACCAGAACAGTGTCCAGATGCCTGGTGTAGGGGAAGACAGAAACCCACAGACCCGGCCTGGCCCTGCTCCTGCTCCTGGTCCCGCCTCTGGCCTGGTGGCTGCCATTGCTTCCTCCAGGGGATCTGGCACCAGGGGACCAGCCCTGCCTGCCTCCCACGGGTGCCACCAGAGGTGCCCAGACACCTCCCCCCGACTCCTCCAGAGGAGGAGGAAGCCCTCAGCAGGGCTGTCTCCTGGTCCGGGGCAGCTCCCTCTCTGAAAATACAGGCCAGAGCGGGAGCTGCAGTGCAGGTCCAGAGCACCTCTAGATGCCTGTCGGGACCCGGGTCCCTCCAGGAAGTCCTGTGCTGCCTCCTCTCCCCACCCTCTGTCCACAGGACCCCGCACACTGACAGGGCAGGGACCCTCCCCCACTTCCCTGCTGTGCCTCCCACGGGCAGGCCTCCACCCCTTCTCCACCTGCTGCCCAGGTAGTCGGGGGGACTCAAGTGCCCCACATGTCTCCACAGATGTCCTCCAAACCTTGTTCTTTAATTCTGGTGTTAACTCCTGGCTCATCATCAGTAATTTCTAATTTGTTCTTCCACTCAAAAATACCTGACCCACATCCTCACCCCTAAAACAAAGGCTTACAGTGACCTTCCCGCAAGAGAAGGGTACATGCCTGTCTTGGAATGTTTGGGGGACAGAGTTTAGGTGACTTGGGACCCGCAGGGGACACTGTCCCGCTGGAGGCAGCAACCTCCTCAGAGCCTCCTCGGGGCCCTCTGCTTTGCAGGACAAGCTGGATACACTGCGCATACACATCCTGTGCAAGTATTTGCAAAACGACAACCGAGGCCCAGTGTTATGGTGTCCACCCAGGCACAAGGTGAGTACTGGATGCTCCCCAAGGGCAGGGCCCTGTGCTTCTTGCCTAGACGGCTGCCCTCTGGGTTGCGGGGCTCGGGCACCTGTCAAGAAGCATGTATAAGACAGGAAACAGGGTCTTGGGAGCCAGCCAGCTGATTCTAGAAATGGGACTGTGCTATTTCCCTGATTTTCATGCCCTGATGACAGGATGTGACCCAGAACCTCTAGATTTATATAAAAGCCTGGAGACTAGCAGCCAGGGAGTTTCTGTGCCTCAGCCCACCCAGCAGCTGCAGCCCCCCATGGGCTGAGGCCCCCAGGCTGTGACGAGAACACATTCCTTCAGTGCACACCTGGAAGCCAGGAATCTGGGGCCTCAGTCCATCAGAACATGTCCTTACGGCCCAGGCTCCCAGTCGGGGAAGCAGCTACGGTCACCATCCAAGTGGGGAGCTTGGTGTCAGAGACCTGGGTGCTGGAAGGCTGGGCACACCCCACGCCTGAACAGACCCGGGTTGGAGCCAGGAAGCGCCCAGCACCCAGGAGAGGAAGGGCGTCCCCAGAGGTCCATGTGGGTCCAGCCCGGAAGCCAAGGACACCGTAGGTTTACGTTCCCAATCCAGTGGCTTCTCACTGACCTCTCTCTCCCTCCTACAGATGAACCGATCCCGATGTGGGAAGTTGCCTCGCCTCCCCTGCTGCTGCCTCCTGCCAGGCCCCGTGTGCTGCCCCCCCAGCTTCTGTGGGCCGAGCTGCCAGTGCACCCCATGCCCGCCTCCCCAACCCACATGCTACAGGCCTTCCCTGTCCATATGAGCTCAGCCTGCACAGCTCCTCTGCTCCAGCTGCCCTCCAGGGTGCTGCCAATGACCCCTGCCCCTGTGGGGACGTTCGGGGCAGTCCCTTTGCCGTTCCCATCCCCATAGCCTGCCTGTACCATAATAGAATCCCCTTATTGGACACGTGTGTGGGTCTTGGTGTGCAGTCAACGGGGTTGTTGTGTCCCGATCTGACACAAGCTATGCAATGGCTATTGTCTGACAGATTCCGGGTAGTTCGGGAAAAGCTCTGAAAAATCAGAATTTCCACTGCTAACTTATGTTATGACCTCCTTTTTTTGTATAATCATAATATCAAAAAATATTGTAGCAACATCAGTTTGTAACTGGATTGCCTTAGCTCTAAATTGGCTACCTGGCCTGGGCAAAGTACAAGCTGAGATGCTCCTGGACAAAAGGCAAGCTCCTGGAGAGAGAAGACCCAGGAGTATCAAGATTCCTGGAAAGCTTCTTTGGTCTTTTGACAAAAAGCGATTCTTAGATAACTCTCAGGGCGTAAGGACCCATGGACAATTTCCTAACATTATCAACACAGGATTTGCTTAATGCATAACTATGTGACTTCTTCTTAATTTACTCTTTTCCTAAAACAATCACTAACTAATCTCTGCTAGTCTTATTTAACCTCTTCCTAAAACAAACACTAGCTACTCTCTGCTAACCTTAAGTTAGCCATTCGCTTCTCTTTAGACTATCACTGACGACTCTGCTAACATAATTTATTCCTTCCCTAGGAAGGAATAAATCCTTTGCTAACAGCTCATCCTTTTCCCAGACCCTGATCCTTTAAAGTCATGGTTAAACATCAGTATACATGAAAGCTATCACAAAGATGTACAGTATAGTGTGCCATAAAGTAGCAGGAAGAGGATGCATTTTTCCCCTCTTCCTTTAGAACTTTTATGGCGATTTCGTATTAACTTACCTGATGCATTCTTATAACTAAATCTTGCTAAACAGTATAAATAAGACCTGCAAAAAGATGAGCAGAAAGACTTGCACCCAACTCCTCACTCCCCTTTTCCCTTTTTTAGGAATCTCTGCTCGCCAACGCCTTCCCACCTTAGGGTCCTGCCTATCTTGCCTCCAGACACCTCAATAGTTGGAGCTGGTCTCCAACACCGATCAGCGAGGCGGTCCCTGGAGCCCTGCTCCACTCATGGGCTGCAGCCGCACAGCTCCCGCCAGGACAGAGCCCCCAGGGTCCTTCAGGTCACATGGGGGAGTCCCTGCTCCACAGCCCAGTCTTCCTCTAGGGGCTGGGCCACATCCCATCTAGCTAAGTTCTGCTCTTAGGAAAAAGCCAGAATGTCTTTGACAGAAACTGCCATCCTGCCTCCTCCCCTGTTTAACGCAGACAGAGTAACCTGACAGGCCCACTCCCCTCGCTCCATTTCTTGTGTTCATTTGTCAGTTGTCTCATGCAGAGTGTGTCCCAGAGAGTGGCAAGATGCTCTAGAGTTCATCAACTGCAAAGACAACTTTCCAAATACCCAAACTTCCCCAAAGCCCAGAAGGATTGAGAGCATTCTCTCCATTGCCCAAGGAAAATGTCAATCTCCACTGCTTGGTATGTTGTGAGCTGACAGGGTCTTAGTGCAATGCCTTGGGGCAGTACCCTCATGCCAGCTGGGCCCACGACCAGCCACACCACCCTGATTCGTGTTGGAGCCCGTGAGCACTGGAGGGCGGGTCCCCACCCGAGCCTCAGCTGTGGTGCCTGCTGCAGGCTCACAGGTACCTGCCCTGTCTGCCACCCCCCGTCCCCAGAGTGCTGTATTCATGTTCCAGGGGAACTTCTCTCAGATGCTAAAGGTTTGGAATTTAATTCTGTATTATTAGGAGAGGGATAGTGATGACCAATTCTCCTCATATTTGAAAAAAAAAATTTTTTTTGCCATGGTTTTTGGAAACGTGGAAATATTTGCAGTGATAGCACAAGTCACATAAATTTTTATTTTGAATAAACTTTATCTGGGGCTGCTTGGCCTTATGGTCCCTTTCCCCACCTGACAGGCCACAGGGGTCTCACCCACAGCCAGCACAGGAGAGGGGAGAGCCTCTGCCCCTGCGGCCTCGCCCTTCCTGCCAGCACATCTGTCTCCCAGCTGTTGGCAATGTCTGGCACAGGGCGCACCACAGACAAGAGCCCTCGTAAGCTGGGGGCCACACAGAGGGTGCGGGATCCCGAGGGAGGGAGAGCTCAGCACCTTCACTGAGGCCCATTCAGAAGCCCCTGCCCTGAGCCAAGGCAGATGCTTAGCGGCACCCAGCAGCGACTCCACACTGGCCCCGACACCCTCTGCAGTGTCAGTCGGCCAGCGCTGGGCTTGGTTTGACATGCAGACTGCAATTGGTTCAGGAGACAGCTGAGTACTTACATTTGTGCTCTGGCCCAAATCAAAATCCCATCTTAAGCAGTAATAACTGAGTCATGGGACAAATATGACAAGAATTCTACTTCACATCCTACACGTCGCAACTTCTTTCTAAATGCTGTCACCTGTACATCTATGTTCCCCTTCCTGGGACCTGGAGAGGTTCCTATAACCTAAAACCATGAGAGGGCAGTCAGAGAGTGGGGCATGAGGGTGAGGAACCCCCACTGTTTCCCACTCACAGCCTGCTCTAAAGCTCTGGCTATGAGCAGCGGACCCACAGCCAGGACCCAGGGCTGACAGGAGGGCTGGCTCCACCCGCCCCGCCCCTGCCAACCTGCCCTAGTGTAGGGTCACCATGAGCCATGAGTTCACCTGCTGCTCCCTGCCCTTCTCCCCCAGTCACCCACCACCCTCATTCTCGGCCATCTTGGTCCTTTTTATTGGCCGGCCCATTTGCAGGTCTCCCTCTGGTTCTTCCCTCCTCATTTTCAGTCCCGGGCACTGCCTCCAGGTTTGATAATTCTTCTTGCTGCCCTGAGTGAGCCTTGTGTTCTGGAAGGGGCACGATGTTAGCTGCCTCTGAGGTCTTTGACCACAATCCTGACTCCCCAGGTTTGGCTCTGAGGTTCCCCATTTCATGCAGGTGTTGACCAGTTCAACCCAGTGACAACATCCTCAGGACCTGCCTCTGGCCAGCCTGAGGGCTGAACGGGTAGGACAGGCCCTTTCCTGTCCAAGGGGACTCATAGACACATGAGGCCTCAGAGACTCTACAGGAGGGTCACAGGGCAACTTCAGCAGAGAGACAAAGGCACCACATCTTAGCACAGAGGCTGGAAACCCCCAGCCAGATTCTTGGATCAGGACCAGGAAGGACTTCTATGTCCTTCCCTCACCCAAGGTGGACAGGCAGGGTGAGTCAAGGGCCAGGAGGGCCTCAGCGAAGGGGGCTGGAGGGGCGTGGAAGGAACGATGTTCTGACTGGGTGTCAGGTCTGTGCTGTGAACGCCATCAGGTCTCAGAGCAGCGCAGGCGGTGAGTCCCCACGGCGGAGCCAACTAGCAGCTGCCCGCCCTTCTCTCCAGGCTTCCCCAGCACCCGCTCCATGGGAGCAGGGGCTGCTCTCACTGTGCACCCCTGCAGGGACCAATGAGCAGGCCATCACCGACGTGCTCACGTGGAGCAGCGGCAGCAGATTGCCAATTTCCTTCAAGGCTCAGTTTGGCAGGCACAGGGTGCTGGGGTGCGGGAGCTGAGGGGGGCAGGGAAGCTGGGCCTGGGGCAATTGGCTGCCAGAGATCACCTAGGCCACAGCTCTGCTCTGGCGGAGGGACTTTTCTGGGCCGCTGGAATGTGGCCTTACAGGACATAGTTACCCTACCTAGGTGAGGTACATTGAGCTCAAATTCAAAATGAGCTAGCTGCCTTGTGCTTTAGGGGACAACTTCCTGAAGGCCGCCCACACACCCTGGGTCTCCTGTCACTTGACCACACTCCCTGCCACCACTCTGAGCCCGTCACTTTCACCCACACACACATCCCCTCTGTGAGCTGTGTCCTGTGCCG
>NW_004567112.1:54294528-54295808 GCF_000260355.1 Condylura cristata
TCCCCACTCTGTTTCTGGTTCAATCTCTCGCTGAGCCTGCACCTCTGGCCTATACTCCATTTCTGTATACACAAATAAATAAAGGCTTAAGAAAAAAGAATCACTATACCTCAATCAAAGAATTCTAACTGCCTGTCTTAAAATGATTAACATAATTGATAAAATTAAGCTCAGAGAACTAATGTACCATGGTGATTATTGTTAATACTACTGTGTAATATACAGTAAAATTGTAAGCAAAATCTTGACGTTCCTCTCCACAGCAAATAATAGGTAATTACGTGTTGGGATGGAGGTTCTCTAGGTTCATGATGATAAGCATTTTGGTTTACATAAGTGCATCAAATCAACACACCAACACCTGAAACTCACAATGTTTTGTCAAGTAAGCCTGAACACAAAAGGTAAGTGATTTCTCCAACTCAAATCAATGAATAGAGGAAAAAAGCCTTGAGCAAACATCCAAAGAAATATAACAATATGACCCATGAATGCTGAAAGTGCACATACATTTTAAGATTTCCAGAAAGCTTGGAGACCAGGGGCAGGGAGGGACCCCTGGGAGAACCTTGGACTCACAAATGTCATCAGACAGCACCCTGCTCATGCCCACAACCGTCTGACCCAGAATCACCGTCACAATATCACATCCTGGATCAGGGGTAATGGAGACCCTCCTGACCTTCATGCTCACAGGAGCCCACAAAGAGTGAGGGTGCAGCTGTCCCACCACATCCCTGGCCTAAACCAAGCAGCCAGAGACACCAGGCTGAGATAGCGCTGGTTGGCGTAGAGACAGCAGCTCCAGGTCCCCAAGTCAGTGTGTGTCCCTGGGCCGCAGACAGAGCAGCAGCAAAACTAAGTATCAGCCAGGACTGTGCAGATCAGGAACCAGAGGGAGAAGCCATCGCTGATGTCAGCTCCTCAGCACTAACACACATTGGGGGGACCCCACCACCTGCACCGGCCGGCTCAGCAGGGGAGGGCTGGAGCCCTGTGTGGTCCTCATGGCTGCAGAGCGGTGACAGGGCCCTGGGTCAGGCCAGAAGGAAATGTCCCCCCAGGAAGTGCTCAGTCTGTGCTGCCCAGACACACCCAGCCCAGGGGAGCCCTGAGGACAGGGTGAGCAGGGCTTGAGGGTCCTGTTGAGGGAGAAGAAACACACAATGGCAGAGTCTTAATGTATCAACATTTTATTTTGCCTTTTCTCTGTTCTGGGTGACCTCAGTTGGCCACACTCATATGATCGGGTGATGAGGTTCAACCTCTTCAGGTGCTCG
>NW_004567112.1:54295923-54297703 GCF_000260355.1 Condylura cristata
CAGGGGCCTCCATGCTTCAGCCTGGATGCTGTGTTTATTTGGCTTTACTTTTGTCTGGTGCTTTGTTTATTCCCCTGATATTCCGCATTGGGAACAGCCACCCAGTCCTGGTCTCCTCCCTTCCCACTGTGCTCAGCATAACCCCTCTGGCTCCGTCCACGTTACCACAAATGGATACACTACATTTTTCCTGAGCCAAGTACTCGCCCTGTTGGGTGTGAGTGTGTATGTGTGTGAGTGTGTATGACTGTGTGTGTGTATCAGTTTGTAAGCGTGTGTCAGCATGTGTTTATGTGTGTGAATGTTTGTGAACCTCACATCTCTTAGTCCTCTCACCTGTGCCCAGGCACTGAGGTCGCCACCTGACTTGGCCATGATAGAGGAGCTGCAGTAAGTACAGGACACAGGTACCTGTCCAAGGATGAGAGGTACGTTCTTCCAGTGGATGGTGGGGGTGATTTGCTGGCTCATGTGCTAGAGTATTTTTGAAAGATTGAGAAACCACGTTACCTCCAAAGGATACATTTTCCCTGAAAGCCAAGTACTAGCCCGTTGTGGGGTGTGGTCATGTGAGTGCGTGAGTGTGTCTGAGTGTGTGCGGCAGTGTGTATGAATGTGTGTCATTGTGAGTGTGTGAGTGTGTGTGTGTGTGTGAACCTCACATCTAATCCTCTCACCTGTGCCATGGTAGAGGGTGCTGCAGTGAGTACAGGACACAGGTGTCTTTTCAAGTTGAGATTTGCATTCTTCCCATGGGTCGCTAGGTGGGATTTGCTGGATTGTGTGGTAGAGTATTTCTGAAATGCTGAGAAACCTTTGTATTGTTTCCCCAAACCCCCCCTCTCCAGTTGTGCCCCACCAATACCTACCTCTGAGGCTCCCCTTTGCTCCTGGCCAAAGCTCCTGTGACTGGACATTTGGCGATGTGCCCCTCCCCCCACAGGTGTGAGGCCAGAGCCGCCCTCACACCCCCGTAGCTCTGACTTGCTTTGCCCTGATGAGTGGTGCTGAGCATTTCCTTGTGTGCCTCTGGCCATGGGCACGTCTCCTGTGGAGAAGTGGCTATTTCATCCTTCTACTCATTTTTTTGACCTTAACGTTATTCTTTTCTTCATCAATTTCCATGATTTGTTTGTAGATTTTGAAGTTAGTCTCTTGTTGCTTGAATGATAACTAAATATTATCTCCCATGCAGTACCGTGTCTTTTTCAATTTAATGGTAGTTTTCTTCACCGTGAGAAATCTCCTTTTTTGATGTGGTCATTTGTTTAGTTCTGCGGTTGTTGCCCTTACTGTGAGTTGGAGTACAGAAGATGTGCAAACTACAAGGACATATGCTGACAAAACAAAATTAGAACAGACGCATGAACAAAGTATGATCAACAGAATTTGTAGGAGAAAACTTGAACAAGTAGAAAAACAACCGTCTCTGAGCGTAACATACAGAATAAAACAAGACAAATAATAAGACGAGATTATGGTATTTGTACAGGTAGCGCAAAATAGAAAAATCCAATGCAGGTTTATACCAGAATTGGTGAACAAACGTCCAGATTCCCATCTCAACAATTGACAAAGCCACAGAAGCAGGAGAATTCCCGGGTGCTCATCTCCTGGGTCTCAGTCATAAAAGACCACAGGTGGGTGCTTTAAAGCACACAGATTTATTGGCTCCCAGATTTGGAGGCAGCAAGACAAGCTCTAAGGCAGCTGTTGACCCAGAAGTGGGGCCCTCCTGGGAGACAGCTCCTCACTTTGTCCTCCCTCGGGCTCCCCTCTG
>NW_004567112.1:54298058-54298867 GCF_000260355.1 Condylura cristata
CAGAAATTAGGATAACTCCCAAGAGTGTACTGTATCATCTAATATCCCCCCAAATAAGCAATTTTATAGAAATCTAACGATAATATGGAAAATGTTCGAGAGACAGTGAGTTTAGCAACTTGGTAAATATATAACTATACATTTTTGGTGACATCAGCACTCTGTTTAAAAACTTTGCTGAACATCATTAACAAGGGCAGCAACATGATGAGGTTCCAGAGGAGGCATGTGACAGAGGTCAAGGTCTGAGGTGTCAGGAAAGGCCCTGAGCACGGAGTCACAGCTGCGACTGCCTGTGCACTCTTGAGGTCTGGATGCAGATTCACATTTCTCCAGGGGATCCCTGTATCCCTGTGGCTGCATCCCCACTTTTGGGGAGAACAGAAATGGTGTGTTTCTTCTCACATTGAAAGTTCAGGGGTTCCCATGGTTTCCATGAGGAAAACAAGGCAGAGGGGTTCTGTCTGAATTTCCAGTCCATGGAAACTGAGGTGATACAGTGGTCCTTCCTTAACAGGGAGGTTTGGGGTGGTGGGACACATCCCTGGGTGAGTGGAATCCCTCCCTCACACACAACTGCACCCATTTCCTCAACTTCTAGACCCTCCATCCCTTCCAGGACTTCAGTGCTCACTCACATGGCCACTATAGCACTGTGGTCTCCAGGAAGTGACACCCTCAGCCCAGGGATGTACTGTCCAGGCTACCCTAGCTGCTCTGGCCGTTGACAAAGACTCGGCCTCCTGGGCATATGAGTGGCCATCAGTGAGCCTCAGGATATGGGGCAAACAGAGGCTCCTCTCACAGCC
>NW_004567112.1:54299502-54301952 GCF_000260355.1 Condylura cristata
TACTTCCTAGTGGATAAGTGAGTGAACCCCTAATCTGGCCAGAGACCTGGGAGGTGACTGTCCCGGGAAGGACAGAGGCAGGACAAGCCAAGAGACACAGCTATGTGAGGAAAAGGGAGGGTTTGGTCTGCAGAGTCGCAAATCCAGACCCCTGAGGCCTCCTTGTTCTGGAGGCAGTAGATGGCCTGGCTTCCACCCTTGGGGCTTTCACACTGGGAATGAAAGAACCACACTCCCATCTCCCAACCCCACTTTGTGACCTGAGGCCTGACAGCCCTGGGAGGGCAGGTGATTAAGGAGCTCCCTTCTGAGCACTTGATAATACTGCCCTGGATTTTGGGTTTTCATTTCATACTTTGTTTTGTTTCTCATATTTGCTGGGCTCCAGAAACAGAGCTGCTTGTCTCTGGCCTTCCCATAGTGCCACTGCTGGAGAGCGCTTTGCTTTCCTGTCTCAGTGCTGTTGCTGCTCTCTGGAATGCAACTGCTTCCTGTCTCAAGGAACAGCTGGGGTGTGCACAGCCACCATCCTCCTTGGCCTCCTGGGGTCTCACACTGAATCCCTCTGTTGCAAAAACACAAATCCCTTCACTGCCGGATATCGGCCTCATCACACTGACCAGACCACTCTGGGAAAGACCCACTGGGGTTGTCATTGAGGCCGCTTGCAGGTGGGAGTAACCCGCGGACAGTTTCCCACAGAAACTCTGCCACCTCAAAGACTACACCCTCTCCAATTCTTTATCATTTTCAGATCTGGAAGTGTGGACAACAACTGGATTTTCACCTACGAATTCGTGGAGGACATGCTCAAACTGTTTGTAAAGTATGAGGTCTCCGTGTACAGGGGTGTACTCTGCCACACACGGGGCCCGTCGTGAGGCTCCCTGGGCATGGGAGTCCCTGGGTCAGAAACATCAAGCCCCAGGGGAGTGTTGAAGCTAGAAGGAAAGAGTTTTGCTCTGGGTCCATGGGCTCCAGAAGTCCCAGAGGCTTCGGCTGTTTCCAGTCCTGGCATCACACCACAGTGTAGGGGACACGGACTGACTTGAGGGTGTCACAGTTCAGAACCAGGCTGACTGGTAACAGATCTGACACTGGTTTAAGTAGTTCTAAGGAAAATGAGAATGACATCATTGTTATATTAAAGAAAAACAAGGATTCGTGGAGAAAATGTCAAAGATATTTCCCAGAGTATGTAGACATGTGAAGAAGGACATGTAAAATGAGGAAAGAATGGTGACAAGCCCCTCGGGAGACCCCTTTGGTAGAGAGAGAGTACAGGGGAGAGTGGGGCTACCTCAGGGAAGGGGGATTTGAGGCTGGGAGGAGACAGCTCAGGGTCAAACTCAACAGGGCTCACTGTGCTGGCCAAGGGCCTGGATGCTGTGAGCAACAGGAGGGGAGAGTGACTCTCGGACAGGGTGTGCTCCAGGAACGGATAAATGTGGGAAACTGAGTGGAAACCAGAGCCAGGAGCAGAGGGAGCCCCTCGCGGACAGCACAGGGACCTGTAACACACACGGGGCCCGGGAACCTGAGCCCGGGGTCAGGGCAGGAAAGGGAGAGACAGGAGCTTGTTTAGGTGGGAGGGAGGAAGGAAACAGACCAAGGGGGGAGGACCCTGAGTTGCCAAAAGAGCTACAGTAGAGAAGAGGCTACTCGGGGACAGAGCACAGGGACCTCGACCTGGGGTGGTAGCATGAACCGTGTGTGTGTGTGTGTGTGTGTGTGTGTGTGTGTATGTGTGTGTGTGTGTAGAAGGAGACAGGAGGGGAGAGCAGGGAGTCTGGCAGGGACTGGGATGCCATCCTGACACTCTCCTGGAAAGCCACACATTTCCTAGCCTCATACACTTTACCAAATTTATGTTAACTTTGGGACTAGGAAGTGGTCACAGGCTAGAGTGGAAGTAAGACACTTGTCCCACCTGTCCCCTTGTGACCCCACCACCCGTCCCCCTGCTCTGGCTTTCATGGAGCATGAGATTCTGACGTCTCACTAACACCTGCTTCCTCGCAGCCCAAATATGCGGGTATCAATCGTCACCTTCTCCACACTGGGCCACACCGCATTAAAGCTCACCTCGGACAAGTAAGTCCACTCTCCCTCAAAGAGATCTAGGTTGTAGCCATGGGGGAGAGGCAGAAATCGAGAGGCTCTGCTGGAGGGGCAGAGAGTCAATCTGGAGCCCACAGGTCTGGTGTGGCTCTGTGGGAGCAGCCCCCGAGACAGGAAACCCCCGGCTCCTCCAGCCGGGGCCTCGGCTCAGCATCCATGAGAGCTGCGGGGGCTCCTGGCGGGCCCCGACCTCTGGCAGCGGAGGTGCGGACTCTGCCCTGGCACGGAGTGAGCTCTGACACAGGAGCACGGGGACAGAAATCACAGGGAAAGCTTGTGTCTGCGGGGGTGACATGTAAGAGACGTGGGCTGCCGAGCACCCGGGGGCC
>NW_004567112.1:54302247-54303592 GCF_000260355.1 Condylura cristata
GGTGTCTGGGTTGACATTAGCGCCATCACGCCTGCTCCCCTGGGCCTGCGGAGGGTCACTCAAGCCCTTCCTGAGGCCCCAGGGTTTGTGCCTGAGAAAGGAATGGATACAGAGTTGGTCTGGGACTCCGGGGAGAGGCCATGGCTCAGCGTCCTGACCATGGCCCCCTCGCCCTGGTTGGTCAGCAAGTGCAGAATGTGCCAGCCCGGGTGGGCTGTTCATAACACCCAGCACTTCTTCCTTCTCAGTAACCCTAATTTGTTCACTTCTAGAAAAGCAATCCAAGAGGGTCTCAGTAAACTCAGGAATACCGTGCCCACGGGAGACACAAACATGCAAGAAGGGTTTAAAAAGGTACAGACAGCTAGGACTGTCGGAATTTCCCCAGTCTTATAGTTGTCAAATGTTATTGTGTCATGTCAACTCCCCTTCTTGCTTGCAGGTCAATGAGCAGATGGCAGTAGCAAACTCTGGAGGTAAGACCCAAGGATGCTAATCCAAGACAGTCGGTCGGGGCTCAGCCATTCGCAGGCCCCACTAACGAGCTGACTCTTGAGCAAGTTTCCTGCCAATATGGGGGTCAGGCCATTTCCCACATAATGGGGGAAATCCAACCATTGTTATCATTGTGGGAACTACGTGGGCCTGTTCATATTTCCTTGGTGTTACTAAGTATGAGGCAGCTACCTGCAGCTGAACTGAGTGAACCCCTGCTGACCACACACTGCTCTGTCCAAAGGGTGGTTCTGCCTCGCCCTCTTCATGATCTCCCTCTGGCTGACACTCCTCTTGCACCTAGGTGGGCTCACAGGGTAACAGCGGTGCCTGTCCAGCACCATGTCTCCTGAGACTGAGCTTTAGGCAGGATGCTCCTAGCAAAGGACTCCATGCAGGGAGGCTGGTGGAGAAAGAATCCAGATGTTCTCAGGGGCCTCTCCCTAAGCATCTCTGATCCTGGTTTGTGGTAACTGGCCCTAAGGAGCCAGCAGACTGTCCGAGCCTCCTCCTGGCCTGTCTGGTGTGACTGTACCCTCATTGTTGTGGGAAAGGCATCTCCTAGTCCAGAAATCTCTCTGCATCACCTCTCAGGGAAACGGTTCTGCCACCTGGTAGCAGTGAGAGTCTGAAAGAAAGTCCCCAGCCAGGCTCAGTCTCCTCCTCTCCAAAGTGGGTGGATGAGGTGACGTCTCCCTCTAGGCCTCTGCTCCACAACCCTCTAGACTCAGGAACGGGTGCTGGGGTCTGGCAGCCTCCCGGGAGGAGGAAGCTGGGGGCAGTCCTTGGCCCTCTCACCTGGGTGCATTTACTGACCAGGCTTCTCCACAGGAACAAAGGCTCACTCCAT
>NW_004567112.1:54304587-54305422 GCF_000260355.1 Condylura cristata
TTGACTTAGAAAAGATATGATAATTATCGCAAGTTAGTATAATTCAATATTTAAAAAGAAATCAAAAGTTTAATTTAAAAAATATATCATTTTAAGCCACTAAATAAAATACTGGAAATAAAACCCCACAGCAGTTCATAAGAAACTATTCAGGGCCGCTTTGTACACCCAGAAAATCAGGCCAGATACACCAAATGAAAAATCCCTGTAATTCATTCCATCAGTAAAATAAAGTGATGATTTCAGAGGATGATGAAAAAGAATTAGACGCAGGTCACTTTCCAGTGTCTTAAAAGGAGCATAATTTACCAAGGTCCTTGACGCCAACGCTCCGAGTTGCCATCAGCCCGGGTTTTGGAGAGGCCTGAGAGTTGGTTCGAAGCAAGGATGCCACTCCCCCATGGGCTCCTTGGTGAGGAGCTCCAGGTGCTCCTGTGAGCAGCCTCTCTAAGGACCTGTGTGCAAGTTGAGTCACTCAGCCGGGTGCCTGGCACTGCGGAAGCAAACCTGCCCCGGGATCCGCACAGCCTGACCCCACTGGGTCTGGCCTGACAGCCGGGTCCATCTCTGTTGCAGAGGGTAAGGCTGGGGCACCCTAGCCAGAGGAACACAGAAGCTGCCCAGCCAAGCTCACTGCCCTGGCAGCCTACTGGAGAAGGGGCCCATGTTTTCAAGGCACGTCAAGGCCTATACAACTTAGCAACAAACCAAATTCTCTCAAAAGCCTTAGAATGTGTTTAATTCAAAGCAAAGAACTTCCAACCAAACATTTGACTAAGGCTGTAGGAAGACTTGCCCCAAGAGAAATACAAGTTGCACAATGATGTGCTCGAGA
>NW_004567112.1:54306417-54309300 GCF_000260355.1 Condylura cristata
GTCCACGGGAGAGGTTTTCATAACGCCGGAAACAAAAACCAAGTCCTGTGTAGGTTTCGGATGAGCGACACCGTGTTTGTTGGTAAGAGCCTCCCTAGGTGTGAACACAGAACTGTTTCCACAGCACAGGGTCCCCACTGCCAACCCGGCATCCAGATCCTGATGCCAGCGCTGTGGGTGCTGAGGGGACAGAGGCAGACTGAGAGTGAAGGAGGGACGTGGGTGGGAGGCCGAGTCCCCAGGGCCACGACAGGGCCTGACCAGGGCTGACAGGTGAGCACGGTCTTCCCTCCCAGCTGCTCTCCTGACCTTGCCTCATGCCTCACTTTCCTTGGGAGACAAAGTCCCCAAAACCAGCACTGAGATGGAGCTGGAAGCTGTCCTGGGGCTGTGAGTTAGGCCAGGTGCTTGGTAGCTTTCCCAGGAAGTGATGCTCACCTTCTACTGAGAGAGGAGGCCAACGCCAGGCCCAGGCCCGGGATCTGGCACAGACACATTCCCTGTGTGACCTGACCCTGTGACAGGTCCCTTCCAGCAGTGTTTTCTTTCCTGGCAAATGGGAGCAATATGGCAGCTGTATTGACTGAGCTATATCGGGTGGAATCCTGGGTGAGCAGTGGCCCCAAGGGCACAAGCTAGAACAGGCCGGTGTCCAGCCTTTGTGCTGAGGTGAGCAGGAGCTTCCCTCAGAGTGTGTGTGGTGCAGCTGTCTTAGGAAGCCTCCTGACATCAGCTTACCTGATGTCGTGTTCAGAACTTCCTATTGCACGGCCGTCTGATAAACACAGAGTTGCCTCCCCGCCCACCTCTAGCCCCTCTGTCTTTCCTCCATGAGTGCAAAGGTCAATGCAGGGAGTGGCACTGCCACACAGGACCCCACACCATGGAGCTGACCCCCAGGAAACATTTCCGTTAGTCTACCTGTTCTCTAGAGTGAGGTAGGGACTGACATATCCTTCATACACACCTCCTCAGGGGGTGCAGGCGCTGAGGGCCTGACATGCACTATCCGGGCTCTGGAAAGAGGCCTATGATCAGTCCTTTGTAAGTTTCAGCACAAAGCAGGCTCAGCTGAAGGCAGGCTCAGCTGAAGGCTCATGCCTTGGCCCGGCATCGTGATCAGACGGACGATCCAGGCCAGCCGAGTCTGTCAACAAGTGCAGAATTGTGGTTCTGACGCGGGTCATGAGAAGCCCAGGGAGAGCAGAAGGCTGGAAAGGACTGACCCCCAGTATCATTGTCCAACCCAGGCGGACCTGGATCCTGAATGCCAGAGGGGAAAATGGGGCCCTGTGGAGCTTGGGCCTGGTCCTCGGGTGGTGCACATCAGTGTGCAAATCGTCACTCGGCCACGTTAGAGGTGAAAAGACCAGGGATTCTGGAGTGAGCAGGCTTCCAGCTACATTATAGGGAACTCTTTTGAGTCATGTGACTGTCATGTTCACGTAAAATAATGGTAAACTAATGCAAAGGAAGGAGATCACGGTCGTCCTCAGAAATCCCTGTCTGATAAATGGCGCCACAGCACCCAGTAACCTGCACAAACCCGCATCTCATCCTTGACTCCTTACTTCACCCCCTTGTTTTGGCAGGGGGGTCCCATTTCTTCCTGTCTCAAACATGCGGAGGCAGCCCACCCCTCGCCAGACCCATTGTCCTCCTCGGTGCAACAAGGCCAGGCAGTGCTGCCTCGGGGGGAAACAGGCGACCCCAACCGCAAAGCCCTCTGCTCTAGGAACTCACCAGGGCTCCCCCTCTCTGACTCACACCCAAGATGGGACCAACACACGTAACTTCTTCCTAATGAATGTTCAAAACATATCTTAAGAGACAAGTTGATAAAGGACTGGAAACAGGACCTCCTAATGACAGTAGTCACCCCAACAGGATGTCAACTTATTTTTATGCAAATACCAGCTTGGATACACTAAATGCAGAAACATTTCAGCTTTCATGATGACAGGACAGAGTACACTTGCACCACCCCAGATGTGAGCTCTGGGGGCTCCTATGCCCAGAGGCCACTGCCCTTGCTGGTGGGCTGGTGGCAGATGGCAGAGAGGAGACACTGTGGGGCCCGGAGATCAGCAGCTGCCCAGGGCAGGCAGATGAGCCGGGCGGTGGCTCCGGCCCTGACCCTTCCTGTGTCGTTCGCTATAGACAAAAGAGCCAGCGAGGTGGACGACACCAGCCTGATGTGTCCGGGACTGAAGGTGGAGGAGCAAGCTCAGTAAGTGCCCATCTGGCAGGGGCAGCATTGGTGCCCCAGGGTGAGAGAGGAGGGAAACACCACGCAGCCTCCCTGGGCGCCTAGTAGCTCTGACCACAAGGGCATCTGACCTCATGCCCAGTCCCTCACCAGTCCTGCTCATCACCAAGGTTACCGTCTGTGCCTGGGATGAGCTCTCCCCCGTCTCTGCATCCAGTAGCCCCAAGGGCCTGATGGTCAAAGCCATCACAGGGGGCGATGTGGGCTGTGGCTTCAGCAGCAACCAGGAACCGAGCCTCCTGGCCTGTAGTCACCCTCTGCCCTTTCTGTGCCCCAGCGCGATCACTGTTGAGGTGAGCCTGAACAACGGAGCCAGCTTCCTCAGCAATGAGCTCAAGATCCAGGGCAAGAACTGTGGGCATAGCAGGGTAGGTACCAGTGTGTCTCTGGGCAGCCTGAAACCTTCCTTGGTGAGAGATGGGCAAGGGAGGCAGGAGTGTGGACAGGCCAGCAGGTAGCAGGTGCAGACAGGTCCTGGGCAGTTCGCCCAGCCAGGAGTCCGCTAACAAGGAGGGCTGGCAAGGAGGGTGACAACCGTCTCCACTATCCACACAGCCTGGACATCTTACCCCAGGACAGCAGGACATAAACAGTGCTGCTCAGGAGGCTGAGAC
>NW_004567112.1:54309615-54315839 GCF_000260355.1 Condylura cristata
CCGTGTCTGGCACAGCCCTCTCGCCCACCCTGGTGCTGCTCTAAGCAGAGTCTGCAGGAGCCCCACCTGAGACCACACCGCTGGGTGGCAACGAGGGCCAGAGCACAGCCCCCTTCCTGCTGCCCTGCACAGGACTCTGATGAACCCCATCCTTGTGAGCGCCTCTCCTCTCCTGCTCACATGCGGGAAGGAGGCACAGAGGGCTGGTGGAGCTTGGCGCCCGGCTGCCGAACCTCCCACCAGGCAGCCCCTCACGTGTAATGATCCTGGGTCTCCCGTGAGCTTCTGCAACCCCAAATCACAGGATGCCCACCACAACCTCATGGCCCCTTCCCCATATCTGTGCATGTCTGTGACCCCAACAGTCAGCCGGGATTGGATGGGGACTGGCGGTTCTCTACTGGAATCTGGCTGCCCTGGCAGGGCCCTGAGGCAGCCTCTGGCCAGGGGGAGTGCCGACGGGGTGCCCCACCTCAACTTGGTCTCTGACACTGTCTGGCCCCTGCTTGTGTCCGTCCAGGTGGCAGCCTGGGATAAGGGCAGGGGTCTGACGGGGAGCCTGGAGCGCAGGCTGGGTCGTGGGGTCCGGAGGCCCCGTAACCCTGTCGCCTGTGTGCTCCCTGCAGAATGTGCAGCCTGTGGACTACCCGGATGTGGCAGCGCTTCCCAGGAAGAGATCTATGCAATTTCCCGACATCAACCCTTTGTATGTGGCCATTTTTGTGGGCATAATCTTTGTCCCAGTGGTGATCTTCCTTTTCTGGAAATTTTGCCTAAAGAAGGTGCGTGCCCAGGCTATAGGACACCTTAACCAGTCAACTCCCCGGGTGACCTGTTAGCTGCTCCCTGAGAGTCTGCCTATCCCCTCAGGGCACAGTCATCACAGGAGCAAGGAGAGGCACAACTCTGCCCTCCAGGCCCAGCAGCCTGTCCAGCTGGCGGGGCCCCCTGCCTGTGCTGCACAGCCCGAGGTCTGCACTGCCCCGTCCCTGGGAACAGGGCCCCGAATCCCGGGAAGGGCTGCTCCATGGCACTCAGGCTGAGTGCTCAGTGGACACTCTTGGGAGCAGGACTCTGCTGTTGAGGGAACGAGGGGCCCTCAGGGCACAGCGGGAGCAGGATCCCATTATCCGGGCAGCTCTGCCATAGACCCAGTGTCCACCCCTCCCTAGGGCTGCTGTCCACCGCTCCTCTATCCCCCTGCCTACTGCAGGGTGAGCTGCCCATACTGGGCACACAGGGACAGAAGGAAGCTGCCAGCTTGTCTGAAGAAGCCACATTCCCAGTCTGGGCAGCAGTTGCTACGTGGCCAGCAGATGTTGGCAACATAAGGCAACCACTGCAGGAACTGGGCCCGCCCAGTATCTGAGGGCAACTTGGGTGAGGAGCAGGGAGGCTGGCAGGGCCTGGTGGCTGTGGCAAGGACTCGGCTGAAGGAGCGGGAGGGGAGAGCAGAGCGGGAAAGTCACAGCCACTGGCCCAGGGGCGAGCAGGTCCTGGAAGCTACTTCACCCTCTGAGAGCTGCAGAGACCAGAGCTCAGGGACGTGCAGCCATCGACCACTGGGGAGAGACCCAGGAGACCCAAGGTCCAGGCTGTCACATATCCTGCCGAGCTGGGGCCCCTCCTGCCTGCGTGGACTGGCAGAGCCAGCACAGCCCTTTCAGCCTCTGTTCCTCTCTTTCCTTTTTAGAACAAGAAGCCGGTGAGTTGTATTTTCATTCCTGGTGCCCACACTGAGAGAGGGGCAGAGAGGCCTCCTGAGCTGTGGGATATTTCTACTCCCACCCCAACATCTTCAGCTGCCCCGACAGGCACCTGGCAAGAAGAGGGTGACAGGGCCAGGGAGGGACCCGGGAGGACCTTGGACTCACAGAAGGTCATCAGACACCACCCTCTCGGCCCCCAACCTTCTGACGGGAGCCTCCATCACATGGTCAAACAGCGGTGGCCAGTTCGGCAGCCGCCGTGATCCACGTGACATGAACGAGGCCGTACTTAGGGTCTGGTGTAGGACTGTCCGTTCCCAAAGACTGGTAGTGGCTGAGCTTCCCTGGGTTCAGGAGCATTCGGAAGAGGAAGCTCAGGTTTCCAGTACTGGTCACCACCTGAAAACGCTGACATTGGTGGTGACATGCGCTCTGGGCTTCAGAGTCTGCTGGCAGATTGAGGGATTGATTTGATTTTTCTTTGGGGACTTCAGAGCTGAGCGGGGTGGTGGGACTCTTACCTGGCCTGAGTGGTGAAGGAGGCCCAGCCCAGGAAGAGCAGGGACCAAGAGTCAGCTGAGATACCTGTGGCTCACCCAGGTGGACCCCAGCCAGGACCCATACAACTCACACAACAGGGCACTGGGTCCCGGTACCGGGAGCCAAGGGGACAGACCCCACCTGATCCTGGCCATGGGCCCCTGCAGTGTGGTCCCGGGGCTGCACCTGCCTCCCCAGGCCAACCTGCCTCTGCCGATGCCCCCCGACATGCAACTCGCCGTGCTCAGCCCGGAACAGGATTCTCTGAGGCACCCGGGGACCCCAGGGCCAGGAGAGCACTTGGTATCCCTTGGGGAAGGGTCATCTTGCACAGCATGGAGAGCAGGTCCTGCCTGCCGGTGGGGCCTCCCTAGAGGACAGGCCGCTGCCTCCTCACTGTTCTTGAGTCCCCAGCAAGCCTCAGCTGAGGGATGAGAAATTGACAGTGCTGGGCCAACGCCTGGTGTGTGTGCAACTGGCATTGCCAGACATCAGCTTTCTCTTCCTAGGCGCCGAGTACCCAGCCAGGCCCCCCAGTGGTGGTCACGCTTGGCGGGTATGGAGATGACAATCTTAGATACCTGGAGGTGAGAAGGGGCCTTGGGAGGAGCTTGGGCCTGTTGGGGCTGGGACGCCTGGTCCAGCAGGGTGGGCCCTGCCGGCAGGGCTTGCATGGAGATCGGGTCCTGGATACTTACTTTGCCACTGGGCTCCAGTCCAGGCTCTCCCCTCAGGGGCCCACGTTTTGAGCTCTGTGATGACACGGAAGTTCTCATCAGCCCCAACTGTTCTGGTTATTGGGAAATAGGTATATGAGCTATTCAAAATCTCAGGGCTCATGAGGTCATAAGGAAAGCAGCAGGAATTGCGAAGTCAGGGTGTCCCCCACAACGTGGAGATGGGGTGACCCTGCCACCCCACAGGCCAGCTCAGCGTGACGACCCGCTGCCTCGTCCTCCTGTCCTGGGAGCCAGAGACGGGGTCATGTGGAGGAGGGGCCTGAGGGAAATGTCCTTCCCCTGGAAGTGCTGGGACCCTCCCAATGAGACACAACCCCACCCCGGGGACCCCACCACCAGAACAGGGTCCAGATGCCTGGTGTAGGGGAAGACAGAAACCCCCATAGCCGGCCTGGGCCTGCCCCTCCTCCCGGTCCTGCCTCTGGCCTGGCGGCCGCCATTGCTTCCTCCAGGGAACCTGCGCCAGGGGACCATCCCTGCCTGCCTCCCACGGGTGCCACCAGAGGTGCCCAGACACCTGCCTGCAGAGGAGGAGGAAGCCCTCAGCAGGGCTGGCTCCTGGTCCAGGGCAGCACCCCTTCTGAAAATACAGGCCACGTTGGGAGCTGCAGTGCAGGTCCAGAGCACCCCTAGATCCCCGCAGGGACCCTGGTCCCTCCAGGAAGGCCTGAGCCTCCTCCTCTCCCCACCCTCTGTCTGCAGGACCCTGCACACTTACAGGGCAGGGACCCTCCCCCCCGCCCTGCTGTGCCTCCCAGGGATAGGCTTCTGCTCCTTCCTTCACCACCTGCTGCCCAGGGAGTTGGGGGCACCGCGTGTACCCCACATGTCTCCACATATGTCCTCCCAACTTTGTATTTTTACTCTACTGGTGGCTCCTGGCTTGTGCTCAGAAATTGCTAATCTGCCCAAGATGCTAAATCATCCCTGACGCGCCCTCACCCCTACAGCAAAGGCTGGCAGGTGTCCTGCCACAAGGGAAGGGCACAATCCTGTCAGGGAGTTTGTGGGGACAGGTTTCAGGAGACCATGGAGGGGACACTGTCCCACTGGAGGCAGCAGCTTGCTCAGAGCTTCGTCTCGCCCCCACTGCTTTTCAGGACAAACTGGACACTTTATGCAATTTTCTTCAAAACCGCGACCGGGACCAAGTGATGAGGAGTCCACCCAGCCACAAGGTAAGTGGGACTGGGATGCTCCCCGAGGGCAGGGCCCTTTGCCACTGGTACTTGATCCTGCCTTTGGACTGTGGGGCTCGGGTGCCAGTCAAGTAGCTTGTCTAAGACAGGACCTGGGAGCCGGGAACCTCACAGCAAATTCTACACATAGGACTGTGTGATTTTCCTGATTTTCATGTCCAGGATGATAGAGACAAATCTAGGACGTGACCCAGCACCTCTAGATTTAAATAAAAGGCTGGAGACTGGCAGCCAGGGAGTTTCTGTGCCTCAGCCCACCCAGCACCAGGGTGGTCAGCTGCTGCCCCCCATGGGCTGAGGCCCCCCCGGCTGTGACGAGGACACACCCCTTCATGAACACCTGGGAGCCAGGGACCTGGGGCCTCAGTCAGTGGGAACGTGTCCTTACGGCCCAGGCTCCCAGTCAGGGAAGCAGCCATGGTCACCATCTGAGCGGGAGCTTGGTGTCAGAGACCTGGGTGCTGGAAGGCTGGGCGCACCCCATGCCTGAACAGACCCGGGTGGAGCCCAGGCAGGGCCCAGCACCCAGGAGAGGAAGGGCGTCCCCAGAGGTCCCTGTGGGTCCAGCTGGGAGCCGAGGACACCATAGGTTTACATTCCCAATCCAGTGGCTGCTCACTGACCCCCCTCTTTCCTCCCACAGAGGTGGTGCCCCAGATACTCCCCATAGGAGTCCCGTGTGGGAAGACACCTGGCTATCCTCGCTGCTGCCCGTGACCCAGGACCCTCGAGGGCCGCTGCCGCCGGAGCCTCCGGAGCCCACCCTGGCCTGCACAGCTCATCTTCTCCTGCAGAATGATCCTGCCCCTCTGAGAACTTCCCCTTGCCCTCCCGCCCCATCGCCCAGCCTCTACATCCTGTCCCAAGATTAACCCCTTTATTCATCACGTGTGTGAGTCTTGGTTTACAGTCACAACAACTCCGGGGTTGTTGTGTCCCGATCAGCGAGGCGGTCCCTGGAGCCCTGCTCTGACCCTGGGCCGCAGCCACACTGCTCTGCTGGGACAGAGCACCCGGGGTTCCTTCAGGTCACATGGGGAGTCCCCTCCCCACAGCTCAGTCTTCCTCTGTCACTAGGGGCTGGGCCACATGCCATATAGCTAAGTTCTGCTCTTAGGAAAAAACCAGAATGTCTTTGACAGAAACTGCCATCCTGCCTCCTCCCCTGTTTAACGCAGAGTTACCTGACAGGCCCACTCCCCTCGCTTCATTTCTTGTGTTCATTTGTCAGTTGTCTCATGCAGAGTGTGTCCCAGAGAGTGGCAAGACGCTCTACAGTTCATCAACTGCTAAGGCAGCTTTCCAAATACCCAAACTGCCCCAAAGCCCAGAAGGATTGAAAGCATTCTCTCCATTGCCCTAGGACAATGTCAATCTCCACTGCTTGCTAAGCTGTGAGCCGACAGGGTCTTAGTGCAGTGCCTTGGGGCAGTACCCACATGCCAGCTGGGCCCACGACCAGCCACACCACCCTGATTCGGCTAAGTTTGGCAAGGTACGGGGTGCTGGGGTGCGGGGGCTTAGGGAGGACAGGTATGCTGGGCCTGGGGCAATCGGCTGCCAGAGATCACCTATGCCACAGTTCTACTCTAGTGGAGGGACTTTTCTGGGCCGCTGGAACGTGGCCTTATGGGACATAGTTACACTAACTAGGTGATGCACGTTGAACTCAAATTCGAAATGAACCAGCTGCCTTGTGCTTTAGGGGACAAATTCCTGATGGCCACCCACACCCCCTGGGTCTCCTGTCACTTGACCACCCTCCCTGCCCATCTTCCCTCTGTGCCTGTCACCTTCACCCACACATACACCCCCTCTGTGAGCTGTGTCCTGTGCCGGGATTTGCTCATCCTGCTCTTAGACCTGAGCTCCCTTCCTTTTCTCACTCCCGGAGACACGGTGGCATTTCCTTGGACTCGGGGGCCCGGCGCTCAGTGCTCACACTGGGGTACTTGTGCCCTCCGCCTGGACCCCATCCTTCAGGGGTGGTGGTGGAGAAGGTGAGGACGGAGGGTCCAGGAAACTGGCCCTGTGTG
>NW_004567112.1:54317626-54318701 GCF_000260355.1 Condylura cristata
ACCCCATCCAGTCAATGGTAACATTTGGTTAGTTGCACTTTGTCTGAATTTTAACTTTTGCCCTGAGAAAATTAATAGGCAAGTCAAAGACTGGAAATAGTATTCACAAAACATACAAAAAAGCACTTGCTGCCAGAAACTTTAAGAAACACTATGGAGCCTCCCTGGTGGCGCAGCGGGTTGGAGAGCTGCAGTGCGGAGCTAAGCCGAGCTGTGGCACTTCAGTGAGTGTTCGACCCCTGCCCCGGAGCTGACCCACACTGTGCGGCAGACCTCTCCTGACCCGCCCGCTGCTCCCCTCAGCTGTGTACTTGGTCATCTGCCTGTTGTGTTCCCCACTCTGTTTCTGGTTCAGTCTCTCGCTGCGCCTGCACCTCTGGCCTATACTCCACTTCTGTATACACAAATAATGGCATAAAAAAAAAAGAATTATTATAACTCAGTCAAAGAATTCTGTCTGTCTTAAAATTATTAACATAATTAATAAAATTAAACTCAGAGATCTAATGTACCATGAGGGTTACTGTTAATGGTACTGTGTAATATATACTAAAATTGTTGTAAGTAAAATCTTGACGTTCCTCTCCACAGCAAATAATAGGTAATTACGTGTTGGGATGGAGGTTCTCTAGGTTCATGATGATAAGCATTTTGGTTTACATAAGTGCATCAAATCAACACACCAACACCTGAAACTCACAATGTTTTGTCAAGTAAGCCTGAACACAAAAGGTAAGTGATTTCTCCAACTCAAATCAATGAATAGAGGAAAAAAGCCTTGAGCAAACATCCAAAGAAATACAACAGTATGACCCATGAATGCTGAAAGTGCACATACATTTTAAGATTTCCAGAAAGCTGGGAGACCAGGGGCAGGGAGGGACCCCTGGGAAGAACTTGGACACACAAATGTCATCAGACAGCACCCTGCTCATGCCCACAACCGTCTGACCCAGAATCACCATCACAATATCACATCCTGGCTCAGGGGTAATGGAGACCCTCCTGACCTTCGTGCTCACAGGAGCCCACAAAGAGTGAGGGTGCAGCTGTCCCACCACATCCCTGGCCTAAA
>NW_004567112.1:54320411-54321587 GCF_000260355.1 Condylura cristata
TCACATACTGGTTTGACTTAGAAAAGATAATAATTATTACAAGTTAGTATAATTCAATATTTAAAAAGAAATCAAAAGTTCAATTTAAAAAATATATATAATTTTAAACCACTAAATAAAATACTGGAAATAAAGCTCACAGCAGTTCATAAGGAAAGTATTCAGGGCCGATTTGTACACCCAGAAAATCAGGCCAGATACACCAAATGAAAAATCCCTGTAATTCATTCCATCAGTAAAATAAAGTGATGATTTCAGAGGATGATGAAACAGAATTAGACACAGGTCACTTTCCAGTGTCTTAAAAGGAGCATAATTAACCAAAGTCCTTGACACCAACGCTCCCAGTTGGCATCAGCCGGGTTTTGGGGAGAGCTGAGAGCTGGCCGGAAGCAAGGATGCCACTCCCCCACTGGACCCTGCAACTCGTGGTGAGGAGCTCCAGGTGCTCCTGTGAGCAGCCTCTCTAAGGGCCTGTGTGCAGATTGAGTCACTCAGCCGGGTGCCTGGCACCTCAGAAGCACACCTGCCCCGGATCCACACAGCCTGACCCCGCTGGATCTGGCCTGACAGCCGGCTCCGCCTATGTGCACCAGCGAGTAAGGCTGGGGCACCCTGGCCCGGGGCACACAGAAGCTGCCCAGCCAAGCTCGCTGCCCCTGCTAGCCTCCTGGAGAAAGGACCCATGTTTTTGAAGACTCTTCAAAGCCTATACAACTAAGCAACAGATCAAATTCTGTCAAAAGCCTTAGAATGTGTTTAACACAAAGCAAAGAACTTCCAACCATTAACTTGACTAAGGCTGTAGGAAGACTTGCCCCAAGAGAAATACAAGTTGCACATTTCAAGGATGTGCTCGAGATTCTAGGTTGAGCTCCTCCAGTTAACTGATCGAATCTCTTGGCCAACCACTCACAGAGGAATGGAATTAGCTAGATCTGGGACGGAGGCCCAAGGGGGCCACAGACCTGAACCTGCGGGATGAAGCTTCCACAGGGTCCTGTCAAACCCACCACTGAACTCACATGCTGCCCTCCCGTGCCCTGGGTATGAACTCCAGGGGAGGAGAACCCAGGTGTCCAGTCAATGGGTAGCACAAGATGCCCTAAGCACAGTCCCCCACAGCAGGAGGAGGTACCTTTCATGAACCCCTAGGTAAGGAGCTGAGCAGGCCGT
>NW_004567112.1:54322719-54347789 GCF_000260355.1 Condylura cristata
CCAGGCCTGGGATCTGGCACAGACACATCCCCTGTGTGACCCTGACCCTGTGACAGGTCCCTTCCAGTGGTGTTTTCTTTCCTGGCAAATGGGAGCAAAATGGCAGCTGCACTGACTGAGATGTGAGACAGGTATCAGTGTTAGCTGGCCACACTTGTGTATCGCTTGGAATCCTGGGTGTGCAGTGGCCCCAGGGAGTGCAAGCCGGAACAGGCCGGTGTCCTGCCTTTGTGCCAAGGTGAGCAGGATCTTCCCTCAGAGTGTGTGGGGTGCAGCTGTCTTAGGCAGCCTCCTGAAAATGCACTTACCTGATGTCATATTCAGAACTTCCTATTGCACGGTCATCTGATAAACACGGAGTCACCTCCCTGCTCACCTCTAGCCCATCTGTCCTTCCTCCATCGGTGCCAAGGTCAACTCAGGGAGTGCACTGCCACACAGAACCCCACACTGTGTAGCTGACCCCCCAGGAAACATATTTCCGTTAGTCTACATGTTCTCTAGAGTGAGGTAGGGACTGACATATCCTTCATACACACCTCCTCAGGGGGTGCAGGCGCTGAGGGCCTGACATGCACTATCCGGGCTCTGGAAAGAGGCCCATGATCAGTCCTTTGTAAGTTTCAGCACAAAGCAGGCTCAGCTGAAACCTTGGCCCGGCATCGTGATCAGACGGACGATCCAGGCCAGCCGAGTCTGTCAACAAGTGCAGAATTGTGGTTCTGACGCGGGTCATGAGAAGCCCAGGGAGAGCAGAAGGCTGGAAAGGACTGACCCCCGGTATCATTGTCCAACCCAGGCGGACCTGGATCCTGAATGCCAGAGGGGAAAATGAGGCCCTGTGGAGCTTGGGCCTGGGTCCTCGGGTGGCGCACATCAGCGTGCAAATCGCCACTTGGCCACGACTCAGAGGTGAAAAGACCAGGGATTCGGGAGTGAGCTACTTTATAGGGAACTCTTCTGAGTCATGTGACTGTCATGTTCACGTTAAATAACAGTAAACAGTAATGCAAAGGAAAAAAATCACAGTCATCCTCAGAAATCCCTGTCTCGATAAATGGCACCACCAGCACCCAGGTTACATGCACAAACCCGCATCTCATCCTTGACTCCTCCTTACTTCATCCCCATGTTCTGGCCAGGGGGTCCCATTTCTTGCTGTCTAAAACATATGCTGAGATGCTGAGATGGCTCACACCTCACCAGACCCATTGTCCTCACCATGCAGCCAGAACCCTCCCAGGACCATGAGTTCCTGCCCAACGTCCTCCTCCTCGCTGCAACAAGGCCAGGCAGTGTTGCCTCGGGGTGGACACAGGTGACCCCCAACCGGAAAACCCTCTGCCCTGGGAACTCAGAAGGGCTCTCCCTCTCTGACTCACACTCAAGATGGCACCAACGCACATAACTTCTTCCTAATGAAGATGTTCAAAATACATTTAAAAAAGAGACATGTTGAAAAAGGACTTGAAACAGGACCTCCTAATTACAGTAGTCACCCCAACAGGATATCAAGTTATTTTCAAGCAAATACCAGCTTGGATGCATGAAATGCAGAAATGTTCCAGCTTTCATGATGACAGGACAGAGCTCCTTGACCCTAGCACCCACCCGACTCCCTCCGATCCAGGTCGCAACATGCTCATCACAATTTTAATTCCCAGGCCTTCACTTTCTTTCCTTGTGTCTAGCTGTCTGCTCGCCCCCCCCCACCACAGATGTGAGCTCTGGGGGGCTCCCATGCCCGCAGACCACTGGCCTTGATGGTGGGGCAGGTGCGAGAAGGCAGAGAGGAGACACTGTGGGGCCCGGAGAGCAGCAGCTGCCCAGGGCAGGCAGATGAGCCGGGTGGTGGCTCCGGCCCTGACCCTTCCCATGTCACTCGCTTTAGACAAAAGAGCCAGCAAGGTGGACGACACCAGCCTGACGTGTCTGGGACTGAGGGTGGAAGAACAAGCTGAGTAAGTGCCCGTCTGGCAGGGGCAGCATTGGTGCCCGAGGGCGACTCAGGAGGGAAACACCACGCAACCTCCCTGGGCACCTAGCTCTGACCACCAGGGCATCTGACCTCATGCCCAGTCCCTCACCTGTCCTGCTCATCACCGAAGGTGACCACCTGTGCCTGGGATGGGCTTTGCCCCACTCTCTGCCTCCGGTAGCCCCAAGGGCCTGATGGTCAAAGCCATCACAGGGGGCGATGTGGGCTGTGGCTTCAGCCGCCACCAGGAACCGAGCCTCCCTGGCCTGTGGTCACCCTCTGCCCTTTCTGTGCCCCAGTGCGATCACTATTGAGGTGAGCCTGAACAACAGAGCCAGCTTCCTCAGCAACGAGCTCAAGATCCAGGGCAAGGACTGTCGGAGTAACAGGTAACTTGGTGCAACTCTGGGCTGCCTAAATCCTTCCTTGGAGTGAGATAGGCAAGGGAGACACGATTTTGGACACCAGTGCCCAGAACAGGCCAGCAGGTAGCAGGTGTAGACGGGCCCTAGGCAGCATTGCTCAGCCTGGACTCCGCTAGGAAGAAGGGCTGGCAAGGAGGATATCACACCCTCTCCACTATGGACATAAACCGTGCTGATCATGAGGCTGAGACGACATGTGCGGGAGCAGGGTCACAGTGCCTGATGGCCAGAGCTCAGTCTTGAGCCCGCACATGAGGGCCAGAGCGAGCTCACAACTCCTCTGTGCCTGCTGTGCCTGAACAACCCTCAGGTCAGCCAGAGGACTCACCCCAGCTCATCAGAAGCCCCACCAAGGCACCACTCTTCTGTCATCTCACAAAATCCCATATCTTTTGGACTCTGTGTACAAAAAGTCAACATTGTCTTTTTCTCTGTGTTATCTCTCTCATCTCAATTTATTACTGAGCCAAAGGAGATCAGCGGAAATCCCCTAAATCCCCTCAAAATTTCCCCATGTCAGACTTTGCAGTTGGATAATGTGGGGAAATTAGGCATTTTATAGAGATACTTAAAAATGATTTGGGCATTGCACCCATCCTCGGGGGAAAGTATTTTCTGAATAGAGTCTCCCTATATGCCACTTAGAAGCTTCCAAACCACAGAACCTTCCAGGCATGCGAGGCACGCAACTCTGGGACTGGAGCAGGGTTTTAGTCCAGTAATTCATTTTCATCACTGGTTAATAACTCACCAAACGAGGTTGACTGGGTGGCATCTTCCATATTTAAATCCATAATTAATGTGCCTCCAGTTGAGAAACTGCTACTTACAACATCTTTCAAGCTGTTTCTAGCATAGCATGCTCTACTCACTGAGCTGCTTCTGGAAGAAGCTGGAATCTCTCTAAAGCTCCCAGCACTTGAAAACAGACCCTTGAGACTTCAGAGATCAGGTAAAGATGATTAATCTACTAATAGAGCCTAGGGGATAGTATTTCAATGAGACCTGTGGAATTTGTGAAGGTTCAAAACTTTAAATGTTGGTGCGAAACATTTTACTTTGAATCTATTTAGTTAAGCATGACATAGCTTGAATACATTGTAACTCCTCCAGATGAAAACACAATGGGGAGTTTAAGAGAGATGTTATGCTGAGTTGTCCCTCTCAGGGCATATAGCATTTCAAAAGTAGATGTGGTTGTCAAGGAGAAGTTGTATCACAAGTCTGTACCTGATAAATGCTAGTGACAGACACTTTAAAGGATTTAAGACCTTTCTTTTGGGTTGTGCATCTTGAGGTTTACAAAATAATATTTAGATAATGTTGTAAAAACTACTTAACATTTTTGAAAAACTTATTCCAATAGTCTTGAGCTTAAATATTCTTTCTTTTAGAGAATGTTTCCAAGGAAGTAATTCATGGTTCAATATTAAAAGTACACACATTCTAATATTTGCATGATAGCATTAAATGAGCTTCCAGTGTACATCATTATAAATCAACAACTGCACATAATATATTATATTCACCACTAAAAATCTGATTCCATCCTGTATGAAGATGCAATGGACCCTCTTACTAACTTACCTACCCACATTCCCCTTTTCTTCTGGCAATTATTTAGTCTTATAGCCAAAGTGATTTGCTTCATTTATTTGTTTTGCTTCTTTCTGGATCACATATGGCTCAAATCACATGGTGGGTTTCTTTCTCTGATTTATTTTACTAAGCAAAATACCTTCTCAGTCTTTCCATATTGTTGCAAATGGCAGGGTTTCATCTTTATTTTTTACAGCTGAGTAGTATTCCATTGTGTTCATCTACCATATATTCTTTATTTAATCATCTGTTAATGGACACAGGTTGTTTTCAGCTCTTGGCTCTTGCAAATAATATTGCAGTGAACACAAGGATGCCTGTATCTCTCTGATGAAGATTCTTTCCTATGGGTGGGATCTATAGAGAAATATAGAGCCAAGTGGAAAGAGTACTATGCTAACTGACTTTCTTCTTTGGAATTTATAAACACCCTTCTAATAGTTTATGTAAGACACACCACTCTTTTTTTTTTTTTTCTGCTTTGTAATGAATAGCCTTACTGAATGAGGAATGAAAAAGTGATTCATAGAAACATGAATATTATTTAAGAGTACATGTTCCTGCAACCCTCACAACTACAGATCCACATTCTTTACTGCAGAAATGAAGACTAGCTTACCTGGTGGTCTGGGAATAACCCCTAGAAATTGAGAGATTAAATGATTTCTTTTTATACTTTATTTCAAGGAAAGTTATTTTGGTTGTTTTGTTTGTTTGCTGGTTTATAAGAGTAGACTTATCCTTTATTTTCTGTTGTAGAAATACAAAAGGAGCTGTTAACATATTTTCATCATTTCTAAAAAAAGATACATAATAACATATGTCACTCTGAAAAAATTTTTGCAAACCTATCACTTCAGACAGGAAATTGATAGTGTGAAAATAAATTTGGAGGGGGAAAGTGGGGTGCAAGGACTCATTTTACTCCACTATAATTTCTTCAATGTCCTGTCCTATGTCTTCTTTACTATGTGAAGGAAATCAAAGAAAACATTTTTTCCTCCATAACTTTTCTTTTATCACTTTATTGTTTAAATTCTTAAGGAACAGTATTTCAAACACGATTTCACCAAACAGAATGAGTGCATTGTCCTTCATATTGTAGAAGCCCAATGAAAACATAGTATCCTTTAAATATATACTGTTTATTCTTCTTTTCTTCTTTAGGCATTGTATTCCTCCTCATCTTAAAACTCCTTTCTGCTGCCTTTGGGCCTGGAGCACAGAAGCATTGACCTCTCTCTCTTATCTAAAGATCCTATCAAAGATGCCTAGACTTACCTTTCTCACAAAGGTGCTTGCTTAATCCTTGAAACTGAACTTTGTAGGCATGGAGATCATATTCTGTAATGATTTCCTGTCTTTCACTTGTTAATAGAATCCTCTCTCTTCTTGACTCATTCATACTGTGGGTGGAAGAATTCAGAAAACAGAGCCAATTTAGATCTCCATTCTGATTAATTTTGCTACTATCAATAGTATTCATGTAAATTTGTGAGTCACTCTTCTTTCGTAAAAGATAAAATTTGGAAGGAAACTAGGGTAAGGGCAAGAAGAATCTAAATTTTCGTAATATTCAAATGAATTTTAGATTGGAAATGTCAGAAGGAAATGGAAAACATGGGGGAGCATTTTAATTAACAGTTTCTGACAAGACCAGTCATTTCTGTGAATGCCCAAAATTTTGTAATAAACAAAAACTTGAAATGGTCATTGTAACCATTTCAGTCACTAAAAGGTATGGATTTGCCCCCACGGTTAGGCCTCTACTGAGCATTCTTTGAATTTAAACCTACATCTAAGTGTTTATAAATGTCATAAGCATGTTTTTATTTTGAATAACTCAAGTGAATAAGGTCATTGAGGAAAACATGTGACCAATAAGTTAGTAGAAAGAGAAAATTGTAATTTCTAGCACCTAAATATAAGCATTATCTTTTGGAGGTAATCCCCCTAGTCTTTCTGAAGCTAGTTTGGTTTGCTTAAAATATTCACAAAATAAAATTGTAATCAAATTTGTAGCTGCTTAAAACATATTGTAAATATTGACAGTTTAAAATTAAATTATTATGCATGCTTAAAAATATATCCAATAGAATAATGATTTGATACCTAATATCCATGGGAAAAATATAATATTAAATGAATTGAAATGTTATATAATTTTTCTCCTTTAATTCATTTTAATTACACTTTACAGACTTTTATATATTTCCATAAATATACAACCTAGTGTGATGTACTTGTATGCATGAAAAATTGTTTATTAATCAATCGGTGCTTCTATCCTGAAACGAAAAACTAGATCGTCTTTGATATTGAAACTGTTTTAATTTCTGTGATTGTATTGCCTTTTACCATTTTAATGATTTCTCATGGGAATTTATCAGAATGTAACCTGCTAAGGGACTATCAATATATTAAACGTGCATTAAAATCAAATTTTAATAGCAATAAAACTCTATGGTATTATGGATCTTTTCCTTTCAATTTATATACTCGGTGATTTTATTTTTATTGACAGATGAGAAAAATTTAGCATCAGTTCTTTTTCATCTCTTCAACTGATTAAATGTTACAAAAACATGTCTACATGATAATAAACAGGGGAAGATCCACAAACCTGCCCAAACAATGTTGGAGGCTCAAACTCCAAAGATTGAAGTGTTCACCCAAAGCCATCAGGAAGGAATGACAGAAACACAGAAGTCAGAACTTTATTAAAGGAAAGAGTAGAGTACAGCTCCCACAGGAGAGGGTTTTGAGTGAGAAACCCATGAGGTAGTTTCCTAGGCTACTTCATAGACTCCTTTTGGTGAGCTCTGGCTTCCTACTGGAACAGGCATTGCTGATGCCTCTTGCTTCATTTCCAATTATTTATTTATTTGTTTTTCTTTTCATTATTGTCGTTCTCCTTTGTTAGCAGATATTTTCCTCTGATACTGAATTTGATTTGGGGCCTCCACTGGGTGTTTAGGGGGCTGTCTCAGTTATACTCAAAGTTTCTCTTACTTCCTATCTCAATTCCATTCAATTCTTTGAACTTTCTGAACCTCTGTGTGACAAATCTCATAGTGATGCATCTGGCAAGAGCTACTTTTAATGATGTACCTACTAAAAACTCAAGTAATAGCACTCTTTTTCAATTATTTGAAAACAGAATTAGAAACTACCTGATTTGCATAGGTTAATTGCCTTGGGAAAGGATGTCACTCCCTTTTTCACTGGCTATGTCAACATTACTACAATTCTTTTATTAGAAGCCCAGCTTATTTGACAATCTGCAATAATTTACCATGGTTAACATTCAGAAGAGAGAGTTCTTTCTTTTCTTTGTAGAGCAAGAAAAGAAGAACCCACCTAAAGTTAGAAAAATCTCAAGCCATTCAGTTTTAAGTGTAAACATGGGAATCAAAGATCTAGAATTTGATTTTTTTTAAGATTTATTTATTTATTCATTCATACAGACTTTGGTACAGGTCAGAGATGTGGAGGGTGAGAGGATTCACCAGAGACAGAGTGGGGAGCAGAACAGGCTGAGGGGAGCAGAACAGGCTGAGGGGAGCAGCGGGCGGGTCAGGAGAGGTCTGCCTTGCCATGTGGATCTCCTCCGGGGCAGGCGGGAGTCAAACTCATGCGGAAGTGGCTTAAATTTCTTAGTGCAGTGCTTTAACCCGCTGTGCCACCAGGGAGGGCCCTAGAATTTGATTTTTAAGTAATTGTTTTTGTGCTTGTGTATTTCTTGGAAAGTCGTTGCACACCCTACGATGAATACTACCAATATACACAATTCTTCCTGCCAACTATTTTTCCCTATTTAACATAATAATGTGACTGTATTTCCAGGTTGTTAGTCTTCAAAAACTACTTAATGTTTTTTTATAGGCTTTAATTAGTATAAATTCCTTTATAATTGAAAAATCTGTTTTTAATTTAATTACTGTAAATAACAAGTAGAAAAGCAATTTTGTACAAAAATATTCCCTCCACCTTCAAATGGAGAATTCTTATATTTACTCAGTGGAACTTTGAGAATACAAGATATGAATGTTCTTAAAACTCCTGATAAGTATGATGATACTGTTTTCCAACTACATTGGCTAACTTATGCCAGCTCTATTAATCACTGAGTATACCTGCTTTGCAACATACTTTCCAGTTTCTTTTTGGTTATAATTATGCTCAGTGAAATATATAGATGTTACTTATATCATCTGACGAGACTAGCAAACACTACTTCAATTTCCATCTCAGTCGTTTTTTCCCTTCTTGATCTTCATAAAAACTGAATTAAAAAGTAAACATTCTTTTGTGTCTGACTTCTTTAGCTCACGTTTGTGTGATTCTGGTACGTTATCACATGTGTCAATGAGTACCACCCCTTTGTATAAACAGAACAATTATGTATCTTTGCACTGTTGATGGACATTTGAGTTATTTCCAGTAATTTGTTAATGTGAGCAAAGCCCCAGTGATAAGTGTTCATGTACGCCTATATTTTCTTTTATTTCAAAATATTATCTAAGAAGTAATATTGTAGTCTCACAGAATTTTAAGAAACCGCCAATTTTTGAGTCAGTATATTATAAATCTCATTAACAGCGAATGAAAGATTCAGTGTTTCCTCATCCTCTCCAGCATCTGGGGGTTCTGGTCTTTTACTTGATAGCTGAGTAATAATAACTAGGCAGTAGTTTTAATTTGCATTTCTCTTATGATCCATGATATTAGGCATCTTTTTGTTTGTTTATTGGTCCTTCATATATCTTCTTTTGGGAGATTTCTGTCCATTTTAAAATTGCCTTTTTACTTTCTTAATGGTGTTTTGTTAACCAAAATTTATTATTTTAATAAACTCTAACTTACACTTTCTTTTTTTTTATATTAGTTATCCACCCTAATTTGTAATGTTATTGTATGATAAAGGAGTTAAAAATCAGGGCCTCCCTGGTGGCCTGGAGGTTAAATCTCAGAATTATAGCCATTAAAGCCTGAGTTTGATTCCTGGCCAGGGAGCTGACTCACATGGAACAGCAGACCTCTTCTGTCTTACCTGCTGCTCCCTGAGCAGTGTATTTCAGTAGATCTACCTGTTCTGCTCCTCACACTCTGTCTTTGGTGAATCCTCTCACCTCCTGCACCTCTGGCCTGTACCCCAATTGTTGCATGCATAAATAAATAAAAATAAATCTTAAAAAATAATCAGGCCCCGTGCCTGAGCCGAGAGGTGTGGGTACAGGGCATGCGTTGATTGTTGACACGTGGACGCAGGGAGCTGGGCACGCTCATGTGTAAGCATGAGCACCTGTGCCCAGAGGCGGAGGCAGTGGAGAAGGGTGGTGCCTCTCGGAAATGGGTTAGAGGAGCCAATCAAAGAAATACTGAGAATAAAAGCTGGTCTGTCACTGATTCAGCATTAAGGCTCAAAAATTATCTTTTTGTTTTGAGAACTGAGGATGAATCTCCCTGGCCTAGGATGGTTACAAAGCATTTATCTTCTGAGAGTTTTATGGCTTAGTTTTTACTTTGAGGTGTGCAATATATCTCAAGTATATTTTTGTTGCTGGATTAAGAATGTAGCAAGGTTTTTAATTTTTAAAATTGATAACCATGTGGTCAGCAGAAATAATGGTTGAAATAATTTTCCTATCTTCATTGGAAAACATTGGAGCTAGGGTCAAAGGTAATTAAATTACATTCTGATTTGGTCTATTTTTCACTCTATTATTTTCCTGAATGTTTTCCAATCTTTTTTTACCAACACCATACTCTCCTCTTAATTAGCTTTATAGTAAATCTGAATGTTATGTAAGTCCTCCAAATTTATTATTCCTTTGCATGATAATATAAGCTATTAGAGTCTTTATATTCCTATATACATCGTTTCATTAAAAAAAACAGTCTTCTGGGGTTCTTGTTGGAATTTATTCAATCTATAATTGCTCAATTTAGAAAGTGACAGATTAGCAGTATTGCATATTTTGATAAACAATGTATTTCTCTCTATTTATATTTCTTTATGTTTTATAATTTCTAGTGATAAGATCTTATTGGTTCTGTTCTACATATTCTTACTGTTTTGCTTTTTATACTGTTTAACATATTTTTCATAATTTTTTTCCTTGGTATTTTTTGTTAACTCAAATAACCGCTTTTTCTTTTTCTTTTTTTTTTTTTTTTAATTGGCTTTGTATCCTAAAACTTTCCTTTCTTCACTTACTAGATCTAATCGTTTTGGAGCAGATTACATAGCTGGGACTTCCTAATTATACCATCATGTCATCTTCAAATAAATTCAGTTTCTTTTCTATTTTCCTACCTCTATGATTTTTTCTTTTCTTTCCTTTTTTGATTTATTTTATTTTATTTAATAGAACTCCAATATCACGATGAATAAAATTTCTGGGCACATAATTCCTTTCTATAATACCATTCTTAAGGTGAAATAGTCAAAATGTTACCATAATTATAATTGAAGCTGAAAAAAGTTTTTGTAGAATTCCTGAAACTGTTTGAGTTCAACTTTAGTGAGTCTTTTGTTAGGAATAGCTATTGAGTTTTGTTGAGTCCATTTTCCTGTTGCAAAAGCAGCCACAATTAATAACTAATTTCATTAATTTCCTTATTACTCTAATAAATTTAGTTACCATTAAGCACAATTAATCAGGAAGGGAATTACATCAAAGGCCCTTAGGATCAAAAGAACTGAATGTTACAGCTTAATAAAATTGTTGGTGCATGTGAATTTTCCCAGCTAATATATTTTTCCACTTTTTAACTAGAAAATTCATGTCAATATATTTAGTAATATTTTCAGCTAATAACCTAAAACAAGGACCTGCCTGATGGCATAAGATGTTACTTCTTAGCACTATAAAGCTACTGGCAGTGACCACAGCACGAGTTTCATCCTGGCCAGGGAGGTGACCCACATGGAGCATCAGACCTCCCCTGCCTCATCTGCTGCTCCATTCAGCAGTTTTTCAGTAGTTCTGTTCCCCACTTCCTGCTGAATCCCTCCCCTGCCCCACCTCTGGCTCATATACCAGTTCTTGCAATACATAAATAAATATTAAAAAAAAATAAAACCTAAAACCAATAATGACAGCAGAAAGTGAGTTTGGTGACAAAGCAAAAGCTTCATTTATCTATTAGTAGTTTTTACATTTATTCTGCAAATTTATATTGTGGATGGACCGTGTGCCACATTTAATGACCTAGGTTTCCATGATGGTGAGAATGTATTTACTCTAAACAGAGTACGCTTCCTCAGAGATTCTTTGTAGCAGTCCTCTCCTAGTTTTTTCAGACTGTTTTACTATTCAGCTCCACAGTTATTTGAGCCAGCTTCTTCGCCTCTTCTCATTAACACTCAACTCCTGTTAAGACTAATTACAGCCAAATGTGGGTATCTAAAGCTGATTATATTTACTGTTTCTACTTAATCTTCTGATGATTTACCTTAACAAGAATGGACCTATTTAGAAGCCCTTTAAAATCAAAATGCTGATATGAAGGAGGAAAGAGAACAATAAAGGATAAAGAAGAAGGAAGAGAGAGAGAAGGAAGTATATTTAGGAAGAGTGTGAGAAAGCACACTTTTGAGAGTACAACAACATGGTCAGTAATTTCTCTCTCTCTTGAATAAAGAAGCTTATCCCATTTTTAATGGAATAGTAAATGGGGAAGCTAGAACGTGACCAAGTTCTTTTGAATAAGATTTTCAACCTATAGTGCATTATAATAAGTTACTAAAAATTCCATGAAATGTAGTCTTAGTGATAATTATGAAAAGATACAAAGAAAGTTTCACCACCACACAGGGGAGTCAGTGTCGTGTAGCGCTTACATTGTTAACCACCTTGTTAGCTGGCAGAATGAGGGGCAGCCTGGGATCCCAGATCCTTCCTGCTCTAAATGGGTTCTGACATCTGCCACATCAAGGCAAGACACATAAGGCCTTCAATGGAAAAGAACTTCCATGTAATTGGTGTGGAATGCAGAGACAATTAGTGTGCCATCAAGAAAAGAAAAAGAATATCATTTCCCATGAAACACCTGGAGTTACTCATCCCTTTGTAGGTAAATGGCCTGCCTACCAGGGTTGGCTCAAAGCAGGGCAGAGGAGGCCCCAAAGCTGCCACAGGTTTAAGGTCCTTGTGGTGCAGACCCATAGGTAAGGGGCACAAGGGTCCAGGGAGGTCTGGACCTATAGGAAGTAGCAAATCAAAATGCAAATCAAGATAAAGTCTGCCATTGTCAGTTGCCCCACGGGTCTCTCACCCACATCCTGTCTCTTTCAGGTGTCTCCTCCCAAGTGCCCGGAGTCACTAGCAGAAGTCCAAAGCCAAGAAGCAAGCACAGCTTCTTCTCACAATTCTCTCTCTTCCAGGTATCTCCTCTAGGTTTTCTCTTCCTCCCCTTTTCCTTCCATTTCTTAGTCTCTAGCTTCTCTGCTGCCTTTCCTTGGGTAGAATAGGAAACCTGGAATCTTTCCTTTCTATGGCTATCACATTGCTAAAAATTTCTGTGGAATCCTGGGCCAACCCAAACTGCTGAAAATCTCATTGCCAGAAAAAAAACGTATGTGAATCGGTCAGCAAATTATCCTCTCTGTGCCTGTTTTATCTTCTGTGAAAGAAACAAGTGAAAGGAAAATAATAGTTTTGGATAAAGCTGTTTTGTGAATTAAAGAAGTTAATTCATAAAAACACATTTTCAAAAGTGATTTAAAACTCTGGCACATAATTATTTGCATTAATCATTATCACACAGTAGATTCATCAAAATGATGTTATTGTTTTCATTGTATTTATTTTTTTGTTATAAATATTAGTAGTCATGTATTTAATGTTGGTGGCAGGAAAGCAAGAGAGAGGAGTGTGTGTTCAAACAAGAAAAAATGTTTCTGGAAGAAACATGATTTTAAGAACTACTGACTTTCTAGTACTGTTGTGCTTCTGCTCAGATATTAGGAGTACGTGTCTAATCACGTCCTGAAAGAATCCTTTCCAAAGGAAAGACTGGTACCATTTTTTTCTGCAAAGTGGAGATAGTTGAGTGACTCTGTGACTTGTTAGTGGGATTAGAATCTAACAGTATTAACAAGTATCTAATAGATGCCCAATACTCTAAGTTCCTTTTAGACTCTAAGTCTAAAAATGACTTTAAAAAAAAAAAAAAAGGCCCTCCTGGTGGCGCAGCGGGTTAAAGCACAGCACTAAGAAGCTTAAGCCACTTCAGCATGAGTTCGATCCCCGCCTGCCCCGGAGGTGACCACATGGTGTGGCAGACCTCTCCTGACCAGCCCGCTGCTCCCCTCAGCAGTGTACCTCAATGATCTGCCTGTTCTGCTCCCCACTCTGTCCTGGTAAATCCTCTCACCACCCCTGCACCTCTGGCCTGTACCCCAGTTCTGTATGCATAAATAAATCTTTAAAAAAAAAAGATTTACTTATTTATACATACGAACTATGGTACAGGCCAGAGGTATGGGAGTGAGAGGCTTCACCAGAGACAGAGTGGGGTGCAGAACAGGCACAATGACAAAGTACACTGCTGAGGGGAGAAGTGGGCAAGACAGGAGAGGTCTGCTGCACCATGTGGGTCACCTTCAGGGCGGGGATCAAATTCGCATTGAAGTGGCTAGCTTGCAGTGCTGCATCCCAACACATTGCACCACCAGGGAGGGCCTAAAAGTGACTTTAAAATAAGAACTGAGAGTAAAATTAAAAAAAAAAAATCAAGATATCTGTTTGTTTGATTTTAGCCAAGTAAAGCAAAGAACCAATTTGGCTGATGATCTGAAGGAGTTAGTCTATTTCAGATCTCTCTGGAGAGGACCAAGAATTAATCAAACTTAACCAATCACTGGTCAAAGATGTACTTTTCCTCTCTGAGAAGTTGACGAAGACGAAGAAAGGGTGTGGCCAGTAACTTGCTCTGTCATTTAAGAGATGACACAAATGAAACCATAAAAAAATGACTTGATGCCCAGGGCTGTGGTTTTCAAATTCCCACAAAGAAAAGTTCAGAGCAGTTAGCGGAGACTGAGTCAAAATTGTTGAACCAGACAAGAACTATAGAATTTGGAGGAAAAGGGGTATAAAAGCTAGGGGTGTGGGTGTGGTTGGGGGGACGAGGGCAGTGGCAATGGGAGAGAAATAGAAATTAAATCTGGTTAGTCATGTGTTTCTCAAAGTGTGATTTTGGAGCTGTCTATACCAAAATTGCTGTTGTATTTTAGTACGTATCCTGTGTAATTATAAGACTGGCTTATAAAGCAGCTCTTAGAATCAAAATTTTTAATAACTGAAGAACCTAGTATTATTTTTTTAAGATTTATTTATTTATACATACAAAACTGGGGTGTAGACCAGAGGTGTGGGGGGTGAGAGGATTCACCAAAGACAGGGGAGGAGCAGAACAGGCATTTTGACTGAAATACACTGCTGAGGGCAAGTCAGAAGTCTGCCGCACCATGTGGGTCACCTCCCTGTCTGGGGATGGAACTCATGCTTCATTGGCTGCGATGGCTTCATAGTGCTGTGCCTTAACCTGTTGCATCACCAGGGAGAGCCCATGAACCTAGTATTTTTAACAAACACCCCAGTAATTCTGAGGTTGAAGAAAAGGAGTGAATGGAATTACACAGTTAAGACTACTGAGCCACTATAGTTACTGGTTTTTATGAACTATATTGAGACATCATATAACATAATAACTCATTACTAGTGTACAAGCCAAGAGTTTTGACAATTACATACTCACCATGAGATCAATGTTGATATTGTCAGAGCATGGGAAAACCCCCACTCTTTTGAATTCTTTTAGGGCAGAATGAAAAATCAAAATACCAACAAAAAAGCTAGCACAGGAAAAATGAATGGAATAGCAGGCACTGGGGAGCTATAGTGATTATGCAGGTCCCTATTTCTCCCCTCTCCTCCTGGATACCTCAGACCGAGGTTAACTTTCAAGGATTGTTTTGTTTATTGTTTTAAGATTTATTTATTTATGCATACAAGAGTGGGGTACAGGCCAGAGATGCAGGAGGTGAGAGGATTCACCAGAGACAGAGTGGGGAGCACATCAAATGCAAGGAGTTAAGATGCAGCACTATGAGGCTTTCTGCAGCCACTGCAGCTCGAGTTCTATCACTCTCCAGTGAGGTGACCCACGTGGTATGGCACACCTCTCCTGTCTTGCCCATTGCTTCCCTCAGGTGTTTTCAATGATTGGTTTTTAAGTCTTTCTTGGACCCTTTTTGTCTGATTTCTCTCCATCACACATATAAGTGAAATCATCTAGTATATATCTTTCTTCTTTTGCCTCACTTAAGATAATCCTTTCCAGTTCTATCTATGTTGTCACAAATTTCCTGAGCATACACTTTTTGATCACTGAGTAATATTCCATCATATAGATACCACATTTTTTGACCCACTCATCTGATTCTGGGGCATTCAGTTGTTTCCCTATCTTAGTTATTATAAATAGGGCTGCTATTTTATGCAACATAACTAAGAATGTTTCTGGTTTCTTTTTATTGCCATATGCTTTTGTGATTGTATTCCAGTCTAGCTTTACTTTTGTACATGTCTTTTGGTGTCTAAGGTGAGTTTCCAGTAAACAACAGAAGGTTGGAATTACTTCTGAAATCCACTCCTTGTCTTTACTCCATTTAAGTAACAAATTAAATCCATTTATATTTAATGTGGTCATTGGAACACGGTACATATCGACATTTTATTTTAAAATTTTTTTGACATCATTTATGTTTGATTTAGGTTATAATTTTCATTGTCTTATGTGTTATTTCTATTGATGTTTTTTGATGGGTACTCTGAAAGTAGTAGTAAAAAGTTCTGTCCTTGTGAGCCATTGGATAATTTGATTGCACTCATTCAATGAATCATATATTTGTACTTCTTCTCTAAGTTGTATAATTGAAGTGTCTATTGCCTCTATGTTTGTTGTTCCTTGTTAATAACCCCAATTTAGTACTTGTTTAAATCAGGCTTGTTGTTGATATGTGTGTATGTGTACACACACACACACGTATATATATATATATATACACACATGTGTATGTATACATATATACATACACACACACATATATATATACATACACATATATTACATATATATTTGATCTTTGCTTTTCAGTGCAACTCCTATTCCTTTTTTCTTGAGTGATAGTCTGGTAGGATAAAGCATTCTAGGTTTAAAATATTTTATTTTCTGAGAAAATAAATGTTTTAATCATTGAGGTCTGATCCTTCATTTAGTTTTTGCACTTTCCACATAGAAGTAAAAACATCCAATATTTACCTTTGTCCTTCTGGCTTTTTTCACTTAGTATTTTCCTGTCCATTTCCATCCATTAGTATTTTTGCATTCTTGTGCAAATGTCTAGGAGCAAAATTGTGGAATCACATATTAGATCTATTTTTTATAATTTGAAGAAACTCCATACTGTTTTCCATAGGGGATGAACCAATCTATATTCCCACCTAAGGTGAACAATTCTTCTTTTTTCTCCATCTCTTGGCCAGTATTTGTTTCTGGCCTTTTTGGCATGGACCATACCAAAGAGTCTCATTATGCATTTCCCTGATGCTAAGTGATGATGAACATTTTTTCATGTGCCTTTAGTCATTTGCATATTTTCTTTGGAGAAGTGTCTATTTGAGTCTTCTGCCCATTTTCAGATGGCTATTTGTTTTTTTGTTGTTGAGTTTTATGTGTTCTTTTCAATTCTTGAACTTCAGCTCTTTGTCAGATGTAAGATGTGCAAATATATCTTAGCATTCAGTCATGTGTCTTTTTATTTTACTGAAAGTTTCTTTTGTGATGCAAAAGGTTTCAAATTTGATTTACTAACATTTATTTATAATAACTTGTTTTTCTTGCTCTCGGGAATGAGTCCACAAAGATATACCTGTAACCACTGTCATGGCATGTTTTGCCTTTTTAATGTATTTAGTGGTGTTGGGTTTACATTTATGTCATTAAACCATTTTGAGTTAATATTTGTGTAAGGTGTGAACTGATGATCTAGTTTCATTTTTTTTTTTTTGCCAGTGGTTATCCAATTTTTCCAGCACCAGTTTTATAGAAGTGACTCTCTTTCTTGAATGTATACTCTTAACTCCTTTGTTGCAGATTAACTGTCCATAGGAATGTAGGTTTATTTCTTGGTTCTCAATTCTGCTCCACTACTGTGTGTGGCCATTTATATTCCAGCACCGTACTTTGATTACTATATCTTTGTGTAAGTTTGAAATAAATATTGTTTTGGTTTTTTTAAATATTCCTGTCATTCCCTTTTCCCTATAAAGTTTCTGTTGACTGTGGACAGTCTAATATGTATTCTCTTATAAGTTACTCTTCTTTCAATACTTTTAGTATTCCTTCCTTGTCATGAGTTTTCAAAATTTCGATTATAATGAGCTTTAGATATATACATCTGGTATTACTTTATTTGGAAGTCTGATTCTCTTGGGTCAGGATGTCTGATTTGTTTCCCATATTGAGATGATTATTTCAGTAATTATTTCTTAAAATTAATTTTCTATGCCTCTTACTATTTTGCCTCCTTGTAGGAACCCCGTGATATGGATATTATTTGTCTTTGTGTTATCCTAATTGCTTTTGCGCTGTTTAAATTTTTTTATTCCTTTTTTTTTTTTGGTTGCATTTGTCTAACTCATATGGTCCTTTTTTTTTTTTTTACTCAGTTATACATGTTTCTTTGTAAAGTGTCACATTTTCTTAGCTTTTTTTTCTTTTTGCACAGAGAACTGGGGTGTAGGCAAGAGGTGAAGGGGGTGAGGGAGAGGACTCACCAGAGACAGTATGGGGAGCAGAACAGGCAAATCTATTGAAATACACTGCAGGGCCCTCCCTGGTGGTGCAGCAGATTAAAGCACAGCACTAAGAAGCTAAAGCCACTTCAGCATGAGTTCAATCCCCGCCCATCCCGGAGGTGACCCACATGGCGGGGCAGATCTCTCCTGACCTACCCGCTGTTCCTTTCAACAGTGTACTTTGTTGATCTGCCTATTCTGTTCCCCACTCTGTCTCTGGTGAATCCTCTCACTGCCCCTGCACCTCTGACTTGTACCCCAGTTCTGTATGCATAAATAAATAAATCTTAAAAAAATATATAAAAAAAGAATACACCGCTGACAGGAGTAGCGGATGAGACAGGAGAGGCCTGCTACACCATGTGGGACACCTCCCTGCATGGGGACCAAACTCAGGCCATCGTGGTGATAGTTCTGAGTCTTTACCGCTAGGCTACCAGGGAGGTCCTCCCTTTATCTATATTATGTTTCTATTCTTTATCATTCATTGTTTTTCTTAATTTTCAATATTTGACATGCAATGTTATAATTGTTATCTTAAGCTTTAAAGTTCTGCTTCTGGGACTTCTCTCAGGGATTTTGGTTTGTTTCCCCGGTCTTTTTACTCCCATGTTTGTATGTTCTCCTGTCTATTCATTTATAGTTTCTATATGTTGTAATAGGATGTTTTCTTATCTTGATAAATTGATTACTCACCTCCATGTAGCTGGATAGAATTCCAAGTTTTGTTTTGTTTTTCACCAGGACCTGTATGTGTCTATTATTTTATAGACCAGAGTTTCTGCCCCTCTTCTGATAACAGGTGCCTCAGGGCTGATAAGCAGCAGTAGGTAGGGGTAACTATGGCAACAAATGCTCACTGAGCACCAGGGTTTGGTTTCCTATATGTTGTGGTTGGGATCTACAGTGACTCCCTTTGCTAGGCCAAATCATCAAGCAAAATATCTGGAACAATTGTATGCCAGCCTCAATCTCTAAACTGAAATTGGGCAATAGATTTAGCATGAGATGGGGGTTATAATTAAGATAGGAACACAAGCCAGAATTAAACTATTCTCTTTGCTTTTCCAAGATAGTGCCTTACACTGGTCCATATGTTCCTGTTGTGAATTTCCAGAAGCTTCAGAGTTTGTTTAATAGCACTTGGTGGTTAACTTGATTTTAGCCCCAAGTAGGGGTCAGTTAGGAGTTTTGCATATCACAGCCACAGGCTACAAATAACGGCCTCTGCTAGGCAGACATAGGTTACCTGGCCCTCTCCATCAATTTAGATTTCAACTTTTCTCACTGGAGAACCACAGGCTCAAGCAATTACCACTCTGTTCCCCAACTCATGTCCTGCATGCCAACTCTGTGTACCTGTTTCTCCAGTGTAATCCCCAACCTTTAATTCCTGGTATGGGCGTGTGCCCCTGAGTTGACAACTGAGCAGCTGCTCTCTGTTGTGGAGCTGTTTTTAAAGACATATTTATTGCTGCATGTAAGAACTGGGGTAAAGGCCAGAGGCGTGGTGAGAGGATTCATAGAGACAATTGGGGAGCAGAACAGGTAGCATTAAGATAGCACTGAGAACTAACTGATTGAAATACACTGCTGAAGGGAGCAGCGGGCATGTCAGGAGAGGTCTGCTGCACCATGTGGGCCAACACCTGGCTGAGGGTTGACTGCTGCAGTGGCTGCAGATCTGATCACTTCATAGTGCGGGGTTTTAACCCGTTGTACCACCAGGAAGGGCCTCTAAAAGTTTAATTAGCTTTTCCCACTCCTTTCTAGGGTGCTGTCATTCTTGACATCTGGATAGAATAGCCATCTGGTTTTGAGGAGTCATTGTCGTTGTTTAGGAATAATTTGACTGTAAGAATGTAGAGGAAGTAAGCCTGGTGTCTTCACTCTGCTGCCATTCTGATAAACTCTCAGGTTTTTATTTCTCTTGGTAAATAGCTGTGAATGGAAACACTGAATGGAATCAATTGCTTATTGATTTCTATAACACTTTAATAAGACAATGTCAAATTGTTTTATCTAATTTTTATACCATTTATACTTCCAGGGAAGCATGAGAGTTTCAGTTGTTCAAAGTTCTTGAAAACAATAGGCCTTGTTAATTCTAGCTATTATAGTGGGTGGGAAGAAGCATCTCATTGTAGTTTTAATTTGCATTTCCCTGATGACTGAACATGGGGAGAATCTTTTCAAGTACTTTAGTCATTCATATATCTTTTCTCATAAAATAGTTGTTCAATCTTTGTCCAATTTACTAATGGTGATTTGTTTTCTTATTGAAAACAATATTAAATATTAAATATTCTGAATAAAAATTCTTTACATATATTTGCTTTTTTAAGAAGCATTTTCCCTAAGTCTAAGACTTGCATTTTTTAATGCTATCTTTTCAGGATTATAAGTTTTTAATTTTAATAAAGTCCAACTTATTTATTTTTTCATTGTAATTTTTGTGCTCTAAAATATCTTTGTCTATCCCAAGTTTACAAAAATTTTCTTCCAAAATTTTTATAGTTTGAGCTTTTGTTGGAACCAAAGAGGTGAATGCTGATGAAGGAAATGAAGATCAAAGAATGATGTTTTTCCTACTGATCTATGTTTACCTTTCCCCCCCAAGAAACCCAACTAAATCAATAGTGGGGCACTGGTCTTATAGCCTTATCACCCCAGGTTTAGACTTATAAGACCCATTTTCTGTTTTCTTTTTAAAGATTTATTTATTTATTCATACAGAACTGGGGTACAGGCCAGAGGTGTAGGGGCGGTGAGAGGATTGATCAGAGAAAGAGTAGGGAGCAGAACAGGCAGATCATTGAAGTACACTGCTGAGGGGAGCAGCGGGCGGGTCAGGAGAGGTCTGCCACTCCATGTGGATCACCCCCGGGGAGGCGGGTATCAAACTCTTCGGAAGTGGCTTTAGCTTCTCAGTGCTGTGCTTTAACCTGCTGCAACACCAGAGAGGGCCCAAGACCCATTTTCAATACATATGTAGATAAATCCTGAAAAACTCCTTCACCTCTGAATACCAGTGCTGTATTTCTTTTTGCTTCCTGAATGTATGCCCCCTTTCTAGAAGCTATATAACTTCAATGCAATGACCAGAGAGTGCTTCAAATTATTTGACCATTTTATTCCAAAATGGAGGATTCTTCTGATTGATATATCTAATGTATAAATAACAAATATAGGATTGGGGAAATAAAGAAGTTTAATGAAAAAAATTGTTCAGTTAGAAGTAGTAGTCCTAAGAATCGAGTCTATTTCTCCAAAAGGCCAGTGGGATGGACATTAATCAGATTTGGAGAAACAAGTCTTAGGAGAAAAAATAATAGAATTCCATTATTTGGGGTGTGAGCTGAGGGTGTAGGAGTCATTGTGGGTGCAGCAGAAGATGAATGGGCAAAGCAGACAGTTGACTGAAGGGATGATGGTGACAGACTCTTGTCTGTAGTTGGGCTGATGGTCTGAGCCTTCAATGTTGTTGATGCCCCATGGACAAGGGCTGGGCCCAGATTGCTTGATTTTCTTTATCTGGAGAAGTAGAATTACTAGGGAAGAACAGGTTAGTCTTGGTATTATAGCAAAGGGGTCATTGTTATGTGATCTAATTAGCCAGGCTGGAAAACAAAGTGGTTAGACTTGGTTAATAGCTAAGCTATGGGTGAGAAGTATGAAGGACTAATTTCTGGGTGGGTTTCACCCTCATAAGTTTTTTTATTAATTATAATAATTATTTAAATTGTAAATAAGATATTCACTAATGAAATTGTAGAAACAAGGAATTTTTGTTTGTGTGTATGATAATGCTTCTGAAAACAAATCAACTTCTTTGATATAGAAATAATCATATGTTCTATTTCTTCTTGAAACGGTTTTTGAAATCATGTTTTTCAAAGAACTTGTCCAGTTCTTCTAATTTATCAAGCTTATTCATGTGTAGTTTTCACCATAGTCCCTTGTAATATAGCATTTCCTATAGAAGTCTAGTATTTGCACATTCCTTCAGCTTTTCTCTTTCTGGAAAGTCTTTATTTCTCCTTCATATTTGAAAAAGAGTCATGCAACATATGATAATCTTCTGGTGGCTTTTAAGTACTTTATTTCTTTCTAAGATTTATTTATATATTCATACAGAACTGGGGTACAGGCCAGAAGTGCAGGGACTGTGAGAGGATTCACCAGAGACAGAGTGGGGAGCAGAACAGACCGACGGACAAAGAGCACTGCTGAGGGGAGCAGCGGGAAGGTCAAGAGAGGTCTGCTGTGCCATGCGGATCACCTCTGGGGTGGGGATCGAACTCATGCTGAAGTGGCTTTAATTTCTTAGTGCTGAGCTTTAACGCACTGCACCACCAGGGAGGGCCCTTTTAAGTATTTTAAAGATGCCGTTCCATTTTTCTCTTTGATTGTAGTATTTCCTTAGGTAAGTCTGAGGTAAGCATTATTGAAGTACCTTGTGTTTTGCCTACTTCTCCCCTTTAGGTGTCTTCAATAATTTATCACTGTCTTGAACTCTTGAAAATTCAGCTACTATGTGTTTTGGATGTAGGTCTAATTACAGTTACCTGACCAGGTGTATTTTTAGTTGAATGGACTTTTAGAGTCCCCATCAGGTTATGAGTTTTTTTTGTCTATCATTTCTTTGAAAAACTGTATTTCTCTTCCCTTTTTGGGTACCCATTATTCCTATCTTACCTTTCCTAATGGAAACACTCATCTTTTGAGTGTTTTATATCCTGAATATCTCTTATTCTCTCATTTATAGCTATTCATTAATTTTAATTTATTCATTTTTCTGATTTTTTTAAAATCTTTAAAATTAAATTTGTTGAGTTTTTTGTATCACTTGGACTGACTTTCCTTCCATCTTTTTTTAAATTTTATTATGGACTCTCTATTTAGTAGGAAAAGAAAATTTTCCATGCCCTGTGGTTTGATTTGGATAGTTGTTCTCTCCTGGTGATTTCATGCCTCCTTGAAATCTCAAGTTGCCATGTATTATTTATTTACTTATTTTAGGCCTGTTCATTTTGCTGTTTTGAAATTATCTATGAAAAGCAAATTGGGGACTCAACCTGGAGGGAGCACCTCAACTTCTCTGTGCTTAGTTTCCCCCTCCAATTTTGTGCCTCCACATCTTGCACCTCCCTTCCTTGGGCAGCTGGCTGGACAGCAGTGCATCTATATTTAAGGAAGCCTCTTGCTCTCCTACTAGTTTCCTGACTTTGCTTTCTATCTACCTCTCATCCTGTCACGCATGAATCTCCTCTGTATTTCTTTTGGGGCAATCTGTGCTGGTCTCTGATGTGTAAGGGGTGCTCTACTTTTATCTCAAGACACAGTTCTTAAAAATAGCTGTTACTGGGCTCTCCCTGGTGGCGCAGCGGGTTAAAGCACTGCACTGGGAAGCTTAAGCCACTTCCGCATGAGTTCGATCCCGGCCTAACCAGGAGGAGATCCACATGGTGTGGCAGACCTCTCCTGACCCACCCGCTGCTCCCCTCAGCAGTGTACTTCGTCGATCTGCCTGTTCTTCTCCCCACTCTGTCCCTGGTGAACCCTCTCACCCTCTGCATCTCTGGCCTGTACCCCAGTTCTGTATGAATAAATAAATAAATCTTTAAAAAAAAAAAATAGCTGTTACTGGTGCCCTCCCTGGTGGCGCAGTTTGTTGGGAGCACTGCACTGTGAAGCTAAGCCAAGACGTGGCCACTTCTGCGCCAGTTTCGTCCACCCCGAGCTTATTCACATGGCACAGCAGGCCCATCCTGTCTCGCCCACTGCTCTCCGCAGCAGTGTGCTTTGTAGATCTGCCTGTTTTGCTCCCCACTCTGTTTCTGGTGAATCCTCTTGCTGCCCCTGCACTTCTGCCTGTACCCCATTTGCATAAATAAATAAAACCTTTAGAGAAAAAAAAAGAAAGAAAATAACTGCTACTAACATTAGCTTTTAGCTTTGAAACACCTTCTGAGTTACACAGCATAGGAGATGTATGGTTAGTCCCATGTGTTAACTTGAGTAAGAAAAGAAAGACACACGCTAGCAGTATTTTGTCTTTCCTGCTCTTATTTGTTCTTCTAGTTTCTCCCAGTACCTATTTTAATTATACACTAAGATAGACTTTCTCTGCTGTCTTTCCAATTGCAGAAATGTTGATATACAATATGATCTAAGTGAGAACAAAAATAACTGAATTAATAGCTGCCATAAACCTTGTGTTCATATGACTCTGGAAAATATATAGAAATATATGTTACAAGTGCTATCTGACTAAGCCCTACACAAAGTTTATCAACTGATCATGGGGAAGCAGGATTGTTAGGGAAGAACAGGTTAGACTTGGTCTTATAGCAAAGGGGTCATTGTTATGTGATTTAATTAGCCAGGCTGGAAAACAAAGTGGTTAGACTTGGTTAATAGCTAAATTATGGGTGGGAAGTATGAAGGGCTAGTTTCTGAGTGGGGTTCACCCTGAAAAATAGCCAATTTTAAGGCAGGATGTGAAAAGATAACACTAATTTGTCTAAATGTGCTATTTAATATATTCTTATTTCTTAAACTTTTATCCTTTTGTTTTCTTTTCCATTTTCTTTACTTTGGAACAAGAAATCTTTCAGTGTGTTATATAACCTGGTTATAATTACATAGGTGACATTGATTCAATATAATTTTGGATCTTTTAACCCTTTTGTCAAAATAGTTATCTTTCATGTGATTATTTTCTTCCTCTTATTACTCTCTTCATTATTTTTTTTTTATCTTTCTGAGCTCAACAAAAGATGAAACAAACAAAAAAATTATAACATCACCAATGGCAGGAAACAGAGTTTGCAAGTTATTAATGTCCCACTTGGCTCCCCAGTATTTATAATTTTCATACTAATTATGACATGTCCCTTGGGTAGTGAGGCTCTACACATTTTATTTAAATGTTATTGTATATATTCACATTGATTTTATCTTATGACGTTTATTTGTTTACCAGGTAACCTGTGTACACAAGGTAGTTTCATATTCTAAACACTATCCTACTTCAATTTGTTCACTGTGAGTAGTTTTTACTTATTTTTTATTTAACTTTTTTTTTAAAGATTTATTTATTTGTGCATACAGAACTGGGGTGCAGGCCAGAGGCTCAGGGGCGGTGAGAGGCTTCACCAGAGACAGAGTGGGGAGCAGAACAGGCAGATC
>NW_004567112.1:54347889-54373666 GCF_000260355.1 Condylura cristata
AGGCCAGAGGCTCAGGGGCGGTGAGAGGCTTCACCAGAGACAGAGTGGGGAGCAGAACAGGCAGATCGATGAAGTACACTGCTGAGGGGAGCAGGGGACGGGTCAGGAGAGGTCTGCCACGCCATGTGGTCACCTCCGGGGAGGCGGGGATCGAACTCATGCGGAAGTGGCTTTAGCTTCTCAGTGCTGTGCTTTAACCCGCTGCGCCACCAGGGAGGGTCATTATTTAACTTTTTAATGAAGTATCACTGATTTACATCCCTGTTAATATTTGTAGAGCGTTCTCCCCTCAAGTGTGGTTACTGCAGACCTCCCACCACCAAAGCAAAGCACTCACAGTCTATTGTGCTTTCCCCCAACTCCATTTTCACCCCGACCCACCTCTATCACTTTCACCCTCTGGATGTTTCAGATCTGTGATCAGCTTTCAAGGGCTGATTTTAATGTGTGTCCTTTGTTTGGTTTCTCTATATTCCACATAAAAGTGACACCAAGAATTGTATACTCAAATACACTAAGACAAAATTGTTCTGATCCAATCTTCTACACATTTATACTGTGCCCAAACATTCTAATGTCTATAAACAATTTGAGGATTTTCATTATTTTTTGTTTTTTAATTGTACTGTTATTTATTAAAGTTGATTTGATTTACAACACTGTGTAAGATTGAGAAGTACATACATTTCTTCAGGTGTATGTCACCACACCACACCCACCACCAAATCACTCATAATCTTCCCCTTCAGTCCACTGAGCCCCACCCACACTTGATCTCCATAGGTCCCTCAAGCGTTGATAAATTCAGTTTTGGAGCCTGATTTCTAGCATCTGTTTGTTGCTCTATTTTCCAACAGAGTGAACATACTGAGTATTATTCTTTCTGGTCTGATTTAATTTGCTTAGAATAATCTTATCCAATTCCATCAGTGATGTTGCAAATGTCTAGATTTCATCTCTGTTTATAGCTAAGCAGTATCTGAGTACTATTCTATCATGCATATATCCCTATCCTTAGCCCACTCATCTGTTGTTGAGTATTTAGGTTGTTTCTATAACATGACTATTTTAATTTTGCTACAGTAAACATAGGAATGCATATTTCCCTTTGAATTCTTGTATTCCTCAGGTAGTTACATAGGACTGCAATTAATGGATTATTTGGTAGTTATACTTTTCATATTTAAAGAAAACTTCAGACTAGTCTTCTTGGGCACTAGACTAGTTTACAGTTTTACCATGAGATTGCAAGTGATCCTTTACTCCACATTAACACCAACACTTGTTTCTGAAATTTTTAATTGTATTTTATTGAGTTAATATTGGTTCACAATGTTGTATATGATTTAGATCTTTTGGATATCCTCCGTCATGCCCACCATCAAAATACCCATAGTCCTTTATCATAGTCCATTGTGCTCCCTTCATAGTTTGTTCTCCCTCCCCTCCCCTCTGGTAGCTTCTGTTCTAGCATCAGATTGCTAGGATTTGTTATTTGTCTTTATCTGACCCTTTGTTTTGTTTCTATCTACTCCATACATGTAAGCGACACTATCTGGTATTTTCCCTTCCATTTCTGATTTGTTTCCCCTAGTGTAATCTCATCTAGTGCCATCCATATTGTTGCAAATGGCATGAGTTCACTTTTTGCTTTTTTACATTTGAATAGTATTTCATTGTGTGTGTATCACATGCTCTTGATCTAATCATTTTTTTTTTGTCAGATAGGTTGTATCCATAGGTAAATAGTGCTGCAATGAACATGAGTATATATGTCCCTTTGAATAAATGCTTTTGTACCATTTGTGTAATTGACTAAGAGTGGAATTTCTGGGTCATAAGGTAGATTCATTTCTAAATTTTTGAGAAAACGACATACTGTGTTCCATTGGGGATTGACCAGTTTACATTCCCTCCAACAGAATAAGAGAGTTCTTTTTATTCCAAGTCTGTGCCAACACTTGTGATTTCTGGTATGAGATGGATCATTCTCCCAGGTAGGAAGTCAAAACTCAGAGTGGTTTTGATTTGAATTTTATTGATGATATAGGATGATGAATATTTTTTCATGTGCCTGTTCGATAACTGTGTATATTCTTTGAAGAAGTGCTGATTTAGTTCTCTTGACTATTTTTTGATTGGATTATTTGTTTGTTTTATGTTGAGTTGTTTTTTGTATATCTTGGGTATAAGTATTTAGTCAGATGTATGATGTGCAAATATTTTCTCCCATTCAGTATGTCTTTTTGTTCGTTTTTAGTGACAGTTTATTAAACTGTGCAGGAGCTTTTTAATTTGACATAGTTCCAATTGTTTATAGTCTTTTATTTTTCTTTCTATTATATACAAATCTATAAAGACATCACTGATATCTATGCCATAGAATATTTTACCTATCTTAATTTTTAAGTATTTTGTGGTTTCAAGATTTACATCCAAGTCTTTCATTCATTTGAGTTAATTTTTGTGTGTGGTTGGAGATAGTGGACTACTTTCATTCTTTTGACTATTGTCCAGTTTTTCCAACTCCATTTATTAAAGAATCTTCCCTTTCTTCAATTTATATTCTTAACTTTTGTAGTAGATTAAGTGGTCACACAGGTTGGGTTTATTTTGGTCTCTCAATTATATTTTATTTGTTTATGTCTGTGTTGTTGCCTCAGGACCATATTGCCATACTGTTTTGGGTTATTATAGTTTTGTAGAATATTTAGAAGTCTGGGTTGTGCTAACATAATTGCTCTTCTTTTTTGTTTTGGCTATTCAGTGACTTTTGTAGTTCTGTATGAATTCCAATAATGTTTATTCTATTTTATAGATCCCATTGAAACTCTAATTGTATTGAGTCTGTATATTGCCTTGGGTAAGAGTAACTTAATAATTTTTCCAGTCCACAATTAGTGAATATCTTTCCATTTTTGTATCTTCTATTTCTTTTCACAATATTTTTACCTTCCATTGCACAAGTCCTTTGTCTCTTTTGTTAAATTTACTTCTAGGTATTTAACTTTTTGATGTCATTATAAATGGCATTGATTTCTTCCTCTTATAGCATATTCTTTGCATATAGAAACTTGAGTTTTCTATATTTTTAAAATATCTTCTAGTGATCGTTTATGTCCTACACTCATTTATTTTTTTTATTTAAAACTTCATTTTGATCAGCTGGTTATTAGTTTTATTTTTTGGGACATTCACTTTTTTAAGTTTTCTTCTATATGTTTGATCAGCTTTTCTCTGTTTTCTTCCATTTCTTTGAATTGCTTTATGACAATTTGAACTGTGTAGGTAACGGGAAGAAATTTCTTCCATGTCTTTGTAGTTGGTTTCTGAAGAATTTTCTCTCTCCCTCTCTCTTTTTTTTTTGGTGGAGTTTCCCATGAAAACTCAAGTTCCCATGTATTGTATTTTTCTGTTCTCCCATTTTTAGCTTTTTAGGTTGTCATATGTTCAAGTCTTAAGAGGACAGTATTTCCGGGGCCCTCCCTAGTGGCGCAGTGGTTTAAAGCCCAGCACAGCAAGCTAGTTGCAGCCACTTCAGCATGAGTTCAATCCCTGGCCCTGGAAGTGACCCCCACGGTGCAGCAGACCTCTCCTGTCTCGCCCTCTGCTTCCCTCAGAAGTGTATTAATCAAACTGCCTGTCCTGCTCCTTACTCTGGTGAATCCTCTCACTGCTCCTGCACCTCTGACCTGTACCCCAGTTCTGTATACATAAATCTTTAAAAAAAAAAAAAAAGTACAGTATTTCCACTTTTCCAGTAGATGGCACCATCTATCAGGGAGTAGTTGTATGTTCTTTGGTGGAGGATGTGGGGTGGTGGTGGTGGGGGGGGGATCTGTTGCTAGTGTAAATAATGTTCAGCGGTAGTTAATCCTGGGAGTACCACTGCTATTCCGACTTTCTGGGTCTCAGATACATGTTTCTGCAGACTTTGGGCTAGGCTTTCAGTTCACCTTCACTCTAATGCTGTCAAGTACAGCTTCACTCTGTCAGTTTAAGCCCAGGAGTTTTGGGAAAGGTGTCAATGTTCTGTTTCATCTTCTTCACTGGGAGAGCTGTTTGCCTGTCTTATCTCAACACTTTCACAGACATCTCCTCACAGTTAGGTACACATTAAGCAACGCTGTCCACTAGGTCTCACCCTATTAAGGCTATGTGGATTTGAACAACATCCTCTGTTCTGCTCACTTTCACCAGACACCTCACCAAGACATCCATCTTTCGTTATATTGACCTGAATTTCCTCAGTTTCTTTTCTGTTGCATATGGTCAATTTGGTCTCCAGTGTCCAGGAGGTATTCTAGTTTCATCCCGAGTCCTATTCTTTTTTGGCTACTTTAGGTTATTCTCCCAAGAGTGAAGCAAGGAACCGTCTCTTATTCTATCTTTCCTCTGTTCCCTAGAATAATTTCATAGGCAAGAGAAAAAGTCAATGAGAATAACATAGAACAAAGTAGATCTTATTCAAAATCAAAATTGACATTTTCTACCTCCTGTGGAGATGAAACAAGGCAATATTCTTCGGAAAGTCTCAATTTTTCCCTCTGGCCAAAGTAGTTGGGGGGAAATGTCAGAAAACAACTCTTAGAGAAAGTAGATTTTGGGGCAATGGAGTATACTCTCACAAGTAGTCACATTCCATGTATTATTTTTTTCCAGCCAAATCTGAAGTCTATGGTAGCATTTATTATAGGCTAAGAGGCAATTTCACTGCACAAAACTTCAAAAATAAGGCTCCATTTTTTTGGCTACCTGCATTATTTTAGCCTTCCTATAATTGAACAGATTTTTTCCCTCTGAACTTACTGTATCTTTCTAGCCTGAGGCAAATGACTTTATAACATCCTTTTGCAATTTAAGTACATTGTGGATAACACTTCTTATTCCTTAGGATTATTTTGAAGATAGAATATATGTATGGCATATATTTGACACATAAAAAGTGCTCAATATATAGTTGTTATTGTTAGTTATACTATTATCACTTACAGAGTGATTCACCAGAATTAAGCTATTATTTAAGAATAAAACTCAACTGAATACATTGAAAAGATATATTGCTTTATTCAATAATTTATGGGTTGGACAACCTCAAATCCTTAGATCTAAAGGGATTCTAAGGAGTTGTACAAAATGAAAGCATTTTATAGAAATACAGGAGTATGAACCAGAAAAAGGAAGTTCTATTAGATGAAAAGAAAACAGTTGATTATTACAATATCGCTTTCTTTTAAAGGATGACCGGATTTATATATTTATCTAATGCTTTTAAGTGAATACTGATTGGATTAAGATCTTATTTCTTAAAACTGTAATTAAGTTAAACCTCTGATGATATGAGTTGTAGCACAAGTAATACCATTTTGTTTTTAACACTATATTAATGACACAAATTTATGCTGTTTTAACATACAATTATATAACTATTATAAATGCCATATATTATTAATTATAGGTTAATAATATCAATGTATATTAATGCATATAATCTACTGAAGTTTTGTCTTTGACAAATCTACAGGAGGGATTCAAGGAATTGTATATGATAGAAGAAAAAAAGTTACTCATCCTAAAGGATGAGACTAATCACTTACTCATTTTGTGAAGACACAACAGATTAGGAGAGTTTTCTAACAAAATTTGAAAATGTGTATTTTATTTTATAAACATAGTAGAAACGGAGACTTTTTGGAAAATACCTCTCAGTTATTTTTGTAAAATTGTTTGTTTATTTGTTGTCTGTTTTTAAGTTTAAAGAGTTTCACAGTACAATTGAGATATATTTGTTGTCCTTTCCCTCATAATTTTCACAATTTTTTATTTGAAAAATAACTTCTTTCTTATATAAAGAACTGAAATAGAAAATTAGAAAACAGAATATTCTTCAAAAATGAGAAAGCACCAAAAATATTTCATCGAAGTAGAATTAAACACTGATACTTAATTATTGGCTTCTCTTAGTTCATCACTGAGCTCAAAATATATGTGTAATTTACATTCTGTTTTTAGCTAATATAATATTGTAGAGATGTCACATACATAATATTTAGTAGCTGAATATTTACATTCCTCCTTGCCGATAATTATTTCGCCAAGCTCTTATTTTGAGAAATTTCACTAATTGCCAAAGGGAATAATTTTACAGTGATACTTACAGACATGTTATTTTCCTTTTGGAGAGACTCCTATAAATAGGATTGCTGAGTGAAAGGTATGAATATTTTTAAATTTGTAAGACATGCTAATAATTTATTTCAATCAAGGTTGTGACAATGCTCACACCCACAATCAGAAAAAAAAAAGATTTATCTCACAACTAGAGATATTAAATGTTCTTTAATTAAATATAGACCACTATATTTATTTTTATGCAAATTATACATTGCTTCCTTTTATCCAGTTATCTATTGGAGATTTAATTGATGCTGATAAATTTTCTTTCTTCTTTATTTCCTTCCTCCTTTCCTTCCTTTCTTCTTTTTCTTTTCTTACTAAAAAGTTATCATTTCATATTTTCCCTGGGGTGAATTTTAAATAATTAAGCATAGTCCTTGCTAAACACAACAGAGAAGCATGTTTCTGTTTCTTCCCAGTAGTGTTATAGAAAGATTACACTAAATTTCATGCTTAGAATTTCTTTGTGATAATAGACATATTAATATTTCCTTTCCCAAACAGACCTCAAATGTGGCAGCTTTTAGCAGTAACATGCTGGGTGTTCCTTCTTGGACCTATACATTGTACTCACAAGGAAAGAAGCAAGACAAATCCTGAAGCTAATATGAATATTGTAAGTCACTCAATAAAAGAAAACTTGGAGATAAGGAATCACTAATGCATCCTTAATTATATATAATTGGTTTACATGTCTAGTTCTCAGCAGTTCCCATGGTTTCTCACCATGTGTTTTCCCCGTTTTCCATGGCATTGCTGATCTATGATTTGAAAGACCTACCTATGTAGGGCATGGAATTGTCCTTCTCCTTGTGATCTGAGCTACTGTGTGACGTGGTTAACTGAAGAGAAGGCTCATGAGATCATAATGATCGATAGCGTGTCTTTGAGTTCTTCCTCAGGCTTTATTAGAGCAGTTTCTTTATTTGGCAAGCTGTATTAGTGTAAATTTTAGTTTAGTAGTCAGGGCTGGTTTTGGTTGCTTATAATATATTTTGCAACAATTCACTGCAGAAATGTGAAATAACAACAAAGACAAATGCCAAATGTCCTCAAAAACTTTTTCCAATGCATCATTGCATATTTCTCTATATGTTATATACCAATAATGTCTCAAGGCTATTTTTATTAGATCTTAAAGCAGAATGGAACTGTCAAAGTGTTTTAATGGTGTTACTTCTTGTTCTTCTGTCTACTACACTGTAAAACTCAAGTTCACCAAAATATATCCTCAAATCCAAAATTCCTGTTTCTCCCCACATTCACATAAAATCTCTTCCTTGCTGGTATGGGTGCTTTTTGGTTCTTGTAATAAAACTAATAAACATGTATACAGCACTTACTTTGTTCTAGGCATTGTTCCAGTTGCTTTATGTATAATCATCATAAGAAATCTGTGAAACTACTGTTTTTATCTTTATCTTACAGTTGAGGAAATGAAACAAAAAGTTAAGTAACTTGCCCAGAGTTGCATAACTGACAGAGGAAGAGCTGTTTGCCAGTCTGTCTCTAGAATCTGGGTTAATAAAAACTGCTTTATTTTTCACCATAACTCATACGCACCTTCTGTGTGCCTCGCACAGGCAAATGTATAATCTGGAGGCTAAAGTTGCTTTGACTAATTCTTTCTTATTCCTGGTGTACGATCTCAGATTATTAATCTCTCTGAAATTTCATTTTCTCAACTGTAAAATGAGTATAATTCTATCTCAAAGGCCTATAGTAGGATTAATAAAAAAGAGTGCATAAACCATCCTCTATGCAAAGGACAACCTCTTCTGTATCTGTGGAGCAGTATCTGCTGTTTACACCTCTAAATCCACTCTTTTCTTTTACAACTTTCTCTTGCCCAAGAAGTTAACCTAATAAAACTAAGTCAATGAATTCCAGAGACCTTGGTTTTCCGTTCAGTTCAGCTGATGGAAATCTTGATGGGGAGACCAAAGGAGGAGGAGAATGTGGTCCGATGCTTTCAGGCCCTGGCTCCCTGGTTCGCTCACAAGGTTACCGTAGGCAGGCTTTCGTGCTCTGTGAAATGTCACAGCTCTTCTCACTGTAACTTCTCAACTTGATTTTTTGATGCTGGATTTTGCTAACCGCTCCTCCTATCTCTTTTCAGGCATAAGGCTGGTAATAGCTCACTTGTTACTAGCCACAGGGCACTACGCAATCCCCTGTGGCTTCCTGCATGATTATACTTTTTTTTTTTTTTTTTTTTTTTTTTTTTGTCACAATGCTTTAAGAGTGAACTAGGGTGCAAAGCAGGAGGTATGGTCACCTCAACTTGCCTTGTCCATGCTTTGCCTGCATTCTCCTTTGAAAATCCTCTATTAGTTAACCTGATTTTCCTGCTCTATTATGACCCAGTGCATAGATGGTTGATTTCAAGTGCTATCCTGAAATGCATGTATCAAAGTCAAGTGATTACATCATGAAGTGTGTAATTTCCTTTCCTCTTTTCAGAGTCAGATTATTTCCTACTGGGGTTATCCTTATGAACAGTATGATGTTGTGACAACAGATGGTTATGTCCTTGGAATTTACAGGATTCCTCATGGAAGAGGGTGTTCAAGAAAAACAGGTAGGATTTATTATGAAGATGTCCTGCCTAAGTTGGTAAGTCCTGGATGTGCTGGGAGTAGCAGTAAAGTTTCAGATTTTGTTCTGTAATAGAGCCAAATAGAGGAGGTAAATATCACCTCTCTCTCTGTTACTTTTTTCATTTGCATAGCCCTTTGGAATTTAAAGCAATTTCCAGATATACTGCTTAATTTTGAGAAAAACAATTATGTAATCGCATGCATATGTAATCAGATGCTTCCTGAGACATAAAGTTTATAATATGAATAATAACCACAGAGCAAATACTTACAATGCTAGACAGTCTCATTTGTTTTAATTTTGATTTAATTCTTAAAGCTACAAAGCAACTTAGCATTTTTTATCCATCCCCATGACACAGATGTTAACTGAGGCACAAAGAGGTTAATACAAAGTAGGATAGATTTTGAACCAGAGAAACTGCTGATCCCAATACCTAGATAACAATTCAATGCATTACATATAATGTAATAATCCCAACATTAAATCAATTAATAAATTAACCCCCAATGTTAACTAATTAATAATTAATATAATAACCCCAATATTAAAAAGAGAGAAATGAAGCATAGAAAGGATATATGACCTAGATTAGGGCTAGATTTCATTTTTTAATCTGCATTTGATACTGAAGAGTGTTAGGAAAGAGAATATTCGTATAAGCACTGAGGAAGATCAGACATGAATTTTTGTCATCTGTGTCCTGCAGATCCAAAGCCTGTTGTGTACTTGCAGCATGGCTTGATGACCTCTTCCAGTTGCTGGATCTCCAACCTGCCCAACAACAGCTTGGCCTTCTTTCTGGCAGATGCTGGTTATGATGTGTGGATGGGAAACAGCCGGGGAAACACCTGGTCTAGAAAACACTTGAAATTTTCACCTAAGTCACTAGAATACTGGGCCTTTAGGTAAGGAGATACTAAGAATTAAGTGTATACTTTATTCATTATATGAAAAAATGCCCTTTGTTTTTTTATTTCCTTCTATCCAAGTACACACAATGGAATCTACAAGATGGAAGTAAAGTGTCTATCAAGGCTTCCTTTACAAGTTATGAAAAATGACTTTATTTTTCCTCTGATGTTAGTGTTAAAGACCACACTTATTGTGTGTATGTGCATGTAACTTATTTATGTGTTCACTGAAGTATAATTCTTAATAATAGTTGAGGATTCATATCCAGGGAGCAGTCCAACCCACAGATGCTACCCTGTGAGAACTGTTCCAGAAATCATGAAACAGTAAACAAATGCAAAAGTTAACATTAGAAAGTTTAATTTCAGAATTATCACTTTGTCTGTCTATATCTCACAAGAAATGTACATGGTAACCTTACCAAAGAGGAAAAATGAAACCGAGCAAGGTTCTGGTGGAAAATTCTGAGAACCATGTATGCATTCATGATAAGCCAAGAGTATACCTCAGCTGCCTCATAGATGATGCTCAAATAGTGTTTATCATTGAGTAGTTACAGACTCTGGCCTCAGGAGAATGCTAAACCCCATTTCTTGAGAAAGATCCTGTGGCAATAAAGACTGATCACAGAGACTAAAAGGGTTAAGCTACAGCACTGTGAACCTCTCTGCAGCCACTGCAGCATGAGTTTGATCCCTGGCTAGTGAGGTGGCCCACATGGCCCAGCAGACCTTTCCTGTCTTACCAGCTGCTTCCTTCAGCAGTGTGTTTCAGTTGATCTGTCTGTTATGCTCTTCATTCTACTTCCCATGAGTCCTATCACCACCTCCACCTCTGGTCTGCACCTCAGTTCTGTATTCATAAATAAATAAATCTTTAAAAAAAATAGAGCAGAATTGGTAGCAACAACCCTGGGGTGCTGTCAGCTCTAGCAGTTAGGCTGGCTTGATCACAGCAACAAAACCTCTGTGCTGTGTGGGACCGCACTTCGAAGGTCACAAAGGTCATTTGTAGGTCATGACCTCATTCCTGTCTTATTCCTGGAGTCATTGGCATTTCCTGCTTCCTAAATGTGGATGTGCTGTTGCACTATTGCAAATATAAGGATGTGGTAAGTGAGAGCTTTCTCAACTACTCATGTGAAAAGAAGCACCTGAGGTGATTGATAAACACACAGATTACCAGACTCTTCTCTGGAAGTTCTGAATCAGTCAGTCTGTCTGGGCTGAGGTCTGTAATCTGAATTCTTTGTTCTGATTTTTAAATAAGTGTTCCAGGTAATTTTACTTTTTAAAAGAATCTGGTGACGCTGCTATAGAATCAAGTGAACTATGAGCTAGTCTTAGGATAATCTTCTAAAGGGCATTGCAAGTCAGATTTTTCTAATTCCAGTTTCTTAATAGGAATGACATCTTCAAAAGTTTCACAGATGGATGTTATCATATTGACTCTGGTGTTATATTTAACAAAAATCAACTGCTTACATCTGCATTTAATACATTTAAAACTTTGGGGCCAAAGAAGGAATATTCTACTAGATAGATGAATGGATGGATAAACAGGTAGAGAGAGATAGGTTGGTAGATAATCCACACCTAACAATGAAATATTTTTTCCATGTCTGTTCTTTTTTTTGGCAGTCTGGATGAGATGGCTAAATACGACCTTCCAGCCACAATCAATTTTATCATAGAGAAAACTGGACAGGAGCAACTCTACTATGTGGGCCATTCCCAGGGCACCACAATTGGTGCGTTTGAGGCAGGTGTGACCTAAGAGTGTCAGGGGATCATCTTCCATGTTCATAAAAAGTGTCAGGATTCCTTCACTCTCAGCATCTAGCTTGGGCACTTGAGCTGAGAAACCATTTTTACTCTTCAGAAACCATTTTCTCATTGCTGAAGAGTAAATATAATGAAGATGACTATGGGTGTTAGAACCCCCAGGACTGAATTTGGGCTTTATACATAAGCCTTAGAAAGAGAGATGTATTTATTCATTTGTATATCCAACACACATTTGTAACACTCCTGGTTATTTGCTGGGGAGGCAGAGATAAATATGGCACATCTCTTTTTCTTTAAAAATCTCAGTCTAGAAAGAGATACAAGCAAGAAAAGCAGACAATTACAAAGCCTAATGATTATGTCACTATCAGGGTGACGTGTGATTATCCCAGGAATACTGGGATAGCCTAGAGTCATATTGGCCAAGAGACTCATCACCCCTCTTTGCTCTTGAGTCAGCCAGAGACCATATTGTCATCAACCAAATTGCCACGGGCCTCTTTTCTGTGTCTCAGTCCTAGGTTCCTGGTGTAAAGTAGTTACTATTCTCTGCATTTTACATACATTCTCTCATTAGAAAAACAAACATTTGAGGCCATTATCATTCATATTTTACAAATGGTTGAATTTACAATAGGAATTCTTTCAACTGATGATAATATCAGATAATTCTTTTAGCTGATGATAGATTACCAGATATCAGATAATTTACACCATTGTAAATTACTTAATTCTATCCTAGAAAAACTTAGAAAGTATGATCCTAAAAATAGTACTTTGATTTTTTTTAATGTACTGCTTGTACTGTAATCTAAAATGAATGATGACTATTTTTTCCTAAATCTGTCTTCTTCCATTTCAGCTTTCATAGCATTCTCTACAAATCCAGAGCTGGCTGAAAGAATTAAGCTATTTTTTGCATTAGCCCCAGTTGTTACAGTAAAATACTCTTATAGTCCTATGAGAAAATTAACCACTCTTTCCAGAAAAGTAATCAAGGTATGTGACTTCCCTGTTTTAAATCTATGGTAATTAAAACCAACTTTATTTTATTTGCCAACATTAAGAAAAAAAATTTTTTCACTGATTTCAAGAAAAGAGAATCTAAGACATGACATTTTACAAACTTCTAGTTTGTAAATGAGAACATTGTAGGTGGTTAAGCTATACATGTAAATTTACTGATGCTCTACAATTTCACCAACAGTATTATTTTACCCAACTCTTTTCTGTGTCTACAGCCTTTTCTCTTATATTAATCCTTAATCATAGATAAGTAAGAGGTCATTGGACTAATTTGTTTGTTTAATCTTAATCATAGATAATAAGAGCTCATTTGATTAATTGACTTGTTTAATCTAGAAGGTGAAATCTCTCTCTGTTGCCTCTACGTTTTTAGGGTCAGTACACTGCAGGAGTTGAAATCAGAATAGAGAGGCAGATGGCAAAGTTTTGAAGCCTAATTAGCTGGGTAAATTGGTCAAGACCTTTGATGTTTCGTATATGAATATACTTTAGAGTCAGCCTTGCACATTATAGATCTCTTACTAGATTGCAGCTATTGCTGTTATGATTTCTAAAGATTTTTTTCTCATCACTATCAAATTTTTTCACTTGCTTACACTTCACAGACTCTCTCTTAGTGTGTCAATTCCTCAACACCTAGGGAATATTCTAGGTCCCAAACTCTCTCTGGTAGCTAATGTGATCATTTACTCAGTTGAGATCAATTTATCTATATGGGTTGGTGTGTTTTCATGTTGATGTTAACATGGGCCTCTGTCATGGCTCACTGAATGTGATCATACTGTTAGATTCCAGTGAAAGTCTGTGAAGTGAAATAATTTTTATATAAGTTAGAGATTTTGGTTGGTGAGAGATAAACAAGATTAGCCTATGATGAGTCAATTCTATATTTATACAACCCAGAATGACAAATATCAGGGGAAATGTTCCAATTTCCCTCTTATTACTCAGACTTGTTAAACCATAGAGATTTCATTCCAAGCTAATTCCCCCAAAATTGGGTAAACAAAACTTTATTTCTTGCTAAATTATTTCATTCCCAGAAATTCAAATATTTTGAGATGTTGGGATCTTTCCATTCTTCTGAATTTGCACAGCTGTGCTTCGGTAATCAATGCTTTCATGTGACTGTGATGTAGTGAATTCAATTCAGTGGAAAGATATCTAGGAGCTACTATTGCAAAGTCATGATATCAGGAAACAGGTATGACAGTATAAAGATATTGTCAATCAATGGGTATCACTGAAAATTAGGGTACAAGTAAGAGTGGTGAGAGATTTCACCAAGGAGCCAAAGGGGGACAGCCAAAGGGGAACAATTACATCATGTTAATGAGTTTAAATTTTGTTCGCAGTAGGGGGAAGCCCTTTGTAAAGTTAAGCAGAGAAATGAATTGATCATGTTTGTCTTCTTTAGAAATATTGTCCCCAAAGAGTTTTAACTTCAATAGAAGAACTATTACCACATAGGATCCATTGATTCCAAATAGAAGCTCTAGCATCAATCTAATATTTCAGTGAAGAAATTGTTAAATAAATTCAGAGGAAAGTGCTTCTATCTGTTGTAATCACAGAAGACTTTTAGGATGAGACAGTATTTGAGTTAGGGTTTAAGGACAAGTCTCAATAGGCAGGCTGATGTGGGAAAGTTTTCTAAACTAAGAAGGAAACAGAAGCAGCATTGAAGTAGCAAAGCACAAGCCTTGGAAACCACATGTCAAGTCTTTTAGGGGACTTTAAATTTGTGAAGAGCAGTATGAGAAATAATATTGGAAATGCAGCAGTAGATTCTGAATGGACTTAAGATTCTAAATGGTAATGAACGACCATGGAAAAGTATTTGCACAGAGCAATGACACACATAAAATCTTTTTTTAGAAAGATTGTCCCGGGAACCAAATAGAAGTGGATGGGAATAAAGGATATCAAGAGCCGCAAAGATGAGGAGAGTGGGTGTGGGATTCTTACTACACTTCAGCTGATAGGTGCTAAGTTAGGTCAATGAGACATTAGGATGGCTGGGCCTTCTCTCCTGCTATCTAAATGTTCCCAGGATGTAATGTACAACATTTTATAATTAATAACACACACTTAAAATTTGCTGAGAATAGATCTTATATGCTCACCATAAAATACAGTTAATTCTGTGAGATGATGGATGTGCTGCTTGTCTTAAAATTCATAAAAATGTCATAGTTTATATTTATATCAAATTAGCAAATCAATAATCTTCATACAGTTTATATACATATAATTATAGTTGTCAATTATCTCTCAATAAAGTTATAAAAAAACAAACAAGTAAATAAAATTGTATAGAATTCTCCAGGTTATTTGGGAGAGTCATCAACTTAATATGTGTCTCAGCATCATACCTGGACTCTACTAGGTGCTCAATAAACATTACATACCATTAACTGATTTTATTTTAGAATCAAAGTCATGGCATTGGGTAGTTCCTACGTTCTGTTTACCAATTACTTATCCTTTCTCTCCTTCCCTTCCCTTTGCCCCAGTCTTTGTTTACTGCTCCTATTATTAAATTGAGGTGTGCACAATTATACAGGAAGAGCCACAATTTGGCAAGTAAATTAAATAATCAGTTGGTATCATCCAAGAGACCCAGTGATTGTGACAAATGAAGAAGAAGGGCGACAAGTTAGATAATGGCTGCAGTGGCTAATTATTGCTCTCTGGACTTACGGAAATATGACTTAAACTAGGTTAGCATGCTATAATCTCTGCAGTTTCTCTGTCTCTCTTCCCTCCCTTTTTCCTGCCTTCCGCCCTCTGCCATAAAGGGACAGTAAAGTTAAGGTATAGCATATTTTACTTTACTAATTCTTAGTAAATCAAATATTCCATCAAAAGACTATTATGTTTTTTTACTCATGCCCCAATAAATAACACACAGTAGGAATCTACTAGATTCAGTTTGCCAAAGATAATATAAGATACTGTAGTACATTAGTATAATAAAAAAATAAGTGATAGCTATTATTGTTTTTCAGTTGGAATTGTCAGTTAATAAAGAATTCCAGGAGAAATATATGACATATTTTTTATAAATGTAGTAAACCTTTATATTTTGATAATCAAAAAAACATTTTTTTTTAAGCCTCCCTAGTGGCCTAGGGGTTAAGTCTTAGTGTTATCACTGCTATGGCCAGAGTTTGATCCCTGGCCAAGGAGCTAGCCCACGTGGCACAGCAGACCTCTCCTGTCTCTCGTGCTGCTCCCCTCAGCAGTGTATTTCAGTAGATCCTCCTGTTATGCTCCTCACTCTGCTTCCGGCGAATCCTCTCACTCTCTCTGTACCTCTGGTCTGCACCCCAGTTCTTCTATGCAAACAAACAAACAAACAAACAAACCATGAAACATTTTCTAGCTTCATATCTTAATTTACTATCCTCTGATTATAAAAGGAGTCATTGTGAAACAAAGCAACATTATAGAGGGCTTAGATACTAATTTATGTCATAATTTAAATGGATTCCTAAAGTTCAAAAAGATAAGTTGAAATCACAACATTGTTGGAAATTCTACTACTAAAGTTTAATTTTTTTGTAGGAAGCATTTGCCTCTAGAAAGAGCTTATTAAAAGATTTTGGAACGAATGACCTCTCATGTCTGTATCAGTCAATAGTTACAATAAGAGTCATTGATTTTAGAATGTTTGATTGGTTCAAGGAACCATACTAGGGGCATTTTAAACATGACCTGTTATCTTTATAGCAGTCCTTTCTAGTGGATAGACTCCAGAATGAGATTCCAAAGTCTTATCAGTTTCCTCTGGGAACAAGTTTTTCAGGGGGCATCCAAAAACAACCCAAATTGAGAATCTTGGGAATTGCATCAAGAAGTAAGTTGGGAGAACTATAAAGATGAAATGTAACTGGTTTCTTGGTTTCACTGAGAACTTGTGCTGAGCAGATATCACTTCCGTTCCAGTATATTTGAAATAATTTGTTCTTGATTCTTGACATCCCCATATATGAAATTTGATGATATCTTAAATTGATATTGCAGGGATTATTTGGTGACAAGATGTTCAGACCTCATACATTTTTTGACCAATTCTTTGCTACCAAGTTCTGCAGCAAGAAGCTATTTCATCACATGTGCAGCAACTTCCTATTTAATGTGGGTGGATATGATGCAAACAACTTAAACATGGTAGGTGTAAGAGTTAGGTGGAGGAAAACACTTGTTTGTTAAAAGAGGAATGAGAATTCATTCTAGATTACACAGAAGCCACATTTCAGGGTCTTCTTTTGACTTCTGGACTATGATTGACATGGTCATGGCCTCCAACCAGAACAGTCTACCTCCTTTATTAGGAAGAGTTGAGAAGATTTTGTGGATGAACATTCCCACTAATGCTTGCTGTTATTCAAATTACCACACCGGGGGGGGTAAAAAATCCTTCATTTAGATGAATCATATGGTTTTGAAAATTATCTTGAGCCCTATCTCAGATGTCCTAGAACAGAATTTAAGATAGTGAGCCCAGACATTTATTCTTTTTATTTTGTTTTTACCAATTTTCCACTTTGATGGTAATTTGAAAGTAGTCATTTGGGGAGTTACTTATTTCTTTAATCCAAAGTTATAAATGGATGGTTCTTCAATGACAGTTATAGAGTCACTGTTCAAGGGGTACTGAGTGTTGGGGTACTTTCCAAATTAATTGAGATCCCTTCATTCCTGGGCAACCACTGTTTTGAAGGGTGAAAGGGACAAAACCAAAAAGCAACTCTTTAATACTCTTTAATATTCTCTCCTAGAGAGCAGATACATTTGAAACGATACAGATCTCATATGGTCTCCATTTAACTGGGAGACTTCTACCCAGAACCTCCTCTCCCTGTCAGGGGAAAGCACTGATTAACAGTCCCCTTGCTTTTCTGCAAGATTTATGAAAAGATTTTTTATGTAAAGCATGCCTTAGTTAATGTCTTTATATGTTCTTTTTTCACTTTCTCAGTTAACTAGAGAAACTATGTTTGCTTGTCACTTACATAGAAACATACCATGACAATCGAGGCATACCATAAAAGCAGGGCTAAGTAAAAAAATCATTAAAAAACAAATAGAAATCATCTCCAAATCATCCTCTTGCCACGGCTTAAGAGTTGGCTAAATACAAACTTCACAAGTGACATCTCTGACTAGTTACTGGGGGCCCTCATGGTACGGCTATATAGTCAGATTGCTTTCTTCCAATGTTGAGCACAATGACATTTATGGTGCCTAATGGACCCTCCCTGGTGGTGCAGCGGCTTAAAACATAACACTATAAAGCTATCGCAGCCACTGCAGCAGGAGTTCGATCCCTGCCCAGGGAGGTGACCCACATGGTGTGTCAGACTTCTCCTGATCCGACCACTGCTCCCCTCAGCAGTCTATTTCAGCACATTTGCCTGTTCTGTTCCCCACTCTGTCGCTGGTAAATCCATCATCTCCCATATCTTTGGCTTGTTCCCCAGTTCTGTATGTCTAAATAAATAAAATTTTTTAAACATGCTTCTTTTAGTGGTGCATAGCCAGGTATGCATAAATAACATTGTTGGAAATTTGAAAACATATATATGTCCAGCACGCACCCTAGAGATTTTCATATAGATTCATAGGTTTGGGTAGCACCTAAGTAGCTGAATTTCTTTAAAGCACACTTTTGATGCTCACTTCATGGAACCATCATTCCTGTGACTCTATTTTTTGAAAAATAGAATACAATTGAAAATATGAAAGTATCAAATTTTTACTTTCAGAAAAAATCTGAATGTTAAGAGAGGTTGAAATGTTAGATGGATGATATCCCATAGGCTTTCAAAGAACCTGGTAGAATATTTATGTCATTAAGTTAGAAAAAGAAGGAACCAGATCTTTTCTCCATGTCTTACGATCAACAGTTTCTCAGAATGTCTTTGGGGAATGAGCACAAAGTGAAGGAGTAGTTACTGGGACTTCTATCCCTTGATTTCCTATGTTCCTGGATCTCCCTGTGGTAATACTGTAAAGAAAATTTGCTTTACAGTCTGTCTTTAACCGAGGGTTTTAGCCAAGACAGAATAATAGAGCTAGGGAGAGGGAGATTCTTAAAGATGGGTTTCTTTGGCTGATTTTTGATATGCTGCTGATCTGTCTTCATGTGCTTATTCTTTAAAAATCAACTTTACTTGTGGTATAATGGTGTGATTATCTGATTTGCCTCCAGATGAAAAGTAATAATTTTACTTTACAGAGTCGCTTGGATGTTTATTGGGCACACAGCAGTGCAGGAACATCTGTTCAAAATATGTTGCACTGGGCCCAGGTATGTGCCTCCATATGTCACACACACACACACTCTCTCTCTCTCTCTCTCTCTCTCTCTGTTGGATCCTGATGAGAACCCTCAGAGAGTTCACTATAGGATTTTTCAGGCACTCACTACTGTTGGGCTGATGTTTCTGAAATTGATACTAACTCATTTTGATTTCATTTATTTCATTTATTTATATATTGTTATATATACTAGGGTTTGGATCTGATTCCCAAATAAGCTGACATAGGAAATCAAGGGATAAAAATCCCAAATAAGTTGCCTGGTCTAGGGAATACTTGTATTTTCTCTTTTGAGAAATCAGCATTTCTTACAAAACTTTACATAATATGATACAAGTCATTTCAGAAAGTTCTGTGTATCCCCGATTAAAACATAAGACATTTCAGATTGGAAAAGGTATATTATTTCAAAAGCTTTTGTTGTTTTGTTTTACTATACAACTAAATATTTGAAAAATTGAGAAATAAAGTTTGACTGGTGTAGCTTTCTGAGTCTTTTGTGTGTGTGTATGTGTGTGAGTGCAAGAGAGTTTTAATATATCTGAGATCCTCAGTTTTCATTTAACTTAAGACTCTCAATACATTTGTTCCATATTTTATTTAATTTGTTTAAGATTTATTTATTTATGCAATGCATACAAGAGCTGGGGTGCAGGCCAGACGTGGTAGAGGTGAGAGGAGCCACAAGACAGAGTGGGGAGTAGAATAGGGAGATCTACAAAGTACACTGCTGAGGGGAGCAGCAGGCAAGACAGGAGGTCTGCAGCACTGTGTGAGTCAGCTCCCAGACCAGGAATCGAACTAATGCTGCAGTGACTGCAGATAGCTTCATAGTGCTGTAACTTAACTTCTTGCACCACCACGGAGGTCCTGTTCCATTATTCAAAGCTGAGAATCAATGCTTTAAAAAGACAAGACAAACTAAAACAAACAAAAATATTTTAAAATGCCAATAAACACTTATATATCAATCATCACCTTAAACATAAGTAGCCCGAACTCACCAGCCAAAAATGCAGAATGGCTGAATGGACTTAAAAACAAAGCACAACCTTTGGTTGTTCGTAAGACACTCCCCTAACCAACAAAAACAGAAATAGACCTAGAATTAAATACTGGAAGGTAATTTTACAAGCAAGTTGCAACCAAAAATAATCAGAAACTGCTATACTTATATTTGATAACATGTCCTCAATTAGGAAAGGTAATAAAATATAAAGAACGATACTGTGTTGTGTTTAAGGGTCTAACACAACAAGAGAAATAATACTTATAAGTATAAATATCATACCTAAATCAACTTGAAAATGAGAAGATTCTTTGAAACAAGATTCAAAGTTAATAGAAGGAAAAAAATAATTTAAAACATGAGTGGAAATAAATCTAGTAGGATCAAAAAGGCTAATCAAAAAATATCAATGAAATTAACAACTGGTTCTTTAAGAAGTAAACAAAATAGATAAATCCCTAGATAGGTTAACTGAAAGAGAACAAAAAAGAGAATTAATGTTAATAAACAGGATCACAAATAAAAAAGAAGTCAGGATAGATAATGCAGAAAAACAAAAAATTATAAGAGATTACTAGAAACAACTGTAAAAAAGTATTCTTTAAAAATGAATTTCTAGAGACCTCCCTGTGGCTCAGGGGGTTTAGCGTCAGCACTATGCAGCTATCTGTAGACACTGGCGACAGAAGTGAACCACAGGGCATATTAGGCCTCTCCTGACCCATTCACTGCTCCCCTCAACAGTGTACTTCCATCAACCTGCCAGTTCTGCTCCCCACTTTGTCTCTGGTGAATCCTTTCATGCCCCCACACACAGCTCTGGCCTATATAGTTCTTGTATATACAAATAAATACATATTTTTTTTTTAAAAAAAAGAACTTTTAAAAAAGTCATTCAAAAAAGAAGTCAATAGAAACTACAGGGAAAAATATTAAAAAGTCATAAAAGATGATTTGAATGACTGGAGATAAATTTCATATCCCTGAATGGAAGGACTGTACATTGTAAAGTAGTCAGTTCTTCCCAAATTATCCTAAAGGAAAATAGGAGATTTAAGCTATGCTAGCAAATGGTAGAAAATCTTAATGGTAGAAAATCTTAAGATTCAAAAAATTAGAGCTTTTTCATGCAGGGAAGCAGGGGTTACATGAAAAATCTGGCGAATATACAGGGTTTAAGAAAGACAGGATGGGCCACTCAAAAGAGATGAATTATTATCTCCCAAGGCAAGACCCTGCCTGCAGACAGTTCATCTGCTTTAAAGTAGCCAGTATTTAACACAATGTTTAGTTAGCAATTCAAGAAAATGTTATAGATAACTTGCCTCAGATAGCTTGAAGATTTCTGAAATTCTTTGAAGTGCTCCCTCCACAGGAAATGCCATCTTCAATTTTCCAGAGGATTGTCTGGGACACAGTGCCTCCTACTGGTGAGGAGACAGGTAGACCCGCAGAGGGACATAAACTTCAGCATAACGCAACTTCATTTTCACATCCCATGTGTACTTACTTGCTATTCATAAATCCAATTTCTTTCAGTCTCACTGAATTCTCATAATAATCTTTCAGTGGAGGCATTCCTAGCTTCATATTCCAACTGTGAGGGTCAGTCCCTTATAGTGCTCACAAATGGCTGCTTTTAAGAACTCTTCAGTATTTTTTTTTTAAAGATTTATTTATTCATACAGAACTGGGGTACAGGCCAGAGATGCGGAGAGTGAGAGGATTCACCAGGGACAGAGTGGGGAGCAGAACAGGTAGATAGACGAAGTACACTGCTGAGGAGAGCAGCGGGCGGGTGAGGAGAGGTCTGCCGCGCCACGTGGAGCGCCTCCGGGGCAGACAGGAATCGAACTCATGCGGAAGGGGCTTTAGCTTCTCAGTGCTGTGCTTTAACCCGCTGCACCATCAGGGAGGGCCCAGAACTCTTCAGTTTTAACAGAAAATTGTCTTCAGAGTAGAAATAGATGGAGTAGAAATAAATAAATAATTTATTCCTAAATTACATAGATCTTATTTAATGCTCGCATTCCTATGAGAAGAATGATATTGTCATTCCTTTTTTCCAGGTAAGAAAACAATTTAGAGAAAGCTCTTGCGCTGAATCATGAAATCAAAATGCATTAAGTGGGTCTTAGCACTATCAAGCTACTTCCAGTCACTGCAGCATGAGTTCAGTCCTCAGCCAGGGAGCTGACCCACATGGTGCAGCAGACATCTCCTATCTCACCAGCTGCTCCGTCCAGCAGTGTATTTCAGTAAATTCTCCTGTTTCTGCTCCCCTCCCCACTATGTCTTTGGTGAATCCTCTCAATCCCTGTACCTCTGGTTTAGACCCCAGTTCTTGTATGCATAAATAAATTAAAATAAATCTTAAAAAAAAAAACACCAAAAAACCCAAAACCAAAATGCATTAAGCCTAGATTTAGGCAAGGTCTACTTGATGCTTAAAACCAAGAGCTTGACTAGCACCTTCTATTGAGAAAAAGCCTACTGAATTTCAGTAGCACCACATTGCTGCCTCTGTCCAGATAAATTAGTTGGAATTAACTGAAACTAAAAATCAGTATTAAGATCCTAAGAGTGAAAAAATATCTGAGAATCAAATCTTTTTGGAGAGTAGAAAGTGCTTGAGGTAAAATGTGAAAATTATTTGCTTTCATTCTACATGGTGGCAAAGAGCAGGAAAATAGATCCCGAGGTATATGAGTGGTTTTATTCTAATATCTGAAGTCCCACAACTAAAATGCAAAAATGGCCCTGTATAGTGTCTCTGCCCTCGGCCTGTGGACTTACATCACAGTAGACTGCTTTGTCCTGCCGGTACGTACCACACCTCAGCAGAAAGCCCCAGGCCTCTGAGAGTGACTTTCAAGAGTAACAAAAATGTTTAAGAGGAGGAGCTACAGTGGAATATTTTAGATTAACTGAAAAAAAGAATATGTATAAAATTACTTGATAATAACAGCAACATTTTTAATATGCATAATATGAAACTGGTTTCTTAAAAAAAAAAAAAGATTTATCAAAATTTCTGAAGCCAAGATAATGAAGAATCATTCAATTCATTGCCCTTTAAGAAATTTCTCTGACAGTAAAGATTGAAGATTTTCACTGGGAAATCAAAGGGAAATATAAAAATATATGTAATTACAGGGAAATATATAAAATATATTTATATAAAATATATAAATCAGTTCCCTGAATTAGTATCAAATTTTATCATTTTAATTATTTGGCTTATTAATTTTTATTGAATTTTAGCTCAAGTGCTATCCAGTGGGACATGTCAATTCTCTGAATTTCTCATTTGCTGACTTTAAATGTACACTGTTTTATCATTTTCATGTGCTTATTATTTGTATTTTATTATAGGCTGTTAACTCTGGTCAGTTCCAAGCTTTTGATTGGGGAAATCCTGATCAGAACATGAAGCACTTCCACCAGGTACTATAATAACAAGCAGCAGCATATTGCAAATGAACTGATAAAAATAATATCCATTCATGAAGCAGCTTCAGGCCCCACTCACTATGCTAGATATTTATATTCATCAGATGCTATTCCAAGGAGTTCTTAACATTTGTCAGAGCATTATTTCTAGTCTTCACGATGTACTTGCAAGGATAATGTTATCCACATTTTTAAAGAAGCTCAGACAGGTTAGAGAAATTGTCAAAATTACTGAACTTGTAAAGAGCCACACCTGGGTGCTGGGTGTGGTGTGTAACATGCATCCAAAGAGGTGTGATTGTACATCTCTGAATCATAGAGTGTTGTAAATCAATGTTACCTCAATATGTTACCTCAATAACAACAAATAAAATTTAAAAAGAAGTGCAATACTGCCTATGGGTTCCTGGATCTAAAGTCCATTCTTCTACTACACTTATATATATTTTTTTAAAGATTTATTTATTTGTGCATACAGAACTGGGGTACAGGCCGGAGGCTCAGAGGCGGCGAGAGGCTTCACCAGAGACAGAGTGGGGAACAGAACAGGCAGCAGAACAGGCAGATCGACGAAGTACACTGCTGAGGGGAGCAGCGGGCTGGTCAGGAGAGGTCTGCTGCGCCATGTGGTCACCTCCGGGGCAGGCGGGAATTGAACTCATGCGGAAGCGGCTTTAGATTCTCAGTGCAGTGCCTTAACCCGCTGCGCCACCAGGGAGGGCCATACTACACTTATATTTTTCTCAAAAAATAGAAGCTCTTAACAGTTGACTAAGACTGTGTTAAAGAGACAAAGACACACTATCTTTCTTCCAAGGCGTATTCCGTCATCTCTTATCCATGTTTCACAGAATGAACTAACACTACCCAAATATTTCTTTGAGATGCTATTTACTTCTCATAAAAGAACAACAGGGACCTCCCTGCTCCCTGGTGGCACTGGAGTTAAATTTCAGCACTATCACACTCTGACCACTGAGGCCTAAGTTAGATCCCCAGCCAGGGAGGTGGTCCACATGGCACAGCAGACCTCTCCTGTTTCACCCACTGCTCCCCTCAGCAGTGTATTTCAGTCCATATGTCTGTTCTGCTCCCGCTGTCTCTGGTGAATCCTCTCATCCCACACATTCCTGTGTCTTTGGCCTATCACCCAGCTCTCTATGCAGAAATAAATAAATAAATCTATACAAAAAGGAACAACATATGGATCATCAAAGACATACCAGGTAGAAATATCACTTTTAGGTAGAAGCAGTGTTAATTGCCAGATAATGGTGTCTCAAGATATTTCTTGACATTATCTATAAAAGGCTTTGGAGAATATAGTAAAGGCAGATATGTGTTATTGTTGATCTAAGTATAGAAAAAAATTCAGTAACAATTTTGACTTCAAAATAATCAAATAGTCATCAAAAATACATGGAGTTTTCAAGTCAGGTGGAAATTTAGAAATTTAAAAAAAATTATTGAGTGCTATCATAACTACAATAATGGAACTACAAAGCTTCAACTTGTATGAAAAAAATCTGATTTTTCTCCTAACCTGTTATAGTTTTAAGAGTGTGTGGGTGTCCCTACACACAAAGACATGCACTATGTCAAAATACTATGTCAAAATAGTATTTTGTCCTGACCTACCAAAAGTATATAGCTGCTTTAGGAAAAGCTTTTGAAGTGAGAAATTTTCCTGCAAGACTCAGATACCTGCTTAGCTGAGAATAGAGCCACAGTATAAATTTTATCAAGATGCTTGCAGATTCTATCAAATTCATAATTATTCAAGGTCAATTATGAATCTTTTACTTGGGACTTTGGGAGAAAACCCAAAACAGTTTGAACAATAAAAATGCTTTAAAAACAATAAGTTTAGTCCCAAGTATAAGTAATAAGACCATAAATAAGACAGATGAAATTACCAATGTAATCATCAATCCTTTATTATAAAGAACAAAATAATTCTTAGCCAAAATCCACTATACTACTTGGGTTTTGATCTTGATATTCATTTTTGCCTGTGTCTTCTAAGCTTGCCCATTTATTCTTAGGAGGGAACTAAATCATTGCAGTAAAGGCATTCTACTTCCAGACCCTCAGGGGCACTTTTGGTCTTAAAGTTTACTAATATTTGTTGCTAACTCTTGTGTTGCTGTTCTATTATTCATCTCTCTCCATCTTTGCACTAAATATGTGTGTTCTACATTATTGTCATATTGTGGCTTATAGGAAATAAATAATTTAGTAATATATATTTGGTCTTTAGCCACAATTCCTGGCTCAGAGCTCCTCAAATCCTTTGGAATTTCATAAGTATTTAGAGTGATAAAAAGTGTCTCTTGTTATGTTAATGAGATCATTTTTGTGGAAGCACTTGAGAATGGGTTGGTTGACAGGACAATAGACTGTAATATTAGAAGGTTGCAACTTCCAGACCCATTCCCCTGAGTCCTTGCCAGAGACAGTGGCAGCAATTATCTTGATT
>NW_004567112.1:54374036-54423696 GCF_000260355.1 Condylura cristata
TATATATATATATATACTCTCATATATATATATGTATATACACATATATACACACACACATATGTGCATTTCTAGTAAAGTTCTTTGCATTTGTGCACATAAATAGATTTCTTTAGAGCTCTAATTGGGTCCCTTGGTACCCCTCTCACTCACATACTAAAATTTTGGAGAAATTTCCAGAATCTGGGCATACCTGTAGAGGACATGGAGACTATGTCTTTTTCTCATATCTTGTCCTATGCATATCTTCCATCTGGCTGTTTGTAAGTTTTATTCTTTGTAATAAATTGGTGTGATCTAGTGAGCAGATGGATTTCCTGAGCTCTGTGTGCCATTGTGACAAATTAATCAAACTCTTATGAGGTTGTCCTGGGGACCCCTAAGTTATCCAAGGGTATCAGAAGCACAGCTAGTACTTTGGGCTTGCAATTATCACTGGAGGTCTGAGGAGGAGGTCATGGGAAACTCCAGTGTAGTCAGCTGGTGGTAACCTGGGCATGATGCTGGCTTCTGAAGTGGTAGTTGTCTTAAGAGGGTGAACCTTCTACCTGTGGAAACTGATGCTATCACTAGGTCAATAGAGTCAGAATTGAGTTGAATTCTAGACACCCAGCTGGTGATTGAGAATTGTTTGCTGGTGTGTGGAACCCTGCTCACACACTTATTGTACCTGAGGTATAGGACACTAATTCAATGATTTTGAGAAAACTAGCATCAGGACTGTTAGACTAGCACAGACAGGACAGGGAGGGAGAGAGGCCCCTTGACCGTGTGGACTACTGATAGTGTCCAGAAGGAGGTAGATGTCCTACCAACAGGACTCCACCCACATTCCTGGTTGGGCAGACTTGGGGTCTTCTGGGTCTGGCCTGGAGCTTGGCTGTTCCAAGCTTTAACCTTCCCCCCTTTATAACCCTTGGGTATAAATTCCTCCCTGTACCCCACTGATATGGCCCCTCCTCCTTGGATTCCAGCAGCTGGCCCCAATAAACCTCTCTTTTCTGAGATTGCTTGTGTGGACACCTTTTGGCAACACCTTACAAGGATTAGCATCCTCCCTCTTCCTTTTTTCCTTTTCATTCTGTTACCAGTTTCATTTTGTATTTGGGAGCCTGCATGAAGTTTTCTTGAGTACATTTTCCTTTGCACGCACTACTGCCCTTGCTAATCTGCACTCATCTCCTTCCCCGCCCTTGGCATTGTCTTCTCAGAACAACACATTCTCATTTACTACTTGCTGCTCAGCTCAGATCCAGCCCATCCAGTGCTGAAGTGCAATATTCAAAATACTATGTAATGCAAAGGCTTGAGCACCAACCCACGCAGAGACAGTAAAATCTGGAATGGCTGAGCCGGGGGGCTCTACCTGAATATCATCCTCCTAAGAGAATTTGACTTACACAATCACCAAGTCAGAAGTTTCCCCATGGAGACCTAAGAAACCTCTCCCTATCAAAGCTGCTACCATATCCTAAAGGTCTGTGCTTTTGTTCGTGGTACCTTTCTTTCAGTTTGCTGCCAAAACTAATTATGATGTATTGATCTCTTCAGGTTGGCAAAAAAAAAAAAAAAAAAGTACCATATAAAGAGTGGCTTAAACAACAGGGAGTAATTTTTTACAGTTTTGGAAGCTCGAAGTCTGAGGCCAGGATGACAGCAGAGTTGGGTTCTGGTGAAGGTGCTCTTTCTGCCTGCCAGAGAGCTCCCTTCTCACCTGGGCTCACATGGCCTTCCCTTTGAGTGAGTGTGGAGAGAGAGTGTGCTCCCTACCACTTTTCATACAACCACTAATCCTGTTAGATCTGGACCCAACCCTATAACCTCAGTAAACCGTAATCACCTCCTAAAATGACTGTCTCTATATATAGTCACATTCCGGCTAAGGCTTCACCATCTGAATTTTGGGAGGAACATAACTTGGCACAAAACAAAACTTGGTACATAGTATATGGTAGTAGTCAAGACACTTTTGTTGAAAGGAGCAGAATACAGGCCCTCCCAGTAGCACAGTGGGTTAAAGCACAGCACTAAGAAACTTAAGCCACTTCTGCATGAGTTCGATCCCAGCCTGCCCCGGAGGTGACCACATGGCGTGGCAGACCTCTCCTGACCCGCCTGCTGCTCCCCTCAGCAGTGTAATTCGTGGATCTGCCTGTTCTGCTCCCCACTCTGTCCCTGGTGAATCCTCTTACCCTCCGCTTCTCTGGCCTGTACCCCAGTTCTGTATGAATAAATAAATAAATCTTTAAAAAAAAAAGAAAGAAAGAAAGAAAGTAGCAGAAAACAGGTCTATTTTAGGTTAATAGTGCTGTGCCACAGTGGGAAACTCAGTGCAGCCTGAACTTAGACCCTGTCATCACAGCTCTTACTTTCTCCCCACCCTCTCAATTCCAACTGCATATGCTGTTTCCACTCCAGGCTTCTTCCAAGACAAGATGGTGACTGGGTGTGCTTATTTTGTATAATTTTTTTAAAAGATTTATTTATTTGCACACACGGAACTGGGGTGTAGATCAGAGGTACAGGGTCAGTGAGAGGATTCACTAGAGACAGAGTGGGGAGCAGAACAGGCAGATTGAGAAAATACACTGCTGAGGAGAGCAGCGGGTGGGTCAGGAGAGGTCTGCTGCATGTGGAACACCTCTGGGGCGGGGATCAAATTTGCACTGAAACGGCTGTGGCTAGCTTCGCAGTGCTGAGCTTTAGCCCTCTGCACCACCAGGGAGGGCCCTAGTTTGTATAATTCTTTCAGTGAACACTCAATATTTTCTCAATAGTTTACAAAAAAATTCCAGAACTTTAGTCCTCTGTCATCATGTGCTCATTTTTCATCCAATCACTATCGCAAAGAGAATGCGCAGTAACTGTACACAGTTGGAACTAGCCTGCCTGGGTCACACTGGAACCAGGGAATTGGAATCTGTTAAATCAGCACAAGAAAAGTTGTGTTAGTATCACAGCTACTCTATTTCTCTATAGCAGACTAGATCATTTTTCACATCATATTTCAATGTCTGTTTTCATGCATTGATTTCAATGGTCCGTGTAGAGTCTGTTCTAGTATCAGTAATTCTCTGAATCTGAGTTTCTGTATGCATATTAGATGCATATTCCCTTTATGCATCTAGTATTATGTTTGAAAAGGACATATTCTTAGACCAAGTGCTAATATAATGCCCCATAAAAGAAGGACCAGAAAGAGAAGGATAGGGAGGTAGGGGTTAGGAAAGATGGAAAGAGAGAGAAAGAGAGGAAGGAAGGAAGAAGGATGAAAATGAGCCATTTTCCACCTCTCCTAATAGGATCCTTTCCTATTTTCCCATTGAGCAAGTCAAGAATATAATGGTTTTCTTTTAAAATTCACAATTCACATTATTGTGCAAAAGTGTTTTCAAGTATATTTTTAACATATTCATGTTCATATGTCATTAAGTGTATCCTAATTAAACACTTTCAGCAAGTTTTGGGAAACTTGCTTAACAGCTGATCTTTAATACTCCTTCTATAATGTGGTGACATTTTTTTTTCTGTCTCTTTATTTAGCTTACACCTCCCATATACAACGTCACTAAAATGGAAGTTCCAATAGCTGTGTGGAGTGGGCAACAGGATCCAATTGCTGATCCCAAGGACATTGATAATTTGCTCCCTAAACTTTCCAGGCTTATTTATTACAAGTTAATCCCACACTACAATCATTTGGATTTTTACCTTGGAATGGATGCACCCCAGGAAATTTACCAAGACCTCATTAGATTAATGGTGGAATATTTGTAAAGTTAAATACACTTTGCATTTTCTAAGCAAGCAGATTTTCATAGCAATAAGGTAACACCCTGACAGCTATGTCAAGTAGCCAGCTATGTCAAGATAGAGCAAGCAACATGTAGGTGAACTTCAGCTCTATCACTAGCAAAATAGCAGGCCTCTCAATCAGAATACATACCACGAAATGAATTCTGCCTAAAACCTGAATGAACTTGGACACCTTATCATCTCAGGAAACATTCAGTTGAGAAAGCAGCCTGAACAACATCTGGACAACATCTGGAATGCAGATTGGTAAAACCCTGAGCAGAGGACTTGGCGATGCTGGGCCTAGACTATTGACCCACAGAAACAGTGAGATAATAAATATGTACTAAGTGACTAAGCATATGGTGATTGTTTTTATCAGCAACAGTAAATTACTACTACTACTACTATTAATAATAATAGGAGCTATTATTATGATGATGATGTCATTTGGGTTAAAAGTTTGAGAGACCCTGTTCTTGTTTCCCTTTGTCTTATTTCCCTGGGCCTTTGGAAATTCATTGACTATTTCTTGTTTTGTGGATGTACTAATGATTGATTTGATCAGTGTGTGTCGGAAAATCATCATTTACCTTCATTTCCTCATTTTATATTTTCTTCTTGTGATAAAAATCTTAGCATGAGATCTGCCCTGTTGATTGATTTTTTTAAGTATATAGTGCAGTATTATTAATTATAGGCACAATGTAGTTCAGATCTGTAGAACTTATTTATTTTGCATAACTGGAAATGTGTAACTATTGGCAACTACTTTCTCCCTCCCCCCGCCATGCCTGGCAACCACCATTATACTCTCTGTTTTTATGACTTTGACTATTTTTAGATAATTCATTTTAGCGAAATTAGGCAATATTTGTCCTGTGATTGCCCTTGAGTTTCACCTTTGCGGTAGGGGAGGAGTTGTTTTGTTTTTGTTTTTGTTTTTGTTTTTTTAAGATTTATTTATTTATTCATACAGAACTGGGGTACAGGCCAGAGATGTGGAGGGTGAGAGGATTCACCAGGGACAGAGTGGGGAGCAGAACAGGCAGGTCAACTAAGTACACTGCTGAGGGAAGCAGTGGGTGGGTCAGGAGAGGTCTGCCAGGCCATGTGGATCTCCTCAGGGGCAGGCGAGAATCGAACTCATGTGGAAGTGGCTTTAGCTTCTCAGTGCTGTGCTTTAACCTGCTGCGCCACCAGGGAGGGTCCAGGGGTTGCTTTGTTTTTAAGGCTGACTAATATTCCATTATACATGTCCGTTCTTTACCCATTCATCCACTAGTGGATATTTGCAGTGGCTCCACATCTTGGTTATTGTTCATAAAGCTGTGATAAATGTGGGAACACAAATAACCAAGAGTTGGAAACAACCTAAGTGACAACAGACAGATGACTGAATAAAGAAGAAGTGGTACATATACAATATCTGTACACACATCCACGATGGGATATGACTCGGCTATTAAAAAAGAAAAGATGAAATCCTGCCATTTTCAATAACATGGACAGACCTAGAGGCTTAATGAAATAAGTCAGACAAAGAAAAACAAATACCATATGATTTTCACCAGATGTGGTGCATAAAGAAACAGAACAAATGAATGAACTATATAAAGCAAACAAAATAAGCTGCTAGACTATAAGACCAAATTAGTGGCTACCAGAAGTGAAAGGGGGTAAGGTTGATAAATCATGTAAAAGGGGTCACTTGTATGGTGAAGAATAGAACTGGATTATTAGTGGTCAACTTTAGAGTAGTATCCATGGAGATACTGATTTATAATGATGTACAACAGAAACATACTTTATAATGAGAGTTACTTTAATAAGAATTACAAACACAGTAATGTAGATATCCCTGTAATAAACTGTTATCAATTTCTTCATAAAGATGCATCATTTTCTTCCTACAGATATCCAGAGTGGCTGCATCAATGGTAATTTCAATTTTCTGAGGAATCACTGTCTTTCAAAGTGAGTTTTTCATTGCTCTATTCCTTTAATGTTGCTTTATTCCTTTAAATGGGGCTAGAAAATCTAGGGCAGTCAGTTCATTCAGTTGCAGTTATATTTAATAGCTTTAAAGCTCATTTTCCATCTCTTTGAGGACAGATCTAGAATCATCTCTCTTCTAAAGAAGTTTTGCCTTATTACTGGGGCATGTTCTTTTGTTTTTTGGGGATACTGTGGAGCTGCCCTGTGTTTTCAAAAAGGTCTTTCCACACACTAAGAATTGTCTTACCTACATTTTCCAGGCAATGTCCTTTCATTGGAAGTGATGCTCATTCTTACAGAATTTCACACTTTGCATGGGCAGAAGACGATAGAGCCAGAGTCCAGGGCCCACCTCCCCTATTTCTGGCAAAAATTTTATTGTCCTCAACCTCCCTGAATTATAATCTCTATCTCCTTAAACTGGCCAAACCATTGTTCTTTTGTTGGATTTCCTACCTTTGCTGCAATGCAGAAATTCATGGCAAGCAAAAAATTGAAATGTTCACAGTGTTCACTTCATTTATTTTCCTTCTCTCAGTGACCGCAATCTGACTTACAGGCCTGATTTTCAGTGACTGAAAATTGTTTCTAACATTTATGATAGAGTGATAATTCCAAACCCTCAGGGGTTTGGAAGCAAAAAGTCAAGATGCTTTTTAAAAATTAGGTTATTTTGCTAATGCACTGCCAGTGTAACCCAACACAGAAGGTAACTGTGAAACAAAATACACAGCTATAGAAAGTTTTAAGTACTTCTGTGGTCCCTGTAAATTTGTCTCTAATTTACTCTGTCAGTATATTGCACAACTGTGATAAAATTCAACTCTCTGATTTCAAATATGAATAATAATAGTCATAGAAAGTTTAAGTGCCCTGCCCATTTACATGAGCTAGTGAGAAAAACAAGAGTAGATTGCTGAGCAATTGTAATATTTCTAGTATATATTTTTTCTCTGCAGAACTCTTACTGCTTCTCCTTAATATCTTTAATTCCAAGTTTTCCCACTGATCCCTCTTCTCCATGTGTTTCTATGAAATACACTCTGCCAAAACTTACAGAACTTAATTTTCATTTTTTATTTATTCCATCACATACTCATGCCTGACTTTCAGAGTTTTCCCATAATCTGCTTGTTTTTTTAGGATACATTTGCCTCTTCTCCCTAACCAGATATGCATCTTTCATGCAGGCAGTGTGCATATCTCTTTTGATGCTTCTTCCTTATTTGCATATATCTTGTCATGTTTCTTTTTCATTCTCATAAGCAGAATATGCCCACATTATGTCTTAAACTGAATGGAGCTTAATTAATCTTAAGTCACGATTTTGCATTTCTTAATCAAGTACGATTTTCTTGTTTTTATCTCTTAAGATTTTCTCTCTTAAAATTCGCACTTTCAATTTATTTCCTTTTCTTGCTTTACTGTTTCATTTTAACATAATGCTCATACTCATAAACAGTAATATGTTCTTAAAATTGCAGTCAAAGAAAGACTGCTGAACTATGGGATAAGATCTAACCTTTCCAGAAGACCACTGTTCTGAATTAACATAAACTGAAACAGTCCTAAAACCACAAGGCATGTTCCCTCAGGATAAGTTACTTAGAACAGTCAACACAGCAAAGAATTTCCTAGAGGCAAATCAGTCACTGCTTTCCCACTTAAACTACATGTCAGACTCAAAAGACTCAGCTGCAGCTAGAAATATTAAAAAAAAAAAAAGTCCTCAGTAGTCAACACAACCATGGCCAGGGATGTACATAGTAGCTTTGTAGTCATGGCTGCTTATTCTGTTCTCCAACTTTCATGTGAATACTAAAAAGTTTGTTGTTGCTTGTTTTGCTATAAGGAAAAATGAGAAAGTTTATTGAAAAATGCTCTTTCCTTTGCAGGATTTATAAATTGAGCATACTGGTCCTTTAAGACACTGACTTCGGATTGGAGGGTTTTTCTGCATCACTTCCTTTCTCTCAGACTCAATGTCCTCATCTGTGAAATGATGAACTCACAGACACCATCTCAGTAGGTTAAAGTGCAACAGAAATTGGCTATACTTGTAAGAGATGAAGCTGCTGTTTCATCATTTCCCACATGCTTGCAGGAGACTTGAGATATTTTCCTTGTCACTAGTATGGACTGGATTATTAGAATTACCTGAAGCATTTTCAATTGTCTACTCATCAGGAATGAAATCAGGTTTAAAAGCAGAACGATATCATTTCTTGTTCCTCCCCTCCCTTCCCTTGTCTATTGCAATTTTATAAATTTCTTTGATAATTTGAAGAGAAATAATAACGTTCTTCCCCAATTGGTAAAGGTCACAGATAGTAAAGTGAAAAGTAACTTCTGTATTCTGCCACTTGTTGCAGATTAACAACTCACTTGTCATGTGATAAGGAAGAGTGGCAATAAATGTTTAAAAAAATGAGTCCAAATAAAGATGGGAAATGAATTCATCTCTCAATAGTTACAATTAATGAGGCTTCAGCTTGAATTAGTTCTTACAAATTTCATCCTGTGAATAAATAGAACAGATGAAGTCCACATGGCCACACCTGGGAGTTAGGGATCCAAGCCCAATAGTGGAGGAGAGTAGCCTCTTCCTCATCAGAAATTAGGGACTCTACTCCCAGCCCCAAACTCAAACACAGTCTCCCTCAGGGTATATGTTGTGTTGTTAGGCTTTGAAGTACTCTTTTTTTTTTAAGATTTATTTGTGCATACAGAACTGGGGTACAGGCCAGAGGCTAAGGGGTGGCGAGATGCTTCACGAGACAGAGTGGGGAGCAGAACAGGGAGATCGATGGAGTACTCTGCTGAGGGGAGCAGCGGGAGGGTCAGGAGAGGTCTGCCACGCCATGTGGTCACCTCCGAGGCAGGCGGGAATTGAACTCATGCGGAAGTGTCTTTAGCTTCTTAGTGCAGTGCTTTAACCCTCTGCGCCACCAGGGAGGGCCAGAAGTAATAGCCAGCTTACAGTGTTTCACTATTTCTACGTAAATTCTTCAAAATTCCATTCATGTAAAAATTGTGGCAAGCTTTCTGCAAAAGCTGTGAATAGTATCATAATTGAAATGCACAAATACAGCTGACCTATCAGTTCCATTTCTTGCTTTCTCTGTTTCCATAAGGTTTCTCTGTTCATAAAACACACCCATAAACAAACAAAAAAGACAAAATCTAAGTGCTTAGTTTTCACAGTGCCCCAAACTCCTGTGGACTAGTAGTCTTCATGAAACTTCATGTGAGAGTAGAATGCTTTGTGGGCTGAGAAGAGTTGTCCACAGAAACTGAGGGAGCTGCCCTCAGCCTCGTGTGTGAGCCCAGCATTGCTGTGGAGCAGCGTGTAGATGTGAGAGTCTCCCTGCTGGCGCAAGGGGTTAAAACATAGCACTATGAAGCAATCCACAGTCACTGCAGCAAGAGTCCCATCCCCAGCCAGGGAGCTGACCCACATGGCACAGCAGACCTCTCCTGTCTTACCCACTGCTCTGCTCAGCAGTGTATTTCAGTCATTCTATCTATTTTGCTCCCCACTCTGCTTCTGGTGAATCCTCTCACCCCCTGCACCTCTGGCCTGTACCCCAGTTCTTATATGCATAAATTCTTTTTTTTTTGTAAGTTTTACCATAGAACTTACATTTGAAGTGCTTCTCCCTTGAGCATTGTCTAATGTGTGTGCAGTATGCCTGGACTGTAAAATTCTCTGTATAACACATAATGGCAAGGTCAATCTTCAGAGCAAATTGTCATGTTTGTTTAGGCTGGAAGATTGAAAGAAGCATTGGCGCATTTGAGAGGCTAGTGCTGCTTGTGAGAGTGAAAAAAATAGATTGGAGCTGACTCAGCTTCTCAAAGGACTATTTGCAGAGAGAAGAGGGAAATTTCCTGTCACCCTTGTCCACACAGAAGGTGGGCACTTAAGATGCCAGTGTAATATTTGTAGGTAAATATTTTTCCCCTCTTTCATCTTTCTTGACATTCTGCAGACTTCAGAGAGCCCAGACACCTGTTTTTGCTGCTCTCTGAGCTGAAGGCTCTTGGGAATGTCCCAATCTCTGTCCCATACAAGGAAACCCTTGGTTCTGGTAGATCTCCTTGCATAAAATATCTGCCTTGATCATCCTCCACAACAAGTTTTGCTCCCTGGAAAAAAAGACAGTTGACAAAGGACATCCAGCTGCCTGCATATCCTTTTCTAACTATAAAGTAGCTCAAATAATCTACCGTTTGATAGATGTGAAAATGCTTATCCAGACTTTGAGGAAGAGACACCTACAGACTTGTCTGTGTGGTCAAGGAGGCCAAAAATTGCAAGGTGCTGGTCAGTCAAAACAAGGTGCCAGAGTTAAAAACTCCGGGCTGGGACTAACTCGGTAGAAAAAAACTGCAGGCCTCCAAGTTAGGGCTTCCCCTCTTAGTTCAAAATTCTGGGGCCATCCTCAGCCCCTTTTTTGTACTAGGGTGGACTATAGAGCAGCTCCTTCTGTGGGGCCAGGCTGAGGCTGACAAGAAGTTGCTGTCCGGAAGGAGGGGAACAGCCTGCAGAAAAAGCTGGAAGTCCTCCTGCACAGGGGTGGGCCAATCGGGAGTAAGCATAAGGGCGGAGAGCCTGTGGTTGGCTAAAAGTGTTGAAAAGGTGAGTAGTATACCTTTTCGAGGAGACTTGCCTCCCCTTTAAAGCCCTTCTGGGCCCCAGTGGGTAACAAGTGTTCCAGAGCATCGGAGCACCACCAGAGAGAAGGACCCTCCAGCATGCCGAGGGGCAATGAGGACTAACGATGGCTAGATCATAGACCTGTAGTTTATTTTCGTCAGGAGTCTCAAGCTACATCTCCAACACTCATCCTTCAATTTAATGCATTTGTTTGATTTTCTGTTACAGGTCAGGATCTGAACACTGCAGCTTCTGACAGGAGAAAACTTGAACAAGGAATCATTTTGCAGTTTCACCATAAGGCTACCTGGAGCAGAATTTGGGGAGTCAGAGGTTTTCTTAGTGATAGACTATCTTTGGAATCCCTGCCAAAAGAAGTTTCCGAACAACTCTTTAAAATTCTAAGTAATTAATATAAAAGAATTTACCCTACACGTCTTATGTATTAGAGTCTGGAGGTATGGGATGAAACAAGGAAAAGTGAGCCCTTAGGGACATCTTTTATCCTGGGTATAAGATATGTTGGAAAATGTATCTTATTTCCCAGTCAGGGGAGCGATAAAAAAATCTAACATTGGGATCCTCCTGGTTAAGTCTCAGTGCTATAAGCTATCCTCAGTCACTGCAGCACGAGTTTGATCTCTGGGTAGGTCAGGGAGCTGACCCACAGGGTGCAGCAGACCTCTCCTGTGTCAGCCACTGCTCCCCTCAGCAGTGTATTTCAGTGGATCCACCTGCTTTGCTCCTTTTTCTGTCTCTGGTGAGTCCGCTCACCTACTGTACCTCTGGCCTGTGCCCCAGTTCTTCTATGTAAAAATTAATAAAATATATTTTAATATTACTTAGTCCTTACTATGCACATATTGACTTACTTAATATTGACCAAATTAATTTATCCTACATCACTGTGACAGCACTGCTATGCTCATCTTAGTTATTTAATTATTTTTGAAGATTTATTTATTTATGCTTACAGAACTGGGGTACAGGCCAGAGGTGCAGGGGCGATGAGAGGATTCACCAGAGACAGAATGGGGAGCAGAACAGGCAGATCAACGAAGTACACTGCTGAGGGAAGCAGCAGGTGTGTCAGAAGAGGTCTGCTGCACCATGTGGATCAGCTCCCTGGCTGGGGATGGAACTTGTGCTGCAGTGGCTTCTGAGAGCTTCATAATGCGATGCTTTAACCCATCGCACCACGAGGGAGAGTCCTCTCACCTTACTTTGCGGAAGACAACTATTGTTCAGAAAACCTAAACACATGTTCAAGTCAAATATTGAAAAATTAGCAAACCTAGATTTCAAACACAGAGTTTTCCAAATCCAAGCCCCAGGCTTTTAGCACTTTCCTGTGCTGTCTCCTTAAAGATAAAGATCCAGAAAGCCAGGGATACTTTGACCTGGCCAGGGAAGCCCCTGTTTGCTAGAGAATTTTTGCAACTCTTTACGGTGTGGGTAAGGCCAGGATTTTTTTAGACAGAATTAATGTAAACAGAGAAATTAAAGAAAACCATGTTGCCTGTGTACAGAAAGGGAGTTGCTGAACCAACAAAATAGGCAGAGGATGGAATGGATAGTGCTAAGACAGACAAGAGTATACACAACTATGTAAAACAGGCTACCCAAGTTCTGAGTCAAAACTGGCCTGGATACTATTCATCTGACAAATGTGTTGACAGGCGTGTTGTGATCATTTTTCCATAACCACACACTTTAAGGTAGCAGCCAGGAGTCACCCACTTGACCCTACCCAGTGTGATTTCCTGTCAATGAAATCCTGCCCTGTCATATTGGAGAGTTATTTAAGCTTCAACAGAAACTCTCCTCCCTTCACTTAGTAGAATCAGCAATTTTGAGACGTCACCATCTTCTGTTAGTAAGGCTTGTCCCTAGCCTCAGATTTGAGATTTCTTCTATGCAGCTAAATATTTTTAGACATTTTGAGCTCACCTTCCAGACCTGTCCTTACAGTGTTGGTTCCAGCTGCTGAATCATATTCAACAATATGGGGTCAGGTGGCTCCATTTGTTTTGATACAATAAACCAGTTGGTGAGCGGTGAGCCCTCCTTTCAAGCACATCATGGATTCTGCTGAGAGTTGTAAAGATCATCATCATGAACATCACTGTCATTTCTGTGGCAATGTATGTTCTTTTCAAATGACTTTCACAAAAATGGTTACTTTTCCTATTATTGATTGAAGTATTTATGGAATTCCTGCAGAAAGAATGTTCATGTTAGTGTTAAGACAACAGAAACTCTGGAGTCAGCTTCTCTGCCTATTAGCTGTGTGACCCTGAAAAAGTTATTTAGGAATGATTCTAACAACCCACTTTTCTACAAAGTAGAGCTACTCATACCTCCATGTTATCATAAAGATCAAGATAGAGATGAAGCATATTTGTACAGCACAGGATTTAATCATGGATTCAGAGATCAAATTATTTAGATTTGGTTCCTGACTTCATTATTATTTTTAGACATTATTATTTTTATGCCAAGTTAATAACTCATTCTAATGCATATTTTTCCTATCTATAATATATAGACACTGTTAATACTTGTATTTTTGAGTATTATGGGATGATGTTTTAAAATAATTTATTATGATCCCAATTTTACAGAAAGGAGTTTATAAATATTGTGATTTATAAAACTCTATGTAAAAATAATACCCTAATATTTTTTTTATTATATTAGTTTATTTTTACATGTTTTTGTGCATTTTTCCATCTCAGTTGCAATCCCCTTGGGTTTCCCATCACCAAATTACCCTAATATTTTTTAACCATGGCCCAAATCTTGTATGGAAATTAGAATTCTTAATTTAGTACTCCTATTACTTAAGTGATATTACAGAATCATATTTTATTATAAGCTCTATTTCTTTAATTTCTTAAGATCTGGGTATATTTTATCTGTTATACTAATAGAAATCACCTCTACCTAGCATTTTTAGTAACTCAATGTTTGACAACCACTATACTAGTCTTTCCATTAGATTCTCATAATAGCCCTGAAAATGAATTCCATGTTCCTTTTATTTTACAGATGAGGAAAATGAATGTTTGATTATAATGTTTCGAAATGACAGACCCAGAGGTGAAGTTAAAGCCAATTTCTTACAAGGGGCGGTATTGTTAATTAAACATGGCACTATGAAGTCTCTTGTAGTGTAATAGTACCTGCATAAATGTATTTATCAACAAAAATTCTCCACTCATTCAACCAATAAATTAAATAATTTCTAATATTTTATTCAGTGTTATAAATGTTGTATTATCTACAATGGGGGTGTGGAAAAGAAAGAAATAGAATGTGTATATAAGGATGGGAGATTAATATTTGAGTTTCAGTTATGTGCCAACTACCTAAAAAAAAACACATATTTTATTTAATCCTTGCAATAGATTGTGAGTTAGATGTTAGTATCCCCATTTCTCATGTGAAGAAGATAAGTATTGAAAATATTTTACTCAGGTGCCCAAGATCAAATAAATAACTGGTCACTTTAGATCTCAAGAGCACTTCCATGTACAAGGTTATATTCTAGGTATAGGCATTATATCATATGTACATGAAATGTAACAGCATATCATTACGCACTCTAAATTCTGCATGTCAAAGAGTTATTGAACTTTAAGGGGAAATCATAAAAAGCTAAAGGGTCAGAAGAAGACATTACAAAGGATGAAAGAATGACCTAAGTTGTGAAGGAAACTTTGCACTTTTCTACAGATATAAGGGACAGTGAATGGGCAGCTACCTGGTTTCCTGTTGAACTTGGTCAGGCACCCAGCTGTCTGATGACAGTAGAATTGACTCTCATTCTTGATTGTAAGACTCACCCAGTGATCAATAAATAGTTAGGCCCCTCAGAGTGTCCTTTCTGTCCTCCAAGAACATGATTGGGCCGTGGAGAAATTGGGGTATTTTTAAGACAACTAATTAATATATATTTGGCTAAGACTCATTCTCAAGAATTTCTTGGCATAATAAAGGAACAGTAGCTATGAGGGGGAGGATGTCAAATGAGATGTCAGCCTTGGCAGAAGGCTGGCTCTTAGGGATGTACTTCTTTGGTGACTCTGGCTTATCAGATTGGCATATTACAGCATACCATCTTGTCATTGTCCCAGAAATGATGGCACTTGGACTTGACTAGCCACATGACTGAAATTTACAAGGAGCTACAAAACATTATGTGTTTATAATTAACATTAAAAACTAGTGTTGTTGAGAGGTCTATATTGACTTTTGGGTCAGATTAGTACATTCTTCCATGTAACAGAACATATGGGAAATCCCATTATGAAAATGTTGCTTGATAAGGAAGAATTAAAAAAAAAAGGGAGGGGGTAGATGGTCTGACAAAAACAAATCATAACTTACACAATCACTCAGTTACATCAAGTTTTTCCACAAGAAAATAAGTCTAAGCACTTTAGGTGAACAATCTCATTTAATCTTCACAATGTTCTTATAAAATGGTAGCATTCTTATCTCTTTGTTACAAACTACTGAACTGAACTACTGAACTGAAGTGGGAGGTATTGGAAAACATACCCCTAAATATCAGTTCTCTAAAGTCTGGCGTCTTAACTTTAGAAACCAGGAGCTTTATCTTTATGATATAATGTTATGAATATCTAACCACTAAAACCCAAAAAGGGAAAAGGTAGGCTATTTTTGCACAATGTCACTGACAAACTTATAAAAATGGCATATACTCTACCGCTAGTTACACAATTAAATCCTTCATCATAATTGTATACCATAATAATGGTATACACTTGAAACCTATATAATGTCACAAATAAATGTTACATCAATAATAAATAAACAAATGGAAATGATATATAAAGGAGAGAAGGAAATGCAGAGAGCCACGTATGATACAGTGCAGAAATGTGGACTAGAAGAGGTAAACAGAGCTTTCTATTTGGGCTTTACTAATCAGTCATGCAATTTGGAATGCAATGCCACTAAAGATTTTTAATCTCAAGGGTACTTAAACAATTAGATGTGTGCTTTAAAATGATAATACCTTCTCTGTAGAGAATAATTAGAAGTGAAGTTAATCTAGCTGGAACATTGGAATAATCCACAAAACCCCCAAATAACCAAAGTAATTCTGATCCCCATGGCTTTATCTCACTCTCAGACTTCAAACTAAGCCACAAATTTACAGTAATCAAAAGAGTATGATGTGATAATAAAAATAGACACACAGACCAATGAGATGTGAGAACTCAGAAATAAGCCTAATTACATGGACAATTAATATGCAACAAAGGAGCCAAGAGATTACAAAGGGAAAAAGAAAAACTAACAAATTATGTTGGAAAATTGGACAATCATATACAAAAGAGGTAAACTAGACCACTATCTCACACCATACACAAAAATTAAAAAAAGAAAAAATACTTGAATGTAACACTAAGGTTGTAAAACATATAAGGGAGAATAGAGACAAAATACTCTAAGACATTACGTTATATGTCTTGGAGGACACAACTCCAAAGCCAACGTAAAAAACAAGTAAACAAGTGAGGCTACATCAAACTAAAAAAAAAAAAAATTGCACAGTAAAAGAAATATTATTAATACAGAAGACAGCTACCAGATGGGACAAAATGTTTGCATTTTACATATCTGACAAAGGGCTAACATTCAAGATCTACAAAGAACTCATACGATTCAACAAAGAGAAAGCAACTAATCTGATCAAAAAATAGGTAGAAAAGATAAGCAAAGAGTACATACAGGCACATGAAAAAAATTTTAATCATCACTTATCATCAGGGAAATGCAAATCAGAACTGCAGTGAGATACCACCTCACTTCAGTTAGAATATTCTATATCAAAAAGATCAGAAGCAACAAGTGTTAGCAAGAGTATGGAAAAAAAGGAACTTCCCTGCACTGTTGGTGGGGACGTAGACTGGGTCAGCCTTGTGGAAAGCACTATGGAGGTTTCTCAAAATATTAAAAATAGGCCCTCCCTGGTTGCGCAGCGGGTTAAAGCATAGCACTGAGAATCTGAAGCCGCTTCCGCATGAGTTCGAACCCCGCCTGCCCCGGAGGTGACCTCATGGCATGGCAGACCTCTCCTGACCCGCCCGCTGCTCCCCTCAGCAGTGTACTTCGTCGATCTGCCTCTTCTGTTTCCCACTCTGTCTCTGGTGAAGCCTCTCACCACCCCTGAGCCTCTGACCTGTACCCCAGTTCTGTATGAATAAATAAATAAATCTTAAAAAAATATATTAAAAATAAATCTACAGTGGGGAGTGGGATTAAAAACAGTGGGCGGAGGGAAATGCACTGTACTATGGTGATGGCACATGGGTGATTTGGTGATGGGAAATCCAGAGGGATTGCAACTGAGATGGAAAAATGCACAAAAATATGTAAAAATTAACTATTATAAAATAAAAAATAAAATAGATCTACCATATGATCCAGCAAATCCACATCTGTTATGTATCCAAAGAAAGCGAGAATATTAAATTGAAGGGTTAAATAAAATGCACTCTGATGTTCACTTGCATACTGTGTACAATAGCCAACTTACAAAAACTACCTAAGTGCCCAACAAAAAAAATTAGTGGATTAAAAAGATGAGTTATGCACATACAAAGGAAAAAAGCTCAGTTGTTTTTTTAAAGATGAAATCTTGCCATTTATGACAACATGGCGGAAGGGAATAATGCTAAGTGAAATAAGTAAGAAAGGAAAAGACAAATATCAAATGATTTCTCTCCTATGGTATACAAGAAACTAAAACAAAAGAACAGACAGAACTAAACCAACAAATACAAACTAAACCAAATACAAACCCTAGACATCTAACTATACATTTGAAGTTACTAGAGGGTGAGGTGTGATGTGGGACAAATTTGAGAGGGGGAGCTCAGTGGACTATGGTGGAGGAATACAGGTGCCTTGATGGTGAGTGTGGTATGATAACATAACCCTCTACCTCTAAATAAATACCCCTAAAATTGGAGGGGGAGGTGAACCTATACTCCTAAATAAATCATAAACAGTTTTTTAAACTAACATCACCTCAATTAAAACACACACACACACAATTGCAAAGTTACGGTTAGAGGTGAACACAACGTAGACTAGCACGTGATTGTATGGAACCACAAAATTAGCCAAGGACAATTTTCTCAATTCTGCATTAAGGATTCAGTTCTCTACAAGGACACTCAGTGAACTGTGCTGACCCCCATGGTCTTAAAATAAAATCTTTCAAGAAAATGGCTATGTTCATTGTAAGCATACATACTTTTTATTTAATTAATAATCTCAGAAGAAAGACATCCAGGAAGCTGTCTAACATGTAAATTATTTTAAATAGCTACATAAGCATGTTAATGGTATTCTATCCTGGTATTCTATCAAATTATTTTAAAGTAACACTTAAATATTAATAAATCAAACTAGGGTACTATAATAAAGTAATAAATCAATGACTCTAGCTTACTTGACCTTGAGAACATTAGTGGATAGTGTACTTTTGATAACTTAATGTTATGTTTGTGCCCTTGTATCTTTTATTAGACAATAAAAATATGCATTGCTTGTTTCAGAAGATACATTTTATTTTAAGATTTATTTATTTATTCGTACAGAACTGGGGTACAGGCCAGAGACGCGGAGGGTGAGAGGATTCACCAGAGACAGAGCAGGGAGCAGAACAGGCAGATCAACGAAGTACACTGCTGAGAGGAGCAGAGGGCGGGTCAGGAGACGTCTGCCACGCCATGTGGCTCTTCTCCAGGGCAGGCGGGGATGGAACTCATGCGGAATTGGCTTATGCTTCTTTGTGCTGTGCTTTAACCCACCACGCCACCAGGGAGGGCCCAGAAGATACTTTTAATAATGGAAAGTTTGCTAGCTATTCAATTCAAATCAAGTAAATGATACAAAGTTATGCATTTGGGATGAGTCATGTGGAAAACAAAGAATCTGTAGATGAGTTTTAGAAAATGTGAACAAAAGGCTGGGAATATGTGGCTGATTTTTCCATGTAATCACTAGTCACACATGGTTGTTGACAATTGGAATGTGATTAGTTATAGCACAGATGAATTATAAGTGTAATATAATTATTAAATTTCAAAAGCAGTGCAAAAAAGAGGTAATAATATAACATTCCATATCTACTTGCATTAAATGAAATGTAATATACAAATTGATTTAATCCATTTCTTAAAAATTTTGAAGAATATGACACTAAGACAAAATACATACACATATATGTGTATATATATGTATATGTATATATATGTATATATGTATAAATAACAAGATTTCTTTGAATATAGTTACGTACATATACTTCTATTGATCAACACTGTTAAGGAAAAAATATAACTATATTCAAAGAAATCTTGTTATTTGTAGGAAATCTTGAATAATTTTGCATTGATAACATGTTTAAATGTATGGAGAAATGCGAGAAAATCGTTTGTGCGAAAGATACCAGGTATTTCCACAGCAGTCACCAAGATTAAGGATGATTTGGAAGCTGAGTAGCAGGAAAACAGCTATTGAATAGTAATTTTATACTGTATTAGCATGCAATGGAATTTATGAACAATAGTTCTGAATAATAGCTTCAATTGGAACCAACTCTAATTTGATAAAATAACAAAACAAGATTGTTTTTTCCTGTGAATTTATTCCTTGATTAAATTCTCTATATAAAAATATCCTTTTAAGCATTATAAGGCACATAGAGAGCTAGTAGATTTATGGCCAATGGAGGTATGTCAAAATAAAAATCTCTGCCACAAAGTAAATAATATATAATTAGAAATTCAATATTAATAACAATGATGTTAACATTCCTCAGCAACTAGGTAACATTCTCTATGCTATATTCATTCACTCAGCTGTATTGATGATTGGTTAGGAGAGGGACAAAATTAAATTTTTATGGTACAGAAAGACATATACCTATTTTCCGAGTTGCTGAGAAAATCTGAAGAGATTTAAGAATAATTTAACACAATACCACTTAGAAGAGAATATTATTATTCAAATGAAAAACATTAACTCTTTGTACATTTCAGTCAGTTTATTTACTTAGACAAATTGATGAGACTGAACTAGATCCAATTTGAGTTTTTACCTACATTAGCTATGTAGGTGTTTCTTAAAAAAAAAAAAAAAATCTCCCATTTGGGGCCTCCCTGGTGACGCAGGGGTTAAAATCTCAAGCTAAGAAGCTATCACCAGCCCCGGTGGCAGGGAGCTAACCCTCCTGGCAAGCAGCTCCTGTATTTCAGTAGATTTGCCTGTTCTGTCCCCTACTCTGTCTCTGGTGAATCCCCTCACTGCCCACCCCCCCACCTCTGACTACACCCCAGTTCTTGTATGCATAAATAAATAAAAATAAACCTTTTAAAAATGTCCCATTTGAATATACCTCCTACAGAAATTCAAATACAAAATAAGCTCTAGAGAATACCATACATAGGTTCTGCACATTAAGTAAGCAGTTAGGCAAGATGGGTGCTATAAATATTCCTCCTGTTTGATGCTTTGACCCCTCCTTTTCCATTCTCACAAAGCTTTGATCTTTGCTTGCAATACAATCCTGATCCTGCCACTCGGGATGTGGATATCATCAAGGACAACCACTAACACTGCTGGTAATACCTTCTCTTTAAAAGTAACTGATCTTTCTTTGGGCATTTTGGATTAGGGTGGTTGTATGTTCAGTTAGCATATTAGGCCTGCTTTCAGAAATCTTTAATAACTCAGTTATTTATAATGGCTGCAACTTTTTGTCATTTCTCTCTTTTGCCTCTTTATCAAAAAACATTGACTTTCTTATTTCAATATTTTTAAAGATTTATTTTATTTAATAAAATGCAAGAACTGGAGTACAGGCTAGAAGTACCGAGTGTAGTGAGAGGCTTCACCAGAGACAGAGTCTACAGGTAGACTCTACAGGCAGATCTACTGAAACACACTGCTGAGGGGAGCAGTGGACCAGACAGGAGAGGTCTGAGGCACAATGTGGGTCACCTTCCTGATCGGTCTTGTCAACTCAGGCCACCTCAGTGGCCCATTGTGGTGATGGTGCTGAAACTTAACCCTTGGCCACCAGGTAGGCCCAGCTACCCTGAATTCGAAGGTGAATTTAGTATAGTAGGGCTACAAAAGAAACACATTAATTTAACTCATTTCATTCATTTAATGTTGACACACAAAAAAGGACATGTTCCATTTTAATAGGTAATCTCAAAAACAGTATTATTTTATAGATATCATGAACATTGCCAACTCTATTTTATGGGTAAAGAAATAAAATTTTTAAAGTTAAAATGCCTTTTCTAAAGCAAAGTGTGCTAATCTAATCATTTTATATACAACACACACACTTAAGTTTTTATTGAGTCTTCTTTGAATTTTAAGATATACAACATTGTATTAAATTAATTATCTAGTGAGCAAATGAAAAATTCTATGTTCTTATTCATGTAATTTATTCTAAGGTAAAATTTGGCTCAAGGGTGTAAGATTTTAAACTATATATTTTCCAAAATTCTAACTAGTTTATGTTATGGTGGTTATGACCTTAAATTTTTTACCTTTGACTTGTTTTCAAGAGGAAATTATGCATACTTTGATACTAAGTCATATATTCAGAAAAAAAGTAAGTAAAAAGATGAAACTTGAAAGCAAATGTGTTGAATGAAAACGCTAGAAGGAAAATAATTATTTTCACAGACAGACATCAAATTCAAGGGCTTATGTTAAACCATGTATTCGCCAATCATCTTGATAATCAAATGGGCAACTGTCATACAGCAATTTGCTCTGGCTGTGATATGACCCTTAAATTAAGAGATAAGAAATACCACACATCTTCTGAGTAGTTTTTCCTTGATCTTTATTTTGCCCCAGAGTCTTTTCCAGATCAAATAGCATCCAGCTTTATGAGAAAAAGCCAGGGAAATTTTCAGCTTCTAGAGACAAGGAAGAAGTTTTTGTTTGTTTGTTTTTAATTTTAAGATTTATTTATTTGTGCATACAGAACTGGGGTACAGGCCAGAGGCTGGGGGGGGGAGGGGCGAGAGGCTTCACCAGTGTGAAGAACAGCAGAACAGGCAGATCTACGAAGTATACTGCTGAGGGGAGCAGCGGGTGGGTCAGGAGAGGTCTGCCATGCCATGTGATCACCTCCGGGACAGAGGGCAGGTGGGAATCAAACTCATGTGGAGGTGGCTTTAGCTTCTCAGTGCTGCGCTTTAGCCCGCTGCACCACCAGGGAGGGCTCAAGGAAGAAATTTTAATGGAATTTACTTTGATTCATTTCAACGTATTGAATACATTCAAAAATAGCAAGTTTTTAAAGAAGAGTGATGGAAACATTTTGGAAAAGATTTACCTAATTTATATGGCACAACTTTGTATCTACATAAGCAAGAAAATTAAAAGATTCTCCAGATCACTCAGATGATCCTCAAAAGTGAGAAAAGCAATGGTATAGAAATTTTGAGGTTTGAGTTGTACAACTTTAAAAGTCTGAGGAATTTCTCTACATTGATACTATTTTCACATGAAGTCATGATAACAAGAAACAATAATAGAAATATCATCGTGATTCCTAAAACTCTCTAAAGAATCCACTGAAAGTTTGTTCAAAGATGTTGGTTTAACTCAGGACAGACTGTAGACAAGTCCAGAAACCACTATCACTGTATTGTCAATCAGGCAAAGCAGGGCTGAGTCTTTCAGCAAAGACTGAATGAGTACAGACTGCTACTATTCCCCAAATCAAGAGCCTTCCACTCTTGTTTGTTTGAAGAGCATGAAATTTCCCATTCAAATGGAACAGATCTTAGGATCTGGACAAAATACATAACATCTTTGTTTTTGAAGGGATTAAAGAATCAGTCCAAACTAACACAACTGAAACTACTGAATCATGCTTAGATTTCCCTGATCTTCTCCATGCTGGGAAATGAAAGAGATTCAATTACTGCCTGAACTCAGTATCATACAAAGTGAAGTGGAAAAGTGAGGCTGACTTGCCTCTATTATGTAATGTTCAGGTGGGGTTTAAGAGCGAAATTATCTTCATTTGCTCAACTTCTACCTCTTATAGGCCTCAACTTCTACCTCTAATAGGGTAGGGGTGATTGCTACCAAAGTTGACAACAGACCAAACCTTTGCATATGGGTCAGTTTCCTGTGCCATGCTGCTAGTTCCAAATCTTTTCTGAACCTCAAGTGGCACGAGTCATAATGGCCTCATCTTCTGAATTCACTTATTGTCCATCACATCCCTACATACAAATTGTTGACAGCAGTAAGCAACATCTACTTTCATAGAAATCATTTTATTTGAACCTCATAATAATGCTGTGGGTTGGTGCACAAGGTTAAGTCTCAGCACTATCAAGCTGTCACCAGCCACTGCAGCATGAGTTCAATCCCTGAACATATGGTGCATCAGACCTCTTCTGTATCACCCGCTGCAATGTATTTCAGTAGATCACTTGTTCTGCTCCACACTCTGTCTCTGATGAATCCTCTCACCCCCCACAACTCTGGCCTACACCCTAGTTTATGTATGCATAAATAAATACATCTTTAAAAAAAATGCTTTAGGCGTCAAGATATTAGGATCCTGACTACTTTCTCCTTCCCCACTTTGATGCACTCGCTTGAAAATATCACTGAACCTTCCCAACAGTGACATACATGGTGGAAACATGGAAGATTCCACCAAACTGGTTATTTGGCACCATGTAGACCACTATTGCCCAATCTGTAGGCACACTGGGCATTTGGTGTGTCTGGAAGACGCCCTAGGTGTGTGTCATCAACTAGAGTTTCCTCATGTCCACCGACTTCCTGTCTTTCAACTCTGTAGCTTCTAACTGTCACTTTGACCATATTTCATTCCTCAGCCTGATGTTACACACAAAAGTTCAGAAGTTCCTAACCAATAAGGAGTTCTCGGGAGCAGGGAAAGATCCCCAACTAGGTAAGATCATGATTTCTCACAACTGGGGAAGCGTTGGGAGAATTCAAGTGTAAGGGCTCTGTGGTGTTAATCTTCTAGTTCTTTCACCTGTTGGCTCTGTGATCTAAGAAAGGTCCTTAGTCTTTCTAAGCCTTTGGGTGTTTTTCTTCCAGGATAATAACAGTACCTATTTCATGAAGTTGCTTCAAGTTTTAAATATCATTTCTAGAAGTTAGTCATTCATTTATTATAGTAAAGAAATGTTCTCTGATATTACTCTTTTGCTTATTCTTAGATTAAGAAAAATAGGGAAAGTATTAGGAGCTTCTACTGCATTAGTGCTTTATGTAGAGTATATTACTTATTTCTCTCTCTAATTCTATAAATGTGTCTCAATTTTACCAGGAAGGGAAACAAAGGACAAAGCTACTCAATTACTTGCCAAGAGTCAGAGGTCTTCTCTAAGGTAAGCCACAGGACTGGAAAACTTATAAAATGAGCCTCTTCCGTGTGATGATGTCAGCCTGGATTTGAAGAGACATGTACTCAAGCCCTGCCAAGGAAGAGAGGCTGCACATTTATATATGCAAAACTGCTTTGGGTGTCCACAAGAGACATAACTACATCAGTAGAATTTGACTCTAAGCTGGTTTGTTTGGTTGAAGCTTCATTATTATTACTTTATTGTTTATAGGAAGGTGGATAGACTAGGGGAGAGCTCCATTTTTATCTTTGCTGTGGAATGGAAACTTGTCTTCTGAATCTAACCACATTCTGCCAATTCACAGGTGAGCAAAGACACAGCACAGTTGAAAAACTTTGATAAAATAAGAGTGAAAAAATCTTTTAGCTAGATTAATTTCATTTATTTTTAAGAACTATGTAAAGACAGTTTACATAGTTAAATAATAATAATACCAAAGTTAGCTCATAGCATTTGCTCCCTTCCAGACCTATTAAGTTTTTTTCTAGATGTTAGTAAAGTTTTCATTAGGGCAGTGTTTACATTTCATTCATCAAGTTCAATAGGTAAAATTAATCTGTGATCATTAAATGTTTTTGCCAGGCCTTCTCGTGATGTGGCTGTTTTTAACAACAATCTCTTTGATTTGTGGAACTTTAAATGCTGTTGAATTGCTTAATTTGGAAAATGAAGCAAATCCTGAAGTGTGGATGAATATTGTAAGCTGTGGAAAAACTTAAAGAATATCAAAAAAAGTAGACTGATGACCTGGGAGGTTATTAAAAATCTTGTTATGGTAGAAAATCTCTGCTAAGAAAGTAGGTTAGGAAATGTGTGCTTTTTAGCATTTCTCTAAGAATCAATCTAGGTTGATCTGCTCTTTGAACTGAATAAATAATACTTTATAGTACTGTGAAGCAGAATTGTGGGTTTTGTAGACAACATCTTTTGAATTTGTATTTTAATACTATTAAGAATGTATGTGGTAAGCATCTAGCTGACACGTAGGACTGTCCTCAATTGGATTATGGATTTAGCCTCTTTTTAAAAATGTATTTATTTATGCATGCAGAACTGGGGTATGGCCCAGAGATGAAGGGGCAGTGAGAGGATCCATAAGAGCCAGAGTCAGGAGCAGCACAGGCAGAGCAACGAAGTAAAGTGCTGAAGGGAGCAGTGAGAGAGACAGGAGGTCTGCTGTGCCATCTGGGTCACTTCCCTGGCGGGGGATGGAACTTGTGCTGAATCAGCTATAGCTAGCTTTGTGTGCTGCACTTTAACTCATTGTGCCACCAGGGAGAGCTCAGATTTAGTTTCTTAAAACCAAGAGCTGTTCCCAAAGACAATGACATAAGAATATAGTTTTATCAGAACAATGAATCAAGACTAAATGTCTCCACCTACTTCTCCAAAATTGCCCGTGGTAGATATTTTTTTAGCATTCTACTTTTTTTTTATCAAGTTTTTCTGTATTGAATGAATTTTATAGTAAGCTCTTCATCAGACCTTAGATATTCGATCCCAGTAAGCACAGTCTAGATGTTTTGTTCTGGTTTCTTGGGAGACTTTTAGAAAAGACATATAGCTAATGCCTTTATTTTCACTGAGCAGAGTGAAATCATCACCTACAATGGCTACCCCAGTGAGGAGTATGAAGTCACCACTAAAGATGGGTACATCCTCAGCATCAACAGAATCCCCCATGGACAAAAGGATGCCAGGACAGGTACAAGATGTGTCTTTCCTGAGAAAGAGGATAGCATGTGACTAAAATTTAGTGCAGGAGATTCATCAGGAGAGTGACTGATTTACGAACACTGCCTGGAATCCTGAATTGGCCTTTAAAGGGTTAGTGGGGAGTCTGGTTCCCTCTAAATCTGTGATGATGGAGAAGAACCTAAAAATGCAACACAATGGGCAAGACTGATCTTGCTAATTGTAACCCGCCTTTCTTATTAGGGCAGAAATGCAAAGGTGGTGCCCACAGTCTAACTCGTCAGTGATTTCTCATGTGGAGACTTGCTGTACCCCCGGAAAGTGAACTTCCTCACTATTGCAAAGAGGTTTGGTAGACTTATAAAACGGATTGTGGGGTGCCACAAGAGACCCTCCATGTCAGCACTATAATCACTAGCTGTCGCCTCAACAGGATAAAAAAAAAATCAAGTTAAATGACAGCAGCATTTCTGAAAATTTTTTCAGGAAAGAAAACTTTGACATTCACATATAATTTGAGAGATGGCTTATGGGATGAAACACATGGTGTTCATAAGACTTGAGTTATAGAATGATGAACCAGTCTTACAGAAGCAGAGGAGATACATTCTTAAAGTGGGGGAGGGGAGATTACGGGAAGGGGTAGGGGAGGTGACTGCAAAGCCTGTGAGGAAGGCGAGATGAGCGTATACCCAATGTCTGGCTAGGCTAGATCTTTATACCCAATGTCTGGCAAGGCTAGATCTTTTGCTGGTGCTGAGTGTTATTAATGCATCACGCTGCATCTTCTCTACCAACATTTATGTTCAATTTTTTTTCTTAGTTTTTACTTTTCTGCTGCGCCATCTGTGGGTTAGCTCCTTGGCAGGATCAATTCAGGCCATGGGGGTGGTAGTGCTGGCACTTAGCCCTTGGCCATCAGGGAGGCTACCAACATCTACATTCAGAAGCAGTTTATTGTTCAATATTTTCTCTTTGGAAGAAAGGAATTTGTAATACTAGGGTTTCAGAATGAAAATGGAGTGGGGTGTGCATAAAGTTACCAGATAAAATAGGCATGCTTGTTGAAAGCTGAACCTCAGATAAACAACAAATACATTTTTCATATAAGTCCCACTTTAGGAGATACACAAAAATTGGTCATTGTTTAGCAAAAATTTAAATGTACTAGGAGACACACAAAAATTGTTCATTGTTTATTCTGGGTATTTTTGCTTTCTTTTTATGCTAAATCTGGCAACACCAGGTGTTGGAGAGAGGAGGTATGAAATATGTATTTAAAATCTTTTATAGAAAGATTTTGCTTAAGAGGGGAGATTTGGAATTAGAAACTATGATATTATTAGTTATAAAAGTTAGGTATATTAAGTAAATGCTTTATGAATTCATTCAGTTAAACCTGTCAGCAACCCTGTAAGGTTGGTACTTTTTTTAAGATTCATTTATTTATGCATACAGAACTGGGGTACAGGCCAGAGGTGCTGGGGAGGTGAGAGGATTCACCAGAGACAGAGTGGGGAGCACAACAGACCGACTGATGAAGTACACTGCTGAGGGGAGCAGTGGGTGGGTCAGGAGAGGTTTGTGGTGCCATGTGGATCACCTCTGGGGTGGGGATTGAACTCATGTTGAAGTGGCTTTAGCTTCTTAGCTTCTTAGTGCTGTGCTTTAACCTGCTGCACCACCAGGGAGGGCCCTGGGCTGATTTTTATATCATTTCCTTTTCCTTTTTCAAAATGGGTTTCATTGATGCATACAGAACTGGGCACAGGCCAGAGGTGTGGAGGTGCTGTTGAGAGGATTCACCAGAGACAGAGTGGGGAGCAGAACAGGCAGATTGAAGTACACTGTTGAGGGGAGCAGCGGGCGAGTCAAGAGAGGTCTGCCACGCCATGTGGCTCACGCCATGTGGGATCGAACTCGTGTTAAAGCGGCTGCGGTCAGCTTCTTAGTGCTGCTCCTTAACCCACTGAGCCACCAGAGAGGGCCCTATATCATTTTCAAACGCTCTCTAGTGGGCTGAGGCTGGGGTCTTGTCTAAAGCTTGATGAGGAACTAGCCCCTGCCCATTTGTGCTTACATCTTCTCCTTTCCTGGACAGATATAACATCCCATCAAATAGGTTAATTTTCATGTCTTTGTAAGCCAACTCTGGGAGATAAGTAAATGTGAATGCAGAAAGCAGGGCAATTACAAGGACTTGCTTTGGCAGGAAACAGATCCAGGCTTGAGTCTTTCTTGGCTGATGACCCCTTGGGAAAGTCACTTAACTATTGTAATGCTCAGGTCCCACATCTGCAGAATGAGGATCCTTAGAAATAGTAGCTGCTTTATAGTGACTATTTAATAAACTCATAGGTGTAAACCAGTTGGCATATCACCAGGTGCAAAGTATGTGCCCAGAGACTTAAGTCATGGGATTACAGCTCTCCTGCAAGGACGAGAGCAAACGCAAATGCTGTTTTGGCTTTGCTTTTTCCTGTGTATACACACACACTCCTGTGGTGTGTGTGTGTGTGTGTGTGTGTTTCTATCATGTTCCTGATCTCAGGATGCTCTTTTTATTAACTTCCTTTTTCCCCCTGATCCTCCAGGTCCCCGGCCAGTAGTGTACTTGCAGCATGCCCTGTTTGCAGACAATGCTTGCTGGCTTGAGAATTACGCCAATGGCAGTCTCGGATTCCTTCTAGCAGATGCAGGTTATGACGTATGGATGGGAAACAGCCGAGGGAATACTTGGTCAAGAAGACACAAAACACTCTCGGTGACTGATGAGGAATTCTGGGCATTTAGGTAAACTGTATTTAGGGAAAACTGGGAAGGATGTGTTAGACAATCTCAGAGTATGGATATTAATAAGGGTCTTTAACTGAAGTCATATAGCTCCTAGTAGTTTCCACTAACCTCAAAGGAGAAAATAGCTAGAAGGTTTGATTTCTACTGACTCACCCACTGGCAAATCATAGCATTTTAACAAGATCCATTTAACATCAAATTCTATCCAATGCGGCCCTCCCTGGTGGCGCAGCAGGTTAAAGCACAGCACTGAGAAGCTTAAGCCACTTCCACATGAGTTCGAATCCCGCCTGCCCCGGAGGTGACCACATGGCGTGGCAGACCTCTCCTGACCCGCCCACTGCTCCCCTCAGCAGTGCACTTCATTGATCTGCCTGTTCTGTTCCCCACTCTGTCTCTGGTGAATCCTCTCACCTCCAGATCTCTGGCCAGGACCCCAGTTCTATATGAATAAATAAATAAATCTTTAAAAAAAAATTCTATACAACGCTATAAATTATAGCTCTAAGTATATAGTTGACCTGAAGGAGAGTTCGGCAAAATCCTGTGACCTGCAAATGCCCTTAGTCAACCAATGTTTACTGAGTGCTTACTAAACACACTTTTTGAAGCCCTGAGCATTCAAGAGTGAGCAAAGGTGCTGCTCTCGTGAGACTTCCACTCATTCTAACGGTGCAACTGTAAGTCTTTTCTCTTGGACAGCCCATGAACTTTACAAAGATCTTTTTTTTAAAGATTTATTTATTTACTATACATACAGAACTGGAGTACAGGCCAAAGGTGCAGGGTCGGTGAGAGGACTCACCAGAGACAGAGTGGGGAGCAGAACAGGAAGAGCAATGAAGTACACTGCTGAGGGGAGCAGTGAGTGGGTGAGGAGAGGTCTGCTGCACCATGTGGGTCACCTCTAGGGCCAGGGATCGGACTCACACTGAAGTGGCTAGCTTGCAGTGCTGCACCCCAACCTGCTGTGCCACCAGGAAGGACCTATTCTGATTTTTTTCTTAGTAAAAATATATGCTTCTGCCACCACAAGGGGAGCTGATGCCCCAAATCAGCTTCCTTTGTAGGCCTCCTGCTAGAAAAGACTATGCATCTCTACCACAATAATGAAATATCTAACACCTGCTGACAACTTGAGAGGAAAGGGAGGATAGAACAAGTTGCTGGGATCAGAGAGTCTGGGCAGGAGCAAATATTAGGAAATACTTTTGTCATGGGCCCTGGGTTGGCAACTGAGAAATTTTTACTGTAAGGCATAATTTAATTCTCTTACATTTTAAAAAGGTTTGTTTTTATTTATTTTTGCATAGAACTGGGGTATAGGCCACGGGTGGTTGGGCAGGGTGAGCGGATTCACCAGAGACAGAGTGGGGAGAAGAACAGGCAGGTTGACCAAAATACACTGCTGAGGGGAGCAGTAGGTGACACAGAAGAGTTTGCTGCACCATGTGGGTCGCCTTCCCAGCCAGGGATCGAACTTGTGTTGCAGTGGCTGAGGATAGCTTCTTAGTGCTGAGACTTAACACCTGGTGCCACCAGAGAAGCCCTAATTCTCTTATATTTAGAAGTTAGCAATCTAGAGATTTCATTACCTGTTCTTTTGATTTTTAACAAACAGACCTCTAGCTTATGGAATCCTGTAGTGTAGGCCTTTGGTTCTCCTGGCTTAGTGACAGCTGAAAGGTACTTTAGGAACTCTATTTAATATATCTCTGTTAAACAAAAATATTAATGATCGCAACACCTTAATGGATGTCTGCTAATAGCTAGAATTGTTCCTTTCATACTATCCAAGCTCCAGGGTAGCCTGCTATGCAATAGACTCAATCATGTTTATTTCACAGGTGAGGAAACTTGGGCTCAGAGATTCTAGGTGACTTATCAAAAGTCGCTTAGCTAGTCAGTGGTAGAAAGATGATTTGCAAACAATCTTGATTCCATAGCTAGATATTAAATGGCTCTAAAAGCCTTAAAGCCACCAGGGGGAGTCTAACCTAGAGACATGCAAACAAGATGGGTAGAGGAAAGTGAAAGAAACACAAGAGACTAAAACAAAGAATGGCAAGCCTAACCTCAGGTACTATACCTACATTTTGAAATCATGCTTATTGACAGAAAGTAAAATACACAAATGCCACAAACAAAATCTATGCCAGTCCACATTTAATTGAGTAAGCAATGGTACAAATGCTAAATTAATGAACAGCACAGAATCCTTTTTTTTTTTTCTTTAAGATTTATTTATATTTGCATACAAGAGCTAGGGTGTAGGACAGAGGTGTGGTGGATGAGAACAGAGTGCGGAGCAGAACAAGTGGATTGACTGAAACACACTGCTGAAGGGTCAGTGGGGAGACAGGAGAGGTCTGCTGCACCATGTAGGCCAGTTTCCTGGTCAGTCAAGTCAACTCAAGCCTATGCTGCAGGGGCTGGAGACAACTTGATAGTGCTGAAACTTAACCTCTGAGCCACCAGGGAGATCCAGCACAGAATCCTCTGTATAAAAGTAAGCACTCTGAATATTAAACTTGATTGTATTTAATTTGCAGTTTTGATGAAATGGCCAAATATGATCTTCCAGGAATAATAGACTTCATTGTAAATAAAACTGGTCAGGAAAGGCTGTATTTCATTGGACATTCACTTGGCACTACAATAGGTAAGTTTACAGGGGTCAGAGTTCCCAAGAGTTAACCTTTCAATTGGAACAGACTACCTGCCATTTATAACACCTTTTTTTTCCTGTGTACTGTGCTGGCCCATAGCATTGATGCCCTGAGTGGCTGTGAATTCCAGAATCCCAAAGACTGTAAGTAGGGCAAATCTTTCCTTCACTTCTGCTCACAGCAGTAATTTATATAATGGTGATATAATTTCTCAGGAATAACTTTGCCCAAATCTAAAGAGGTGTTTCCAAAGAGTAGGTTTCTAGACCTCCTCTAGAAAACATAAGAAGTAGTAGTATCATGAATTATGTCTCAAGAATAATAAATATACCTCAAGCATATCTTCCTCAAAATGCACTTGAGATTTTTTTTAAATAAACATTTTTGTATATATTTTATATAAGGAGGGGCATACCCTTTTACTTGGACAAGTTGAAAAACTACAATGATATTTTGCGAGTTGGAATGCTAAAGTTACTATATCAACTGGTTTTACTTATTTAGCAGTGATTCAATATTTAAAGAATAGCAATGTAATTTTAGCACTTTGTAGGCTCAGACACTATTCTCTAAAAATGTACTTTTTAATAGTTTTCTAGGTCTTTCAGAAAGAAAGAAATAATATAGCTCCAAATAGATACTCATAGTATTATAAATGTAAATACTTTGGTTTGATGCAATTTCAAAAGACAATAAGTATTCTCACAATGATGTCATTGCATTGTAATATAATGACACCCATAACAGATATGTATGTTACCACCAATTACCACCAATAGCAGGTATGTATTTATCAGTGCTTTATATTTGTAGGCAGCTTACAAATCTTAGAACATGCACAGAGCCTCTGCTATGGCCATGCACACATATACACACACCCACACACACACTCACACACACACAAACAGTGGAAGGGGTCCCAGAAGACAACTCTGGGAACCCAAATGCACAGATATTCTAAACTTCTATTCCTCTGTGATTCTGGGCTTCTGCCTCATCCTTACAAGATAGAAACTGGTGAGTTGGTGGCAGGAATTTCACAGGGAAAACAAGCATTGTACAAAAATGAAGGATGATATAATGAATATATTTTAAAAAAAAAGAAATGGGTACAATGTTATTACTGAAAAATGACAGTGGATGGAATGACAATGAATGAAGACATTGGTCCTTACTAAGACCACTGTGGTCCACGGGAGTGTCCCTTCCTACTTAGGATTAGGGAGATACTGTGAGCAATGAAATCTCATTCTATTATGAGAAAGAAAAACAGTGGAATAAATAACTGGATGTGAGTGCAAGAAGAAATAAATGCTTCACCTCCCACAAGCTGATTTTCTACTTCTAGAAGCTCCATGGCCAATTATAGCATCTCAGTGTTGGGCATCTCGGTGTTGGCAACATTGCAGCACTTAGCCCATACTTGGCAAAGGAGCTTGTCCAGCCTACCTGGCAGAAGTGATCTTTAGCACCTTATCCTGTGCTTCCCGAATCCAGTTAAGTTATCCAGAATCAGAGGAAAATGGGAGATTTGAGAGTAGAGAGGGTTAAATGTAGATTAGATTTGTAGAAAAACTCAAAAAAGAATTTCCAATACATCCTAAAATCATTGCAAAAGAAGAATAAAAATGACATAGTTGGGTCTAACTTCTACTAATAGAAACCTTGCCTAAGAATTTCTAATTTTTACAAGATTGTCTTGTCTCCTGTTCTCTCAGGGTTTGTAGCCTTTTCCACCATGCCTGAACTGGCACAAAGAATCAAAATGAATTTTGCCTTGAGTCCTGTGGTCTCTTTCAAATATCCCACGGGTATTTTTACCAGTTTTTTTCTACTTCCAAATTCCGTAATCAAGGTAGGCTTCTCCTTTTGTCAAAATTTATCCAAGGATCTCATATTAGATCAAGGTTCTTATAATTTTTAAATCTATTATGAACGAAAGGTAGAAAATTTAGATGAAATCTCCAGAAGCCAGATTCTGTGACCATATGCTTGAGTGTACATAGTAGGTGTGTGTCCATTTGGAGCATGATTTTGAAAAATTTATTTATTTATGCATATAGAATTGGGGTACAGGCCAGAGGTGCAGGGGCTGTGCGAGGATTCACCAGAGACAGAGTGGGGAGCAGAACATGCAGATTGATGAAGTACACTGCGGACAGAAGCAGCGGGTGGTCAGGAGAGGTCTGCTGTGCCACGTGGGTCACCTCCGGGGCCGGGGATCGAACTCACACTGAAGTGGCTGCAGCTCACTTGCAGTGCTGTGTCCTTACCAGTTGCACCACCAGGGAGGGTCCCATTTAGAGCATGTTTGGGCTACAGAGTTTACAAACAATTTATTGTATCCCATCTTGAACAGAAATAAATATATATAAAGAATTTCTCACTGAGCTGAATGCTAAGTCTGTGAGGGTTTACTCACAAATTTTCTTGTTCTAGTGAGTAGGTCAATAAATTCACAATGCCCAAGTGGAAAGCATTTTTAAATTATATATGACCAATGACCTCCCTATATGATCTTAGTGTTAGTGAAGCTCCTTCCCAAGTAGAAACATGCTCTAATTTACTAAAGCTAATATTCCACAGCTGGAATATCTTACTGCTCAACTATTTATTCAAGTACTTATTATTTTCCAAGGGTAGGGAAAGTATTTTTATTGCTAATTGTGGATTTGGGATTTTATTTTATTTTTTGTTTGTTTGTTTTTTTTTCTGTTTGCTTTTATTTTCTAAAAAGGTCACTGCTACAGTGAACACAGTATTTTACCAAAATAACCCTTTACATTTGTGGTCAGGAGTAAAATATATGTAGGGTAAAATAAAGTCAAGGAGACCCCAGTAACCTACTGTGGTTTGGGTATCACCCAATAATTCATAAATAAAATTGACCCTGGTTTGTCTCGGAGGGGTGGAAATAGGAAAAAAAAATATTTATACAAACAAGGAAGAGTTTGCATAGGCTTGATTCCATAAGGTTGACTAAGTAATAATGGTAATATTGCGTTATTGACCGTGAGCTCAGAAGATGTAATCTCCTTTTTGTGTGGTTGACAATGCTAATTCAAAGCATAATATATTAGTTTTGAATATGTCCTGCATTCGAACATAGTTGACTAGATACAGTAGCTAAGTTTAAAGTTAGGCAATCTACCTCTATATGTACCAGTTCTGCACTTGTCTTTCTCTGCCTGCAGAGTACATATCATCTCTGGTTTATTGCAATTTCATATCCTTATTGTCATGTTTTCTACTTCCTTTGATCTCAGTCCTGACCCTTCCTGACATTTCCTAACATCTGCAGAGCTCCAGGTCTCTCACCAGAGATTCCTACCACACTGCCAAGCCCTAGAAGTTTTAACCTTGCAGCCTTCTGTGACATCATCATCTATTTTTTTCCTATCCAGTGGCACCTGCAATACACCATTCTCTACTTCTCAGCATACCAGGTGGCTGACTCTGGGCACATGGGTAATAGGCATACCTTACTTTTCTTCCTATTTAAGGTAATATTTGAGATTGTTCCACCTTACTTACCAATTAATACTACATAAAAAATATTGGCAATCTCCAGTTACACAGAGTGCAGGGGAACGTCACCATGGAGAAGTGAATATGGAGAATCTTTACTGCAGTCTCCTTGTAAATCATGTCTGAGGCCTTCCCTGGATGGAGACAAATCTTTCCCTTAATGACTTGGTTTAGTTGACCATAACAGCAAATGCAAATACAAATTCCCCTACAGTCCTTATTTCTGGGAGGAAGGAATGTCGAGAAGTCTGAAAGTGGTTCTTGATAATTATTTTTTTATTTTTGCAGCGTACGTTTGGTACCAAAGGTTTCTTTTTAGAAGATAAGTCAAGAAAAATATCTTCTATCAAAATATGCAACAATAAAATACTCTGGGTGATATGTAGTGAATTTATGTCCTTATGGGCTGGATCCAACAAGAAAAATATGAATATGGTATGTATAAACGTTATGGAATCACGTGATAAAAAACCAGTTTTGCATGTCTGCAATCAACCAATGTTTGCTACAGTTAACTTTGAATTTACAACTGAGACAGAGTATTAAAAAATAAAATCCTAGAAAAGTAAAGAAGCACATACAAACATTAAACTTATTTCTTGTGTTTCTTCATTGTTTGGGTTTGGCCTCAAGTGAAATTTGCCACTTAGAAAAGCTGAGTCAGATTTGAATGGAGATGTAATATCTTTCCTAGGTGGAAAGAGCAATTTTGCTTCATCAGCTGTTTCCAGTGATTAAATTGAAGGTGAGGGAGGGAGAAGAAAAAGGAAGGGAGAATAGAGAGAAAGGGAGAGGAGAAAGGGGAGGCAGAGGGAAAGAGAGGAAGAAGAAGTTTACATTTTCAGACTTCTATGGCTACATAGTCATTGCTGCCAAATAGGTAGTCAGTGAGACTGTTACTGTGAAGCTAGTCTCAAAGGTTTTTCTCTACCAGCCCACTCCACCCCTGTTCTTTATGAGTCTAAATTGTATTAGACTAAAGGTCATGAGGGAGGAACAGTTGTCAAAAGCCCATTTCAAAGTAAGGATTTTTAATAATTTCCTTGACTAGTGTCATTATATTTAAGATATGGATTTATGATTATTATTATTATATCTCTATATTTTGGTAAAATGTTTAGAAAGTTGAAATGTAGTGCATATGGAAGTTGTTAGTATGGTTTTTAGTATGTCCTTTGAGTAGATGAAAACAGAAATTCAGAAATGTTAATCACTTGCCCAAAGTCACAAAGCTCATGATTAACAAAATTAGAACCTACGATGCAGGTGTGCTGACCTTCTCCATGATGACTCAGGTGCACACACCTCCCCTGACATTTTCTCCTTCCTAATTTCTGTGCTATAATGTCTATTGCTTCCACTTTAAACTAAGGAAGTCATCCCACCCCTTAAACCAAGCAAAAGATGGTACGAGTTTCCCCTCAAGCAGTGAGTGTCACCAGTTGCATGGCTCACTCAAACTCCAGTGTCAGATGTGCAGTCATGTTTATTTAGATGATTCTGTCTCTCCATTTCCAACACCCCCTGTTCATTTTACTTCCTGGCATAATTCTGAGTCTCTGAAAGGCAGAGTCAATTGCACAGTGATTGTTGTTGAAACATGCTTTATTTCCCTGCAGAGTCGAATGGATGTGTACATGTCACATGCACCCACTGGATCATCGATACAGAACATTCTGCACATAAAGCAGGTAGTAGCTTTGCCATGGAAAACCACTGGAATCCTCATTTTCATTATACATGAAAAGACAGATTAGATGAGTAGCTGGCTTCTATTTTGTCCTTTTCACCATCTTTTTTTTTTTATTTCCCTGAATTTTAAGAGAAAGGAAGAGGTCTGGTGCAAACTAAGAAAGAGACATCGATAAATGTCATCTTAAGTCAGAACTTGTAAAATAGGATGTGAGACTGAAACAAGAGCTATCTTGGAAAAACCTCAGGAGAAATAAACAAAGGCTATCAGGAAAAACCTCAGGAGAGCTGATCTTGCACAGAAAGAGAAATATTTAAGATGTGACTTCTCTCTAAAGAGTCTTGGTTTTTCTATCAGATTTTCCTCCAAGCCAAGAGAGATCACTGCTTCCTTTTTTTGAACTTTTTTTCACAGTAGAGCAAGGTTTTAACATCCTTCTGTTGAACTAAAAGTCTTATGTTCTTTGCAGTTTATAGTGGTTTTATAATATTAGCTATTATCAGCCCTGATTCTCATTCTGAATACCCTTTTCTAAAACCCTTTGTTCCAGCTTTACCGATCTGATGAATTCAGAGCTTACGACTGGGGAAGTGAAGCTGAGAACATGCTTCACTACAATCAGGTGAGCTACTCAGTATGATGTCCAACAGGTGTTGAGAAATTAGAAGGTGAGAAGACTCCCACCTGGCAGTTATCCATCCCCTTTGCATTGATACATTTTTTTTAAATGCCCCATTTTATTCTGTAGTCACTGCAGAAAATTTAGAAACAACAGTATATATATGAAATTGAAAGTTACTAAAAACAGATAGTGAAAAGACTTATTATGATGATCATTTCACAACACATACAACGTCCAATAATTTTACAGTTGTGTACATGAAACTAACATTTTAGTTTATCACTTATATCAATCATTTTTCAACTTTAAAAAAAGAATTTTAAAAAGACACAAAAGAATGAATATTTCCACTCAGAGTTAACTAGGTGTCTCAATATTTTGTTGCATTTAATCCAATCTTTTCTGTAACATACCACTTTATTTAATCTTTAACCTTAATTTTTAAATTTATAGTCATAGCAAGACCTGAAGTCACTCTAACATAATTCATAATAGTTGCATAATAATAAAAATCATTTTATAAATTTTTTATACAGAGTAAGAAAATACACATTTTTGGCATCAACAAAAAACAAAATATTCTTAAGAAAGTTGAGTATCACCCACCCATGAATAACTGACACTTAAGGCATTTATTCTCCTCTAACTTTACACACCCAAATCTGTAGACTCATTCAGTCCTCCTGTATTTTTATCAATCTTGTTGTCACCATTTATTTTCCCAAAGTGAGGGACAGGATTTCTCAGTATTAACTCAGAACAATATATTAAACCTTCTACCATTTTCCTTCATTGATAGATTTAAGGCTGTGAATGCAAAGGTTAATCAATTAAATTATTTCTGATGATGATCTGTCAGGTCATCAGATCAGTCAGATCATTACATCAATTTCTCAGCAATAGATTAAAATGCTGTTAATGGTCCTTAAGACAACCATAGGAACTAAAATATGTATATTTGTATTATTTTTAAAATCAGTTTGAGTAAGTTATAATTGAGATACAATAAAATTCACTAATTTTGTGTGTTCAATTTAGTAAGTTTTGACAAATATGTTCATTTATAAAAAATCACAATGAAGATATAGAACATTCATACCCACAAAATTTTATTCTACTACTCAGAATACAGATAGTCACAAATGCATATACTTACAAATGCTTAGAAAAGGTTTAGAACAAATAAACAACAAATGTAAAAGCGGTTATTTCAGAAAGCTGAAGAATGGAGGAGGGGAGTGGGTGGACATGACGGCGTAAATGAGGGTCTCATTTTGGATTTTTACATATTTCTTTCCTTATTTACATTTTCCCCACCCACCCTCCTTCTTTCCTTGTTTCAGCGAACAGGTTATACTTATATACTTACAAGAAAATGAAACAAAAGTGCTCTCACACACAATATTATTCTCATTCTCTTTTCTAGCATTTTGAGGAATAATTGACAAAACTACATCTGAGACATCCCAAAATATCTGAAGGCTGACTAAATACATTACCTACCTATCTCCAATTTTGTATTGTACTATATCACCCCACACCGCTTGTTTTCTGGGCTCACTGGGCACCCAGCTACCCCCAGTCATCGTATCTGTGACACTTCCTGAATGCTAAGAAGCCCTCATCACTCTCTCTTCATACCCAATCACTCCATAGGAATAATTTCAAGTGACCCCCCTCTTTATGTGAAGACCTCAGTTGGAAATACTTCTTTGCTTCACTTCCATTGTATTTTGATTGTGATATGGCATTTAGCATAAACAACTTTGTATACAGTGCTATCTCATATGGTGTCTCCTTTGCAAATCCTTTGATAACAGGAAACATTACATGTTTTCTCCCTATATCCCTTGGTACCAAACAGAATTATGGTCAAAGTAGCTTCTACTTATTCTTGAATTCAGGCATTGCTATGAGGAGCTTCCTTTCACAAATACCCTTTCTTTCTTTTCCATAGAGTCATCCTCCACAGTATGATTTGACTGCCATGAAAGTACCCACTGCTGTGTGGGTTGGTGGACACGATGTCCTTATAACACTCCAGGATGTGGCCCGGTTACTACCCCAAATCAGGAACCTACGTTACTTTGACCTGTTGCCAGAGTGGAATCATTTTGATTTCATCTGGGGCCTGGACGCTGCACAGCGGGTATACAGTAAAATCATAGATTTGATGAAGGCGTATGCCTAACGTAAGACATTTTATTTTTCAGTTAAGAGTTGCTTGCAGCTGATAAGAGGCTTCAGGGAAATAGCAAGGTCTTCATTCACCACCTTATTATTGTTTCTTTAACACAGCATTCCAACTAGGAATTATTGTAACTATGCCACTCTTTCTCTAAGATTTTCACATCTGAAATCTTAGACTCCTTCCGTCTGTCAGAACCAGATCCCTTTTGCATCCAGGATGATTAGGAAACTATTTTCTGCTAACATTCCTGTTGGAAAATAGTTAAAAGAGGGTTTCTCCCTTTTTTGTTTTAAGCTGACATAGTGGCTTCATGCCAACAATGCCTGCTCCCAATGTCCTTAGTCAAAGGATGGAACATCAACATAGGAGTTCTGGTCTAGCAAAAAGACCTTATTAATACAGTCATGTGGAAATATATTTGGGTACCTGTGATCTTGTGGCTTAATTGACATCAATTGAGAGCAACTGTCATTGTGGTCATCTATAAATAAGCCATAAAATAAGTCCTGGCCCACATGAAACATGAACTAAGATAGCAGAAAGGAAAACTAACTTAATTGAAGTATTAAGTGTTTCAGATAGATAGAAAATAAAAATACAAAAAGTAAGTATGACTAAGATAACCTAAATTACAAAGTATTAAACTTTTTCCCTACAGGCCACTATCTCTGATACAAGGCTCAATTATTTTAACTTTCTGAGAATAGTATCAGACATAAGAAATGCTTTCCTTTTATCTTGTTCTAAAGATAAACTAAACCCATAAGTCACTATGTTTTCATTACTGAACCAGAATTTATACTACTGTGTACAAACCCAAGTAACATGTAGAACACCTTATTCAAAACCTAATCTAGACTCAACAAGAAATACGCAATCAACAGTCAAAATTTCATATTGTTTCAATTTTTAAATGATATAGACCTTGATTCTAAGATTTAGTACAGAGTTCCAAGGACTAGCATGAAGTTTTAATGTCAATGTTCACGTTTTCCAATGGTGTGAACTTGGAAACTTCCCTTACCTTCTATGAAGATGTAGCTAATAAAAAACTGTGTATGGTCCTCAAAGAATCATCAATTTATGATGCACATATATACATTTAACAGTTTATTTCAACTTAAAGAGAATAAGTGTAAATAAGTTCACTAGTATTTACAGGTAGGACCAAAGTATTTTGGATTTTGGATGGATACCACATAATTATTTTTCAATAAATAATCTATAATTCATCATTTTAGCTTTTACTTTTAGTGTCTTTATAATGGAATGAGAATTTTAAAACACCTGGAGGGCTATTTTAAGTGCCAATGCATCGATGCTTTTATAATTTTTATTTGGCAAAAATTAGAAAAAAAATTATAGCATTCTATAGTGACTGTAATGAATTTTTCCAAGAAGTATAATGCATTTTTCATAAAAGCAACACATATCTTTTTATTCACATTTTGTCAAAGTGACCATAATTTAACTGATGTGATGTACAGAATAGGAATAAATAAGTCTGAGGACAAATTTCTAACTCTTTGCAAGCAAACAACTCAACAAGAAGGAACAAAAGAATGTGGCTGTACTAAATTAACCTATTGACTATGAACATTTAAGAGGCATCTGACCTCACTTTATATGTTTACAGAGAGAAAGCACAGGTACTGGTTAATGTAGGAATTTGGTAAAGTGAAGGTCATTTAGGATTACCTACAAATAATATGTCAAAAAATGTGGCTAGAAAAATGCTATCCTACGGTGTACAGAACTGGAGAAAATAATCCATCCTACTACAAAATTCTGCACAAAAGAGAACAGAGAATACAACAAAAAAAGTGAGTCCCCTTCCTCCCTGATCCCACAGTCTTCACTTGAAAGCCCATTAACTGTTGCTAGTGTTTTTGTGAATCTTTCTACAGATACACCATGCATATTCAATCCATACATTCTCAGGTGTTGTTTTTTTTTTAACCTGCATATATTATACTATTTTAACCTGCATATATTATACTATTTTTCTGACACCTTCCTTTGTTTGCCTTGAGACCGTTCCCTATCAGTTCAACAATGAATTGTTATTAAAGCATAGATGTCCACTATTGACAGAGATTTGGATGTATTAAGATCATTTATAATTATACATGATGCTGCAGGATAAATCTATTTGAACCAAAATTCCTGTTTCAAAGAGCATGTCAAATTTCTATTTGGGATGAAAATATTTTTTTTTAAAGATTTTTTATTTGTGCATACAGAACTAGGGTACAGGCCAGAGGCTCAGAGGCAGTGAGAGGCTTCACCAGAGACAGAGTGGGGAACAGAACAGGCAGATCGACCAAGTACACTGCTGAGGGGAGCAGCGGGCGGGTCAGGAGAGGTCTGCCACGCCATGTGGTCTCCTCCGGGGCAGGCAGGAATCGAACTCATGCGGAAGAGGCTTTAGATTCTCAGTGCTGTGCTTTAACCCACTGTGCCACCAGGGAGGGCCGCAAATATTTTTAACTCTGCTGAGTGAGAGGAAAATCCCACCTATGATAGTCTTCTGTTTGAAACATGCGCCATCTTAGAAACTCAGTGGATATGTACACACAAGAATATACCTATTATATTCATACTAGAGACCATTAATGAGATCAATTTTTATATGATATACACAACCACATTAAGTTTTCTGGTAGAGGGGTCAGAGTTTTGTTTTTCCCACCCCCCCCCTTAAATTAGGCACAACGTCTGTGATATCTCATATCCTCTAAGAGTTAAAGTTGTGCCCTTTCCAATAAAGTAGAAGTGGGGGAAAGTGACAATATTTTCAGGAAATATGAAGCAAATGCCTGGTAGTTCTTTAACCAGTGACTCTATAGTCTCAAGGATAGTGTAATTAAGGACAGTGCATTGCACCTTAATGCATGTTGCAATTTATTTTCACTTGAAAATTATGAATAAACTTTATTAAAGTAGAGTTGTCATAAAGCTAACTATCCTAATTCATACCTGGAATAATTAGAAATGCATTAATTTTAGAGTAATACTCCAAAGATTTTGACCTCTGTTTTCTAAAAATCTCCCATGTCATAATTTTCTTCTTTAGTTATCTTATTCTTTCCCCAAGTAGAGAAGCTGACCATATACTTCAGCCTCATGTATTCTTAGCCTGTCTATAGCAGAGGCTCAAAAAATTACTTATTAACAGAATAAAAGTGTAGAAAGGAAAAATCAATCACTAAATGATTCTGATCATTAAAAAATTTAATGGCTTTTAAGTAAAATAATTTCAGTAACAAAAAATCTATTAGTTTCCATAATTTTCCAAGGCCACAATCTTAAAGAAGACTTGCTATGAATATTCAGAAAGACATAAAATGGATTTCCTTTTCCAGCTAATTGCATACAGCTGGTATTTATATTTAGAGGCATAATTGCCTGGGGTCATCTGCAAGTCTTTGTGAGCAATGAGACAGGTGGGGAAAAATAAGTAAGTTGTTACCCTACTTGACATGTAAATTAAGTTACATTTTTTAGTCCATAGTATGTTGTCGGATATGAAAAAATCTGAATCTTTAAAGGACTGAGATTCTTTTAAGGTCCCATTTGGACACTTCTTTTTATAGTTACCTGGGTTGCCATGGCAGACAGGAAGGATATGAACGTGGAAGGATAATCTGCAAATCTGTGGGTGTTTCTTGACTATGGGCTTGAACTAGAGGCTCCTGTTCCTTCAAATATTTCACATCAGAAATCCAGGAAATTCTAAGATCTTCCAGAGACAATGCCTTTCAATAAGTTTAACCTCAGCTATAGGGTAAGTGTGTTCTTATACCTCTAATAGAATACATGGATAAAATCATCCTCACTGAAGCAGACATGGATTGATCACATCCTACTATTGGAGGAAGGCTCCCTTGTTTGACATGTAATAGCCTCTTTACACTCTTATTCTCAAGAGTTTGAATATACCATGTAAATCTGAAAAATGAGAGTACAGTGAGAGGTTAAGCTAGAGATGGAAACAAAGATCATGGTAGGTAGTGTCTAAGTGTTAAAGGCTTTCCTCCTCCAGTCAAATAAGAATAGGAAATTACCAAAAGATATGATCTAAGGGAAATCCAATTGCTGTATTTTGAAGATTACGTTAACTGCTGGGAAGAGAATGAATTAGAAGGAACTACAAGGGATTCCATGAAATCTGTCATCCTTACCAAGTTTCCCCATGCAGGCTTCTCCCTCTTACAGTGTTCTCCTAAGAGATGACCCCTGGATAATCTGGAGACAAGTATATGCATACATACATACATACATACATATGTATATATATATATATATATATATACACACATATACATATATATGCTCAGCTTCATTAATCAGCAAAGTTCATAGAAACCATACTGAGATATCACCTTGTACCTTTTAGGATGACTAGCAGCAACAAAAGTAAAAGACAAGTGTTACCAAGAAGCTAAAGAAATTGAAATGTCTGTACACTATTAGTGGGAATACAAAAAGTACAGCTACTAGAGAAAGCAGCACTGAGCATCCTCAAAAAGTTAAAAATAGAACTACTACATAATCCTGCAATTTTGGGTTATTTATTCAAAAGAACAGAAATGGGGATATTGAAGAGATAGCAGCACTCTCATGGTCATTTCAACACTATTCAACATAATCATTACAAAAAGATAGACTGAACATAACAGATGAATGGATTGAGAAAGTACTGACTGTCGTCGGTGGTGCAATGGGTTAAAGCATAGCACTATAAAGCTAGCCAGAGACACTTCAACATGGGTTTGATCCCTGGCCTTGGGGGTGACCCACATGGTGTGGCAGGCCTCTCCTGACCCGCCCGCTGCTCCCCTCAGCAGTGTACTTTGTAGATCTGCCTGTTCTGCTCCCCACTCTGTCTCTGGTGAATCCTCTCTTCTACCACACTTCTACCTGCACTTCTACCACAGTTCTGATGCATAAATAAATAAATCTTAAAAAAATTACACAAACATATACAATGGAATATTACTTAGCTTTTACAAAGAAGGAAGTTCTATCATATTCAATAATGTGCATAAAACTTGAACACATTATTATGAGCAAAATGAGATATTGAGAAGGGCAGATAACCTATGATTACACTTACAGAGCTATCTAAAAGAGCCAAACTCACGTATAATGAATGGTGGTTTCCAGGAGCTGGCAAGGGCCACAGAGTTGTTAATCAACAGCTTCATTTAGATAAAATTAAGTCCAAAGATATGCTTTACAATGCTGTGCCTTAAGATAAGAATGATGGATTGTACTTTGAAATCTATTTAGAGGGTAGATTTCATTTTGAGTGATCACACTACAATAAAAAACTATCAAGCTATACATGTGCCTTTTTCTGTTTTGTATATTTTAGGAAAAATGAATGTATTTTTTAAAACTCCATTTTTCCCATTTTAAATCAATAAACTTAAAATTCCAAAAGTAAACAACACCCAACTCTGGCCAGTGCCACTACATTTTTTTCCCTCTAGATTTGTATATGGTAGCAAATAGATTAAGTAATCGCTTATTATTTGCTAAACATCTACATAGAATGTGTCACTTTAAATGTGTAAACCTAAGAGACAGCACTATGGTCATCACAGATGAGGAAATTGAGCACAAAGAAACGTTAGCAATGAATAACAAATTTGCCTAGTTATTACATGAAGTGTCATGATTTTCACTTAGGCAATCTGAAACACTAAATTTTGTAACACTCATCTGCATAAATTTGTCAAAAGAATAAAAATTACAATGGATACATGACAAAGGTCCTATTTTTTAATACCCTAGACCAAAATTACTTGGAATATTAAGGCAGGAGATAGGAAATTTGTTGTGGCTGTTTTACAAAATTTAAATATCAATTTGAGATTAGTGGCTTAAATTGCTATCTGATCCAGCTATCCCACTTCTGGTCATACAGCCAAAGGATTGAATATTACTGTCGCAAAGACTCCCAGGTTCATTACAACACTATTCACAATAGCCAACATGTAGAAACAACCTAAGTGCCCATCAAAAGATCAATAGATGGAATGGATAATAAAAGTGTGGTACACATTTACCTTGGATTTTGAGGACATTACACTCAATGAAGTTAACTAGATAAAGACCAAAAAAATACTGTATGATTTCTTATATGGAATCTAAAACATCAAATTCATAGAAACAGAACAGAATTGTGAGTTTCAGGAGATGAGTGGCAGGGGAAAATAATCAAAGGATACAGCCTTTAGTCATAAGATGAGCACATTCTGAAGAGATAATGTATAGCACACTTAATAATTCTCTGCTACATACTTATAAATCACTATCAGAGTAGAGTTGTAATGTTCTCAACAAAACAACAAAATAGTAATTATGTAAGGTGAACAATATGTTAACTGTCTTATGATAAACATATATATAGTTACATATATATTTACATATATATAAACACTTTGTTTTATATATATGTGTATATATAGTATATATGCACAACACATACACGTGTATAAGTCTATCAGGCCATCACATTGTACATCTTAAGCTACATATTATTTTATATGTTAATTATAACTTAATAAAACAAAAGAATTATAATATGTGAAAGATTGCTAGTCAGATCAATTATAACATATTTTCACTATTTTGTCTGAAATATTCCAAATTTACAGAGTCTAGTAATCCTTGATTTCTGAGGAATATGGTTACAGGCATTGTAAAATATAGTGTGAAAATTTGACAATGCTTCCCTTTTTTATACCATTTAGATGAATCAAGAAACACATTCACAGCCCTGTAGCAGGCTTACTAAATTATAATAATTTCTCAAACTTAAATATCCCATGGTACTTTTATAGAATAATGTAGTTAATTTCAATCAAACACATTTATATAGATTACATATCTATACAGATAGATTATGCCTCTTTGAACCACCAGTGAATTTCTTCTAGGCAGTACTATCAGTTTCAAAGTGGTAAAACCTGTCTAAATAACCTTTCTGAGAATCCTTCTAAGAGAAGGAAGAATTGACCAGGACCTTGCTCAGTTTGAACACATCCCATGGGAAGTTCATCCATAATTTCCAAAACACCACTATTCCTGAAAAGATTTCCCCAAAGCTCATGTCTCGGAATTGTTACTTTTGATTCTAAGTAACAGAATTTATTCTTAAAAAGTTGGCCCTCCCTGGTGGCGCAGCGGGTTAAAGCACAGCACTGAGAAGCTAAAGCCACTTCCACATGAGTTCGATCCCCGCCTGCCCCGGAGGTGACCACATGGCGTGGCAGACCTCTCCTGACCGCCAGCAGCTCCCCTCAGCAGTGTATTTCGTAGATCTGCCTGTTCTGCTCCCCGCTCTGTCTCTGGTAAAGCCTCTCACCGCCCCTGAGCCTCTGGCCTGTACCCCAACTCTGTATGCACAAATAAATAAATCTTAAAAAAAAAAAGTTTTATGTAAATCTGTCTCCCTAATTATTGTGAATTAGTTTGAGGATAGGAACTCTGTCTTCCTAATCTTTTAACTTTTGTTTTTATTTGAAATTATATAAATTGACAGAAAATTGAAAAATTAGTATAGAGAGATGTCATGTACTCTACTGAATTTCCCTTCAAGACAATATCTTACATAATTAGAATCTCCATAAAACCATGAAATTGACCTTGGTACAATCCACAGAGCCTATTCAGATTTCACAACTTTACATGCACTTATATATATATGCATCTGCTTACACATAGTTTAATGCAATTTTATCACGTATAGAATACATATCACATGTGTAGATTAACTATGACCACAATTAAGATATAGAACACCCATTACCACAATCACTCCCTCGTGCAACTCTTCAGAGCCAGCTGCCACTATGATCCTTAAACCTACGTAACCTAACCCGTGGCAACCACTAATCTATTTCCCCATCTTTATAATGTTGTGTAACTGGAATCATACAGTAAGTGATCCTATGATGCTAGCTTTTTGCATTCTGAATAATGTGTTTAAGAACCGTGTAAGTTGTTGTCGTGTATCATTTGCTTAAGTTTTGTTTTTTGCTAAGTAGTATTCTATGGCATGGATCTACCACATTTCCCCATTGAGACACATCTTTTGTTTCCAAGTTTTGGCTTACCTTTCAATTTTCCAGTGCTGAAAGTTTTCAGTGCTAAAGGTGACTTGAAATAGAAACTCCTTAATTTGGATTCATTAACTTGAATTAATTCCCACTCAGGGATGAATTCTGAGCTGACATCTTCTCTGATGTGTATATTGTCAATTTCTTTCAAAGTTTTTATTGATTTGACTACACAATTCTTCTTTCATATTTTGATCTGACAATTAGAGGTCGCAAAACATTGAAGGAGTACTAATTAAATTTTTGAGTTCTAATAATGTGATTTGAGAAAGATTTTTGGTGCCTTCCTGGTGGCTTAAGTAGTTAATTCTTACTGCTGTCATTGCTACAGCCTGACTTTGATCCCTGGCCAGAGAGCTAACACACAAGGCACAGCAGACCTCTCCTGTCTCACCTGCTCCTTCCCTCAGTAGTGTATTTCAAAAAATCCACCTGTTCTCTCCACTCTGTCTCTGGAGAATTCTCTCACTCCCTGCACTTCTGGCCTATACCTCAGTTCTTCTACACAAAAATAAATAAGTTGTTTAAAAAATGAAGTATTTTGGGATAGAGTAATGGTATTCAGGTCTCAATAGATTCAGGTCTCAATAGATTATGAAATACTTTGCTCAGCCAATGTCAGGGTGTGATAAGTCTTTAGTCTTATCAAAAACTTCATCAGTATCATCACACCTCCCACAAAACCAATTCAAATGAAATAATAATACCAATATTGTGCAATCATTAAAAATCATGTGCAAAAATATAAATAAAAGCACCAATTATTTTTCTATATTTATTGCTGAAAAACATAAAATACTATAAATACCAGCATATTTTTTATACAATGCCTCATCCATTTTCTAAACAGGTTGCCTCTAATTCCATCTCTAAAGCAATTCTTGAAGCAAAACTTTCCTCTTTCTATACTGCCTACCTTTGTCATAGTAATTTGGTGCCAATCATTTTGCTAAGCAAATGAGTCAGCTGAGCTGAGAAAATTAATTTACTTGGAACATTATGCACTCTTGATAAGTCTTCCAAATACTTTTCTCCCACAATAAAATAATCATAATAAAAATATAGGTCCTATTTGCTGGCAAAAGACACACTGTTATCAAGTTATTGCCAGCCAAGCAACATGAAGTTATTTGGCACAGCTGACCTCTGTGTCTTTTCCACTGCTCCCCTCAGCAGTATATTTTAGTAGATTTGCCTGTTCTACTCCCCACTCTGTCTCTGGTGAATCCTCTCACCCTCCAGACCTTTAGTGTACACTCCAATTCTTATATGCATGAATAAATATTTTTTACAATATGTATAATTTAAAGGAAGTCAATTCCTAAGCAGAACATAAAAGCAAAACTATAAACTGCATCAAAATCTGATTCTTAAAAATACCTTCCCTGCCCTGCCACATACTCATCTCAAAGGAAACTTTTCTGGAAACTATGTGACAGGTCCAAGCCCTGCCACTGCATACCATCAACATGTGGGGTGGAGCAAAAGAAAAATTACTAATCATATCCTCTGCAAGATTTGTCACAGGCTATGTAGAAACATTTATGTTTATATGTTATAATGAAATAACACCTTCCATATTATAAAATAATATATGTGGATGATGATAAGTTAGGAAAATGCAAATGTTTTAAAATTATTTAAAACTAACTTTCCTTAAGTACTTTAATAATAAATTTCTATAAATGAATTCATTTGCATTTGTCTAACACATAGCCATATTTGGAGTCATTTAAAGTTTTAAAGGCAAATATGGACTATTATAAAGTTGTTTTAAAGCAAACATAGCTCTTATAATATTAAAAAGATTTATTTTTCTAAGAAATCAAATATGACAAGTACAATGTGAAGTATAGGAAATATTTGATAAGACAGAAAAGTTGCTTTTTAATCAGAAGAAAACCCTATTTTAATTCTTATATCAGATTGATCATCTAAGAAATTTTATGATTTTAAAAAGCGAGAAAGGGTCCTTCCTGTGGCACAAAGGTTAAAGAGCAGCACTGCAAAACTAGCCACAGTTGCTTCACTAAAGAGTTCTATTACCAGCCAGGGAGGTGACCCACATGGCACAGCAGAACTCTCTTGACACCTGCTGCCCACCATAGCCTCCCTCAGCTGTGTATTTCTGAGTATCAGCCTGTTCTTCTCCCCACTCTGTCCTTGTGAATCCTGTCACTGCCTCTGTACCTCTGGCCTGTACCCAGTTCTGTATGCATAAATAAACATCTTTAAAAAAAAAAAAATGACGGCCCTCCCTGGTGGCACAGTGGGTTGAGGCACAGCACTGAAAGGCTAAAGCTACTTCCACATGAGTTCGACTCCCGCCTGCCCCGGAGGTGACCACGTGGCGCGGCAGACCTCTCCTGACCCGCCCGCTGCTCCCCTCAGCAGTGT
>NW_004567112.1:54424597-54435979 GCF_000260355.1 Condylura cristata
CACCTCCGGGGCAGGCGGGAATAGAACTCATGCGGAAGTGGCTTTAGATTCTCAGTGCTGTGCTTTAACCCGCTGCGCCACCAGGGAGGGCCTGGTTATAAATTTTAATAAAAAAAAATTTTTAACCTTTACTTTCCAGTGAAAACTATGAAACATGCAATTGTTAACTGTCTTATATTAACATGCTGTTAGAAAACCAGAGAATGCATAATTTAAAACATTTATAGTTTTTAGAGATACAGGTTTTTCATGATACAGATCTTTAATGTCACAAAATACATGTTTACTAATAGAACCAATTAGCTTTTCCTTTTCCAGTAAAAAATTTGAGAAACTGGTGCCTTCCTGGTGGTGCAGTTGGTTAAAGCACAGCACTAAGAAGCTAAAGCCACTTCAGCACGAGTTCGATCCCATCCCCAGAGGTGACCCACAGGGTGCAGCAGACCTCTCCTGACCCACCTTCTGCTCCCCTCAGCAGTGTATTTTGTTGATCTGCCTGTTCTACTTCCCACTCGGTCTCTGGTGAAGCCTCTCACCACCCCTACACCTCTGGCAATACATCTCTTTTAATTTAACAAACAAATTTAAACTAGCCTGTAGTAATAAAATGTTATTACAGATCATGTGAATTTGAAAACATTTAGGTTAGTTTCTATATTTCTGAAAATTTTAGAAAGACTTTCTTATTTTTCTTTAACCCAAATAAAGACTTATTTTTTAAAATTCCATATTCATAATATCTATACATAAACAAGATACAGAGAGTTATAGTTTTTATTTTAGAGTTTTAGCCATGTATCAAATATAATATATACTACTCAAAAGAATAACCAGATCCAAATTGTGTTTCTGTTAGATAGAATAAGTCAATGTTACCAGCCTATACAACTAAAACTTTAAACTGAAGAGTTTTTGTTTGTACATTATAAAAAATTCTTTGGAGCAGCTATTTTCGGAGTCATTTTGCCTCAGAGGGTCCCTGAAAGTCCCAAGTCTTCCCTAATTCTAAGTAAAGTGATTCCTATCAAGGCATTACTTCCCAAACTTTATTCACATTTCTCATCCACAATGTTTGTCATAGCTGTGTGCCACCTATAATATCACTGTTGGGAGTGACCAAAGATTTACTGACAAGGACTGAATTAGGCCAGTAAAGAATTGAGCCTTGCATCCAAGCTTGATAAAGTGGTAATAAACTGACCTTGAGATCCTGAATGGGACTAGCTGAAGGTGATAACGAACTGGGCCTTACATTAAAGGACACAGCAATGAGTCACCCCTTGGGAATCTGAGAGACCCTTCCCTCTTCTTGAGTTGGCAGTAGCTGCGGACCCCACTCTAGGGTCTCAGTCTCAGCTGCTGTCCCCGAGCAATAAACTCCGCTTGCTCAGCTTTTCTGCCTCCCGCCTTCCTTTCTTGCAGCCGGTCACAGAAGTTGGGACAAAACAATCACTTACTAAGCTTTAAGTTAAACTTTACCTATTTAACTTAATTACTTTTTTAAAAAGAAACTTTCTGTAGCTCCTATGAATGAGAAGAAAAGTGTCACTTGCCAATACTTGAAGGTAACCATACACATAACCACAATAAAAGAGCAGATAACTGATAATAAAACAGTTACCAGAACAAGTTGGAAGATCTGGTTTTCAGACCTGCCTTCTCTCTGTTAAATGTGAGTTCTTTGTTTGAAAGGGAGATTAACAAGCGTTAGAGATAGAGATGGAGGCTAGAAGGTCAAAGTCAAAAAAGGAAATATGATGTGGGACAAGCAGAATTTGGAGTGATGCATTAGGAAACCAGGAGTTCAGAAAGTCTCTGAGCTGAAAAAAGACAAGGAAATAGACTGTCCCCTGAAGTTCCCAATAAATAATACAGTCCTACGATCACCTGAATCTTAGGTATCTGACCTTCAAAATTGTAAAGAATAAATTTATGCCCCATGGTGATAATACCTAAAGGGGACAGCACAATATTACCTCAGTTTAAAATAAATAAGTAGACAGTCATGAAATTTGTGCTTATTTGTTCTAGGATCAATAGGAAACCAATATACTCTCACACCTATGAGTCAATGCGATTTCATACTTTGTCCATGCCTCATCTAAAATCTTCCATAGTTCCAGTCATCTCTGCCCTACCATTGAAGAAACATTGCCTGCCTACATCACCAGGGAAAACAGCCACAGAGTAAAGCAACTGCACAGGAATGTGGAGCTGAGGCGGTGACGCCAGGGCAGGTTGCTAAGGTGATGGTTGATTACAGGGGAATGCTACTTGGTCATTGCCCTGCTTCCTCAGCGACTTTGGCCTCCTTTTATCCTGTGGCAGCTGGGCTGAGGAGCCACTGTTCCTGATTCAGCCCTCCTTCAGCAAATGAACTCTGCATGGAGGTAGGTTGCTGCTTTGATTCTTTCTGCTCTGGGATTGCACTGCCCTCTCTTAGGTTAAAATACACAGGGATATTTTCTTAAGTTAAAAAAATTTTCTTGTGTTTTTGTCTAATTACAAAAGTAAAATGTGTTTATATAGGCAGTTTAGAAAATAGAGCACTAACAAAGAAAATAATAAATATTTAATATCCCTTTCACCCACAAAACTATTTGGTTCATATTCTAATAGAGTTACCTTGGGTTCCATTTCTATATGTGTCTGCTTATAAAAACATGAATGTAAAAATATTTAATAAATGCAGTTTGGTGACCTTCATTTTCCCCATGAAAACTTGAGTACTTTTGCACTACGTTAATTAACTCTACGGTATCAAAATACACAACAATATCTTGTAATCACTAGATTTGTAATGGGTAGATTTTGTTATAAGGATGAAATAGAATTTATGTAACCATTTGATTCACATGGCTGTTTATGTTGCTTCTCTTGGTTCTTCAGAAATAGTTTTATTCACCACTATAGATACCGAGAAATAAATTTCTAAAATAATATGTAAATTTATGTGTGTGTAGCCAAATTGTGTAATTCCCATCACAGAATTATAAAAGTTTATATTGAATAGAAATGAAGCATAAAATTAGTTTTAGATATACACCATAATGATTTAAGATTGGTATACACAACAAAATGATCACCACAGTAAATCTAATTAACATCTGTCACATACATAGTAACAATTTGTTTTCATGTGGTAAGGACTTTGAAGATCTGCGTTCTTAGAGCTATCATATACACAATTTAGTATTCACTGTAATCACTATGTTGTACATTACATTCCCATGACTTATTTGTTTTCTAACTGGAAGTTTTGATCTCTTGATCCTCTTCACTGATTTTACCCCGCAACCATCCCAATCAATCAATTTATTCTCTGCATCTATGAACTCAGTTGTTTTGTTTATATTTTTTTAGATTCCACAGATATTTGACATCATGTAGTCTTTGTGTTTCTCTGTCTGATATATTCCACTTAACATAATATCTTCAAATACATCAATATTGTAATAAGTAGAAGGAATTTATTCTTTTTTAGCGGGTGACTGTATTCATAACTCATAGCTCAGGTTTATTGTTCCTTCAACCACTAATAAACACTCAGGTTGCTTCCATGTATTAGCTATTGTATACATAAACCAGAGAGTGCATATATCTCTTTGTATTCGTGTTTTTGGTTTCTTTGGAAAAAAATGTGCAGACATGGAATTGCAGGATCATATTGTAGTTCTAGTTTTAATTTCTAAAGGATCCACTTTGCTTTCCAGAGCAACTGCATCAGTTTACATTCCCACAAACAGTGTGGAAATGTTGCCTTTTCTTCATATCCTGTTTTTGGATAACCATTGAATAACTTTAATTAATAATAATATAATAATAACTTTAATAGTTCATGGTGGTTTAAAAGGGGAATATTTTCTAAAGGGAATTAACTGCAAGTTTCAGTGAAATAACAGAAAAATGGTAATTTTTTTAAGGGGAAGAAGGATTAAAAGAATATTTTATTTTTCCTTCATGAAGTAAACAAGAGAATATTCTTGAGATTCTCTTTTTCTTTCAATTTATTTTTTTGGCAAAGGCTGTTGTTTCCATTTGGTCCTGCTTGAAATAGGGCTCCAGGCTGATTCACAAACCCTGACACCAAAGAATACAAAGGGGTCCCCTCTAAGGCCAATGGGTTCCAGAAGCTCTAATCTGGCTTGAGAGTAAGTCTTTCAGAGACTCACCCAGCCCAACCTGGGGGTACCAGCCTGCAGAGATTAGTCAGGTGGTCTCCATCATCTTGACATCATGCAAGGGGCCACAGAGATTGGGGGTGGGGGGGTGTCTACCTGGCAAAACACAGGGAATGCAGGTCCAGAAGGATCTGCTTAAGTTCCTCTCCAGGCACTTGTCACAGCATCAGGGCTTCACACACTCCTGCTGGAATGGCTTCTGTAAGTTCCAACCGAGGACCCAATGTCAAGCTGGTTTTGTAACTTCAGGAGACACTTGATGTGCTTCCACTTTTCATCCAACCCAGACGAAAGAGGTAGGTGTTGCAGCCCCAATGGTGCAGTTTGACCAGGAGGCTCACCAGGCTGGGTCCACCTCAGTGGGATAATTCTGCATAATTTGGGAGCTCAAGTTTTGTCCACAGTAAGAATCTAAACTCAAGATGCAGTTGATCCCAAAGAGTGAAAGAGGGGATAGCATAGAAAAGGATTCCCAAGGTTGTAACCAGAAAAGGGTGGAAAGTGGTGAGAGGCCAGAAGGGGCCTCTTTGAAGCAAGAGACAGATCTGCAGGGCTCTTGGGAGTGCTCACCTGCCTTCCTCTTGCTTGGCCTGCTTTTGGAGAAAGAAGAGAACAGAGAGTCTCTGGTAATGGAGTAACTTCTTATTATGCAAAACGTAGTAGGTCTTTTTCCGTCTACATAAATTCCAAATTATTCATTTGTTAAGTGTAGTGTTGTCAAAACCCAGGACAGCCAGAACAATGGGGTAGAGAGGCCAGCAGCTTTGCCAAAACCTACCAGCAAAGGCAGCCATGGGTGCATGAACCCCTCTCTAGGCTTTTGATGTCTTATGTTGAAGTAGTCAGCTTTATTTCTTTCTTTTCCATCTAAAGCCTAGAAATGGTAATTAATAGCAGGAACCATGTTATATAGCAACAGCATATTAAGTAGCTTCTCTGATGCTCTTCACACATATTTTCTTTAGGCTTTTCAACAACGTGGCAAGGAAGATATTATTATTTCAATTTGTAGATAAGAAAAGGGAAACTCAAGAAATTGTCCAAGAACCCACAGCTGGTAAGAGACAGAATAAGAACTTGACGAACCCAATTATTGTTGGGTTCCACTATCCTCAGCTGTCTCCACTGGAGGGGACTCTCTGCCAAGTGTCCCAGTAGCTTCAGTCTGCAGCTGGTATTATCTGACTCCATGAACTAACACATCAACACACTCCTTTCATGGCCCAGGAAAACAATTTTTTTAATTAATTAATTAATTTATTTATACATAACTGGGGTACAGGCCAGAGGTGCAGGGGCGGTGAGAGGATTAACCAGAGACAGAGTGAGGAACAGAACAGGCAGGTCAACTAAGTACACTGCTGAGGGGAGCAACAGGCAGGTCAGGAGAGATCTGCTAAGCCCTGTGAATCACCCCCTCCCCCCACACCCCCATGCCCTCCCCCCCACTCCGGCCCGGGCCAGGGATCTAACTCACAGTGAAGTGGCTGTGGCTGGCTTGTAGTGCTGTGTCCTAACTCATTGGCCACCAGGGAGGGCCCCAGGGAAACATTTTTGAAAAGCCCCCAAAGACTACTGGAGTCCTTTCTGATTTCTAATTGCTCCATCTCTGATATTATACAGAAACTTCTTCTGAACATTTTGTAAGAGCAGAAAAAAGATTTTTTTTCCCTCCATACATTTAAGGACATGTTTTTTAAATTGTTTAAATTTCTACATCTTTTTATTCCTTGTTTTGATGAATTTTGTTTGGTGTATGATTAAAGATAAGTTGCATATTCCCTATTGGAAGATTTACCAAGCATATCTTAGACAATCAATATGTAGAAAAGTTTGGGGAGAATCTGAAAGTGACATATGGCAACATTTGTGAAGGTAGATGATCAACTGCTATGTTCTGGAAGTAGAAAGAATTCTACAAACAAGATGACACAAAAGGAGAGGTGACTCTTGAAAACAGAGGATATATTGCCATTTTATTCTTAAAAAAAAAAAAAACTGTGAGACCTTTCACTTGTTTTAATTGTTCAATGTATTTTCATTTATTTTATTATTTATATATCTGTTTACTGTCGTTCATTTTATAACCATGTTTACTTCCCCCCTCCACTACCCCTATCACCATTTAATTCTTTAAAAGAAGACTGTGGCTGTTACTAGCATGTTACCTAAATACAAGGTGTCACTCTTGATTCTGCTTCCTTTCTCTCCCTCCCCTACTTCTCTGGCTTGCCTTAGTCCCACTCATACTAAAGCTGGTTTTCAACATTCAGGCAAATTGTTTCCCTTTTCTGAATCTCAGCTCTTCACCTATAAAATAGACTACTGATCTGTCAGTCTCCAAATCTCAGGCTCAAGGTGTCACACTTCTATAAATGTGATCACTTTAAAAATCAAGGCAATCTAAAAGCACAGTTGAATAACCTCACGCTTCTGTACCCCACCAGCCAGGGAAATCCCAGTGCTTGTCAAACTGTAGTGAAACCCAGATTTCCATGTCTTTGGATGAGTTTTCCATTGTGCATTATTGAGATGATTCATGTTGCTTTCTGACCCCAATCCCTGAATTGGGAAGTTATCCAAAAATCCATCTTCCGGTGCTCCAGGACTAAAATGATCCCCACCCATTTCTCCACTGACTACATCAAAATTACCAAACGGTAATCAAATAAGTAGAAACTTTCTAATTATTTTAAAGGGACCTAGATTTTTCAGAGAAGGAAATTGTAGAAACCCTCTTATCCAATGATTTTTTTAATTTTTTTAAAGATTTATTTGTGCATATAGAACTGGGGTACAGGTCAGAGGTGCAGAGACGGTGAGAGATTCACCAGAGACAGTGGGCAGCAGAACAGGGAGATTGATGAAGTACATTGCTGAGGGGAGCAGCAGGAGGGTCAGGAGAGGTCTGTGTCACCTCCAGGGCAGGCGGGGATCGAACTTATGTGAAAATGGCTTTAACTTCTTAGTGCTGTGCTTTAATACACTGCGCCACCAGGGAGGGCCCATGATTTTATTATTTTTTTAAAGATTTATTTATTTATGTATATAATAGTTGGGGTGTAAGCCAGTGGTGCCAGGTGGTGGGGAGGAGGGAGAGAGGATTCACCAGAGACAGTGGGGAGCAGAACAGGTAGATCATTGAACTATACTGCTGACGGGAGCAGCAGGAGAGACAGGAGAGGTCTGTTAAAGGTGACCATGGCCAGGGAGCAAACTTACGCTGCAGTGGCTGTGCATAGCTTCATAGTGTTGCGACTTAACATCTCATGCCACCAGGAAGGCCCAATTACCCAGTGATTTTAAAATCGTTTACAAACAACTCTTCAAACAACATAAAATAAATGGATAGTAAATAGCATAAAATTCAGATTTATAGCCTTTATCCATTATTAAGTAAAGTGATAAGGACGAAGCTACTTCTATGATCCTCAGTATCAGAAATTCTTACAAGTGACAGCACTCTGGCTGGATTACTGTAGGCTTGTACTTTCAATGCTTTATTATTACTATTATTATTAATAACATGATAAGAGTCTGCACAGAAAATTACTGAAGCCATAATTGTTTTTAAGCAATTAAGAAGTTTTAAGCAATTTTAGCCCCTTCAACTATATAAGATAGCAGAGGAAGTTTTACTCTGAAGTGCTACCACAAATTAACAAATAGATGGTCACTGGTACTGTGATTTGAGATTACATTTAAGCAAGATTATTTAAATAAACAAAGTATTTGAAGAAAAATGCAGTTTGTATTTTGAAGTTCTTCTACAACGCAGTTCTCCCAAAACACTGTTTGAAAATGACTGACCTGACTCAAGCTACTTTATAGGTTCCAAGGCCAAGAAGTGGACTTGATCTCCCGATAAGCATTTAGCGGTAATCAAGGGATCCCAGTCCTTGACCCCCACTTCAGTGGCCCCCCAATTAAATGTCTCACTAACTTAACATTTTTTTTTTAGCAAAACTTCGGCCCGTATGATGAAGCATAAGGGTTCTTAGAAATAGGGGACGAAAGATGTTTGGAAGCAAAGAGATAGAGACCTTGTAAATTATCTCCTTTCTGAGACAGTTTGGTCATGTATCTGATTACTACTGATTTTGTTTATCTGCATAGATGAACTTACCAGACTTAAGCAGTTTTAAGTTTTAACATTTATAGTTCATCACCTGCTGTTTTATGATAGATGTAGAAGTTGTAAGGCCCTCATTTTCTCTGATGGTCTCAAGTTGCCAAAAGGCTGCACTCACTGGTCCAGATGCCATGACCAGGAACCAAGCTGTCATAGTTCAGAAGCCATGAGTCAGTCCCCCATCTGGGGTTATTTAGAGACAGAGGTAACATTGATGCCCTCATTTTCTTCATTCCTTTCTTGCACAATGTGTGTGTGAACAAGTAGCCTCCCCTGCCCCCTACCACATGTTCAGCATGTTTCCCATCAGCTGATGGCAGGTTGACTGTGCACAGAGATCTCTACAGTAAGATGGGGCCTCAGAGACACACTGACTTCTGCTCTTCGCGTTCTTCTCCCAAAGTCCACTCCACCGGGGTGGAATTGATTTCTTTTTATTTTTAATTAATTTTGATTTGATTTGATTTTATAAAGATTTATTTACTTATGCATACAGAACTAGGGTACAGGCCAGAGGTGCAAGGGCAGTGAGAGGATTCACCAGAGACATAGTGGGGAGCAGAACAGGCTGATTGACAAGTACACTGCAGAGGGGAGCAGTGAGTGACATAGGAAAGGTTGGGGGCGCCATATGAGTCACCTCCTGGACAGGGATCGAACTCATGCTGAAGTGGCTTTAGCTTCTTAATGCTGTGCTTTAGCCTGCTGCGCCACCAGGGAGGGCCCCAGTTTTTATTTTATTTTTACCAATTCTTCCATCCCTAATACCTTCTCCATTTTCAAACATGTATACTATTTTTGTCAACTCATTTCAAACTTTCTTTCCTCCTTAACACATTTTCCAGGGGAACATTTTGACAATAAACATAAAGAGACTATTAAAAGGTAGAAAATGGAAATGCCACAATCTAAAGATCACAAGATAACCATTCTTTATCACCTGCCAAGTATATTTATGAATTATTTTGCTCCCATTGAAGTAATTTGTGGAGCTTAACTCCTTCATTGCTGTTCTCATACCTTTTATTGCTGGGATCAGGAGGTTTGGATGCTAATAAATCATGACTCAATAGCCACAGAACACTCAGCTTCTCAGTGTATGTGCAATGTCTCCTTGTGTGGCATTAGGTGGTTGACAGTGTCTTCCAAGTGGCTTCACATGACCATATTCTCTAGGCTTTGCTATATTTGTTCAGTGCAATCCAGTTGATAAAGACAAAGTTGAAATCCACTTTGACATGAAAAAAACTGAATCCACAGAAATCGTCATTAGCAATCATAGAAATGAGTAACCTATATGCCTATCTCTTCAGTCCCTGTAATTTGTCCTTTTACATTTTAAAATCTCAGTGAGATCATAATTATCACTAGTCACCATTTTACTACATTTCTGGTGTGGTGAATATGAGACATATTTACCCTTAAAAGCACCAGTATTGTTTCAAGGTCTAGGTTAACTTCTTCTTTGGGGGAGAAGTCGAGTTGGTACAATGTACCCCCATGGAATTAAAGCTTCTCTCAGCAGCAAAATCTGTGGGTGCTGCACAATGGTATCTGGCTGCTTCTTGGAATCGTTTAGTTCACCTGACAAAATTACAAATTCCTCTGCTCATGTCAGCAGGACATCTACTAAAATCGGGATATTACAGGGATGACTAATTTGACCCTGCTCAGGGATGGCACATCAGTTTTTGAGGCATTCTGTATTATTGGCAATTGCTAGATGATTTCACTCATATGTGAAATATAAAGAGACAAAGTATATAGCAAATTTCAAAAATAACCCCGTTATTTATAACTCTGACAACAAAATGGTGGCCATCAGAGGAAGAACATATGAAAGGGTCCACTGGATGGTAGTGAGTGATACTAACACTACTAGTGATAGTGGGTGAGGTGTGGTTCATACATTCAGCAAAGTGTAAACTAGACTTCTGAAACATTTGTAGTATTGTAAGCCAATGGTACATCAATAAAGAAATATTAGTAAATAAAATTCCTGAGCCACAACCTAAAGACTATTTCAGTTTTACTAGGTTGAGAAGTGAAATCAACACATCATCAGTCATATGACTGTCAGAAAGACTTTCTCAAACATAAGCAGGAAAGTGAGGTTTGAGAACTTTGACCCTCCCTAATCTGATGTAAGGGAGCACTTTCAAAAGAGCACATAATCAATATGCAGTGTGTGTGTAATCCTGAATCTCCAGCAATTTGTTGGTGATGATAAAATATTTTAGTCTGCTTATAGGGAAAGAGGATGAGAAAAAGTCACATTTTTTTTTCTCACCTACAGCACAGACAGCTAACAAATCATGCTGGCAAATTCATAGTCAACAACTTTGAAAGCACTTACCAGCAGATGCAAGAAGTTAGTGACTTCATTCTTTTACTTGACAAGAGGAAAAAAAATTGAAGTTTATTAATAGTGTACCTGTTTATTTGGAAGACACTCAGTAAAACTGAGCAACTCACCAAAATAGCTTAAGTCCCTTCTTTATGTAAATGGGGAGGAGGGTGTTAACACTTGTAAATACTTATTCCAAAATCTGTTCATAAATCTTTTCTAAGTAGGATATATTTTTTAAAGACCTATGTTTCACTCTATGACGACTCTAGGCCACTATTTCCCATCCTAAGCATTTTGGTCTGGGAAATTCTTTGTTGTGGGGACTGGCCTGTGAGTTGTATGCTGGTAGGCATGCCCACCTCCACCACTAGATGCCAGTATCACACCCCCAGTGGCCTCAAGCACACTATCCAGCCTTGCCAAGTCTCCTGCAAGACAAAACTGTTTCTAGACGAGAAGCATTCACAGGATGATAGTGTAAGTTCCTGTGGAAAGTGAGGATTTTGTAATGTAAGGTGGCAGTGTAAAGGTGGCATTTATAGCAGTGGAATCAGAGACTACATGATAAGCGGTAGTAGTTAATTATTTAAATTAAATGACTACTTAAAAAGAAAAAACTTGGGGCCCTCCCTGGTGGCGCAGCGGGTTAAAGCACTGCACTGAGAAACTAAAGCCGCTTCCGCATGAGTTCGATCCCCGCCTGCCCCGGAGGTGACCAC
>NW_004567112.1:54436174-54509770 GCF_000260355.1 Condylura cristata
GTGGCTCAGCGGGTTAAAGCACAGCACTAAGAAGCTAAAACCACTTCAGCATGAGTTTGATCCCCGCCTGCCCCGGAGGTGACCCACATGGTCTCCTGACCCACCTGCAGCTCCCCTCAAGCAGTGTACTTTGTCAGTGGCCTGTTCTGCTCCCCACTCTGTCTCTGGTGAATCTACTCACCACCCCTGCACCTCTGGCCTGTACACCAGTTCTGTATGCAAAAATAAATATAAATCTTTTAAAAAAACCCTTAATACCAACCCATTCTGGAACCAAAAAAAAAGAAAGAAATTCATATGCTCTAATGTTCTAAATGAGAAAAAAATATATAAAATATAAAACTACTAAAAAAAAAGAATATATATTTTAACTTGTGGTAAAGAAAATCAATTTAGAAAACAGAAAACCAAGAAGGCAAAAATGAAATCCTAAACGGACTTAAATCTGCAATATTCTGCTTAGGATTTCATTTTTTCATGAAAAACTAACAACTAAAAAAGGCACCATGATCAAAAAAAACTTTTTTAAAGATTTATTTATTTATTCATACAGAACTGGGGTACAGGCCAGAGGTACAGGGGCCGTGAGAGGATTCACCAGAGACAGAGTGGGGAGCAGAACAGGCTGATTGACAAGTACACTGCTGAGGGGAGCAGCGGGCGGATCAGGAGAGGTCTGCCGCGCCATGTGGGTCACCTCTGGGGCCGGCGGGGATCAAACTCATGCTGAAGTGGCTTTAGTTTCTCAGTGCTGTACTTTAGCCCGCTGTGCCACCAGGCAGGGCCCATGATCAAAATTTTTAAGATAAAGATAAAATATTTGGAATATTGTAGAAATTAAAATCACAGACAAATAATTTTGAAAGCCCAGGGCAAACAGATTAGTAACTTGAAAAAACAGTTCATAGAAGTAAATCAAATATGGCCCTCTCTGGTGGCCCAGCAGGTTAAAGAGCAGCACTGTCCTGGCCTCTGCTGGGCTGCTTCAGCATGAGTTCGATTCCCGCAGAGGAGGTGATCCATATGGCACGACAGACCTCTCCTGTTTGGCCTACAGCTCCTCTCAGCAATGTACTTTCTCCACCTGCCTGTTCTGCTCCCACCTCTGTCTCCGGTGAATCCTCTCACCGCCCCAGCACTCCTGGCCTGTACCCCAGTTCTGTATGCATAAATAAATAAATTCATAAAAATAAAGTAAATAGTCAAAACACATAAAAATTATTTAGCCTCATCACTTCAGGAAAAGACAAATTACAATCAAACTACAATAAGTTTAACAACTTGGTTGTATCAGATTTGCAAAGTTTAGAGGAATTGGCCCTAAAAGATTGGTAAAATTGCAAAACTGATTTTGTGAACACATAATTATGCTCATGTCCTATTATGATAACTTACACAGGTTCAGTCTTTTGGAGGAAATTTAGGAGAAGCTGTGAAAATGTAAGTGGTATAACCTGGGAGCTGGTATCCCACTTCTATCACATCTATATATTTATTGTGTAAAAATAAGTATTGTATGTGCATGTATGTATATATATATATGCATATATACATATGTGTATATGCACATATATATACTTATATATACACATCCACACACAGGCCATTGTTATTATATTGTTTATAATAACTAAACTTTGCAGCAAGCAAAAGGGCATAAGGAGGAAATGGCTGATATAACATCATTTCTTGAAATTATAAGAAATTGTGCTATTATGCAGAAATTCAATACAATGAGACAGATTTAAATATAAAAATACAAAGTCCTCCTAATGACAGAAACTTTTAGATTACATGTAATACATCTAACCAAATAAATTTCTTCACATAAAGTTACATGTTTGTATATATAGATATATAAATGTGCATGTGTAATTGTAAATTCATAAAAAGTATCTAAAAGGATACACATCAAATTATTAATGAGAATTAACTCCCCAAAGAAAAGTAAGATGTACATTTCATTCTATGTGCTCTACAGTATTTGAAGTTCTACAATATTTGATGCTCCGTTTATGTGCATTTTCCTTTTCATCCTGACAGCATCTTAGTTCAAGTGTGAAGTGCTTCCAGAAAGATCACAGCATCTGGAAGGGTTGGAGACTGGATTCAGTGAGTCAGGTCTACAGGGGATAGGATTGCTGCTCTCTAAACCAATGTTGTCCTTTTTGACAGAGAAACTCTGGATTGTCTGATAAACATTAGGTCAGAGAGCAGGAGACTGATGTAGGAACAACTTTCAGGCCGTCTGACCAGCTGGAACTGCAAGAAATAAAACTGCTGAGATGTGACCTGCACTCACTGTGCATTGGGTGATGATTTGTGTCTCATTTAACCTTCCATGCAGCCCTAGGAGGAAAGTGTTATTACCAGTCATGTTTTGCAAGTGAGGACACTGAGGGTCAGTAAGCAAATAGTTTGCCGGAAGTTACCAACATAATCGCGCATCACAAATCGCAGTTTGAGACAAGGGATGGCATGCGATAGGTGGCCCCTTACACAGCCTGGGCGTGTAGGAGGCAGTGCCAGCTAGGGTTGCGTGAGCACATTCTAAGACAGCTGCCCAACAAGAAAAGCACCCGTTGTTCATTTCTCAGAATGTATCCCCATTCTTTAGCAATGCAGGCAGTGTAGCAAATAATCAAGATGCCTGTGTAATTCCCAGTCTGTCTTCTTAATGACTACACATGCTAAGTAGAGCAAAAATTATTTACTCCTGGCTAGACTCTGGGAAGGAAAACCTGGAAACTGCACGATGATAGTTTTTTAAGAATTGCTAGGCTGATACTAGCTGTCAGAGATATGGCTGCTTGCTCACCTGTAATGGTCTGGGGCATTTCGACAGTGGAACGTGGTCTATGGAGCTACCATGTCTGCAGATTCTCCTAGAGAAGAGACTGCTGGGGGCGTCAGCTCAGAGACCTGGAAGAATCTGTTCCCTGAGAGCAAGGCAGTGGTTGTTTATGGCTCTGTTCCTTAGTGTGAGCACAGGGAGGTCTTCAAGGTCCAACCTTTTGCGTAATATGAAAATGCTATTTACCATTTCAACTCATTCTCACAATTGTGCAGAGGCTGATGATGTGATGATCTAGTCACTGATGTCCTCCCAAAGATCAACAAAAACAGTCTCCTTACAAAGATCTACAAATAAAACTGTTCTGAGAGAAACTTCAACAACTCCATATAACAAATAACCTAACAATAACCATATGTAAAGAAAAGGAAGACAGTTTCCCCTAGCCTATACCATCCCTTCCCCCAGCCAGCATGTTCCCTGTTTAGGGGGAATTCCCAGCTGAAGAGTTCGTTTGCCAGGAATGGGAAAGGTAGGTTAACAATGGACTTCCCCAGTCTGTCAAAGCTCCCAATGAAAGGCCCATTTGGTTTTGCCCCACCCATATTGACAAAGTAAAGACATATAGAGACAGCTAGGAACAAAAAGAAGAGCAGGAATCAAAAATAACAGCCACACAGGAGAAATTAGATGTGAAAACAGCAGCTTTACCACAGCAGAAACCAGCATACCCACCACACATTCCCTGCAGATGTCACTAACCTTGTCTCCACAGGCGTTCCCACTCACGCTCATACTCACCAGCAACATGAGTCTCTCTCCACACCCTCCCCCCTTGTTTCTGCCATGTTAGCAGCCATACCAGGTCTCTGCAGCGGCAAATGTGCAACTTGCCTTTCTAGCACCTGAGTGTGACCCTCACCACACACACATGCATGACTAGAAGTAACTCCTCAACTGTGCACTTCCATACCACCAGTGAAACGCCTGTCACTGACCTCCACGGCGGTGTGCATACCTAAGGGGAGACTTTGCCTCCTCTCAAGGACTCCTCAAGTGTCACTGAATTCACAGGTGTTCCCAGTCCTGACACCCATCCTTAGTTATGTACCTCTGTGATTACATAGGTGCCAGAAACTTAACCCCACTAGCATACCACACTGACTCCAACCATCACTGTAATCTGCCCTGCCCCTTTGAGGCCTCCACAAGTCTCTGCAGACTCTGAAGTTCTCATCAAACCCCACAGTTGTTAATGCTGTGTACCTCAGTGGCATGATGGAGAGGATGCCCTCTCGGGGCCATGTCTCACCACACACCACACTCTTGGCACCCAGTACCTCTCACAGGAGAGGGGCTTTGTCATGATTTGTTTTGTGGGCTGTGCCCACAAAACTTTGCCACAAGGTTTTATATGCACCCACTGACAGGCAAGATTTTCTGGTACCAAAATCCATTCATGAGATCTTAAAGAGGTGATTATTTCTTCAAACAAACATATACTTACAAAGAGAGATGGAGATTATCAAGAATGATGAAAACATGATTCTACCAAAGGAATACAGTAAGCCCACAATCACTAACTCCAAATGGAGCATGCAGTCACTAGCTCCAATGGAGACCCAGGAATTTCCTTACAAGGAATTTAAAATAATTGTTCTAAAGATACTTGGAGAGCTACAAGAAAACATAAGTAACAATTTTATATTATCAGGCAAACAACATAGGAACAAAGTGAGAAATTCAACCAACCAAAATATAAAAAAAAATTTGTAGCTGAAAAATGCAATGACTAAATTGAAGAATTAGATAAAGTTTCAATAGTGCACTTGAGTAAACAAAGGAAGATAAAACTTTTCAATTTTTCAATCATAGGAGCAAAAAGAAAATAAAGAAAGCATGTAGGACATATGGGACAACGTTAATAGAAATGATGTACATACATGTCATTGTAGTACAAGACCATATTTTGCCTAAGTGGACATACCAAACATAAACAGAAGATCCAGCCAACAGCAGTAGAATACACATTCTCTCAAGTACACATAGAACCATCTCTGGGGTATATCATATGATGGTCACAAAACAAATCATGACACAGCCCATACTGTACTCAAGATTTTGGTTTAAAACTTCTGAAATAATTGATTTAATATAACTCAGTTCAATATTGGAGAAAGCAGCACTAACATTCTTTCATGTGCTACTTTAAAAAAAGAGGAATTCTTTCACAGCATCAAGGTTTTGCTTTTTCTAGGTTTTTTTTTTTTTAACTCATGTTACTGGTTTTCTTTGTTTCAATTTTTAAAGTTTCAACACATAGAATACAACATTGCATGTTGATTTTTCAGCCTTTTCTTAGAAAGCTTTTCTTTCTCTATTTGACCTGCTGATTTGTACAATGTTGATATTCATAGACCTTGCATATTAAAGGGGACCATTTTTTTAGTTTCAAGATCTTGGAGTACTTCATATTTTTCTCTGTAGAGAAAAATGGTAAATCCCATTTTAAAATACCATAGAATTCCTTCACAGAAACCTCGAGAGACGAGTATCTCAAGATAAATTATTCAAATTGGAATGTATATTGGCACATCTGGATCTTCCATCTCTCTTTATAACACTTCTGATATTTTCCATGGACTCTGGTTGCTAAGGTGACCTAGGCACTGTTAAAATTCTCCCATTGTGGAAAAACAGTAGCCATTTTGCATTTGCTCAATATGTAATTTTTTTCAGTTGGACTATGTCACCTTCCTGCTTCCAAAATGATACGTATGATCTTACAATACTCTCCAAGAAATTAAATTCCAAATAGAATTGTATTTTCTCTGAATTATGCTTATACCCAAAAGGATATAATTTTTAAAGGGTAAATGGAAGTAGTTCTACTACCTAAAATAAAGGACTTATTCTGAACTAACAGATCTATTGGCATCGATTCTTTCATTAATAGAGTATTTGCAAGTGCACTAGAAGTTCACCTGGCCATATTGGAACAAATGTGAGTATGCATGCCAAATGTATGATGAAATTACTAAGAATTATTTTAACTGTTAAGTCCAAAAGAAAACTAATTAGACATAATTTACAGGATTTTTTGTAATTGCCTTTAATAATAGTTGAGATTTTGTCTTTGAATAAGGAAGAGGATATTGAAATGTTAATTTTTTTTCCGTTTGGTAATAATACTGAGCAACAGATTACAATATCTGAATTTTAGTTGTGGCCTTGTTACAATACAACCTAGTTAGATATTGTTGAGCAAATTAAACATACCTTCATATTTCTAAAAATGGTAGAGTTTAATTATATATTTTTTTCCTTTCTGGCTATGTAACATTTTAAATCATAAAGTGTCAACAGCAGAAACAAGAGTTCCTTTTTTTTTAAGGTTTATTTATTTAGGCATACAGAGCTGGGGTACAGGCCAGAGGTGGAAGGGTTGAGAGGATTCACCAGAGAGAGTAGGGAGCAGAACAGGTAGATTAACAAAAATACACTGTTGAGGGGAGCAGCGGGTAGGTCAGGAGAGGTCTGCAGTGCCATGTGGGTCACCTCCCTGGCTGGTAATCAAACTCATGCAGCAGTGGCTATGACAGCTTCAGAATGCTGTGCTTTAACTGGTTGTGCCACCAGGGAGGGCCTAAAATCTTAGCCTATCTATAGACATGATGTGAGGTGTGGAGAGATTAACGTAAGAATAGATAGATGAGTAAATTTAAGTCATACGTATCAAGAAAAATGCAGCTTCTTGCCTAAGGTTGGAAATTTAACAAACCCATAATTTTGAGAATCAGGTAGCCATAGTTTTCAAGGGATCACATTATTGCAAATTTCTCTCAGCTGACTGAAAGGTTAGCACGTAAATATTAACCTTAAAATAAAGATATTTTTAAAAATCTTTTTTTGCATAACCTCAGTTTAAATTCAGGGAGACCGAGGATGTGGGCTCTGCAGTGTTAGATGAATTCTGAATTAGGTAATTTTGTTCCTCTTTAGCCTGTATCAGATCAACAATAATGGAAATGTGGAGATGAGTCCAGATAAGACCAGCAGGCTTACCTCATTACAGCACTCAGCCAGCCCAGAGTGGGTGAGGCTGAGACTGTAGGCAGATACTTTCCCACACACTCATTATTCCTGTTCCAGCTTCAGTTCCTTCCCCAACCACATTCCAGAAGTCTATAAACTGGTGTGACTTGCTGTTGAAGAGCTGATGTAAAACAAAGTTTTTAATTATAATATTCTTTTCTTAAAATTTAACACAGACTTGACTTTAAATGCCAGTCACCCACCCTCCTGATCTGTTTAAATAAATGTTTGTAGGCTAAGGAATTGTTCATATGGCCACACAGTTGATTGAACTGAGACCTCAATTCATGCAAATAATAAAGCTGCAATTCATGTTACTATTGCAGGGATTAAATTACGAAGTAGCATCTAATTTATCTCTCAGTAATTAACTGTGGTTACAACTCAAAATTAAAACTTTTTGTACTTGTGCATTTTGCTGAATTTGCCAGAAATTTTCAACATATGAAAGAGTCCTTTTTAAAAAATTAGGATTATCATCCACATGAAAATAGAAAACATCCTAAATTTTTAAAAAAAACATTTTAAGTAAAAATACTTTTCACTACATTGATCTTCAGCCAAGTAGTCTCAGGATAGTGATAACTAAAACCCTAGAATGTAGCTATAGAAACTTGAAATGTTCCCTGCAGACTCCAAACCTATCTGTTAGAGAAAGACTGAAACTAGGGGAAAAAGAAAAAGATGCTTCCTAATTCATTACCTGATGATGAAAAGCAGTCATTTTATGGGCAATAATTTATGCACATAACTACAGGTTGCATCAAAGAAAGTTCTACACACCCAGACGTTAAAGGATTGGTGAACTACCTGTTGGGTGAGGGAGGAGTGGGAGGGGCCACTGGGCCATCCTAGATAATGTTTTGATTCCACCTTGTGCTCTTCCACTCCTATCAACGAAGTTTGTTTAATTTGCTTCAGGATTTGGGGGAGAAATTACAGCTGGAAAATATATGAAAGAACATTTTCACCTACAGATAACAGCTGACTATAGAATGAGTTACTATATTAGCAAGAAAAAATAAATGCAGATGTTGGACCATGTCAAAAATCTTGTCAAGAGAATGGATTGTTTCACACAGAATGGAGATATGGCTTCTGATTCTGGTGGCGTATCTGTTCCAAAGAAATGTGAATTCGGGACGTATGCCGACTAAAGATGTGGACCCAGAAGCATTCATGAATGTTGTAAGTTGGGATTTTCCATAATATTTGGGGCCAAATGAAGTGCTTTACTTTTTGTTTGCATCTCTGTGTTATCTGCAACATGTGCTATATTTATTTATATGTGGTAGATAATTTTTACAACTGGAAAAGCATCGTATAGCTATGCTTTTATAGTTAGCATATTATACTAGGAAGAATACTAAACTTAAGTGAGTGGACCTGGATTCTCCTTGAACAAAGTCAGTAAAATTGCATGAATTACTCCATCCCTTTGAATTTCAACATAATTTAGCTTTTTCTTCAATTCATCGATTCATTCTATGAGCATAGAAATCATTTCTTTTTGGAGGGGTTAAGCACAGATTCTCAATTTCTATTTTCTGTGATTTTTCTACTTTTTTCCTACATGGGATAGTTGGTAACCCCTACTAACTATCAAGGTTCCACTTCTAGTTCCATCTTATGCCACTCTGATTTGTTCTTTGTATCCTATTTGGGACCTGTAACTCTATTGACTGGCAACTATAGGAAGCTAATGAATGCTCAAGAAGGCTTTCTGAGAGTAAAATGCATGAATGATGTGATATCTGTTTATCCCAGGGACTTTTATTTTTGGCTTACTTACAAATTCATTGTCAGATTTTAATCATGGCTGCCATATAGTAACTCTTATTCCATAACATAAATTGTGATGAAAGCTATAAAGATACTATTTCATTTCATCTCCATTGCAATGTCCTATAGATATGATCATCCCTAATTTTCAAATCAAGAAATAGATACAAGAGATTAAGCAACTTAATTTAGGTCATGTTGCTGATGAACAGTAGAGCTACAATTTAAATCCAGACCTGCCTCCACACAAAACTTATAATTATAACCACTATGCAATAGATCCTCCCAGATGAGAAGGAGAGGCTACCTTCAGATGAGTAAGATGATAGTATGTAATGCTCACATACCATAAATTTAGCATAGATTTAACATACCTTTGTAATATTTAAGGCTCCTTTTGCAGTAGCCTTCATGAATGGGTTTTAAAATGCTCACAAGCAGTACAAGTTTTATGAATCAAAAATTGCAAAAAACAAGTTTCTTTTGACCATTTCAATGATAAATTGTCTTTAGATGGTTTGTCCCAATATTTGGAACATTGGTGTAGACCTAAGTATCCATCCTTCTGGCCCTGAGGATCTTCTCAAGTGTCTGAGGTGGAGGTAATCTCTTTAGCTGCAGCAGTGTCAGTTTTCCTGGACCCACCCATTAGGTGTGCCTAGCACCTACACACTGCTGGTGTTTCAGGAACGCTAAGATTAAAATTCATTAAATTGAATTCTGCTATTGAGCAACTATGCCTAGTAAAGCAAAATAAAATAGGAAATTGTTGAAAAGTAGTTCAGAGTCTGAATTGGTTTGACTGTATAGACTGTCTTATGTGGAATATAATCTAGCTATATCTTGGTATTCAACTCACCTGTTTTTCTAGCACCTTCTAAATCTCTTACTGTGCTGTGCACTGAGGTTGCAAAGAAATGTAAAAATATCAAAGCCCAGACATCATGGAGCTTACGGTTTGGCAGGAAACACTATTATTCATTGTAAGAGTACTGAGATCAAAAGAAAAGAAAATATAAAATAGAAGTGCCTAGTTAAGGGAATTTAGGAAGGTTGTCTGAAGAAAAATGAATAGGAATTATTTGAGAGTATGAGGCCACCTTGTTAGAATGCATAGTAGAATTAAAAGTTAAATATTAATAACTTGTAAATATAGAGAGAGATGATGAATGGATGGATGGATGGATGGATAGATAGAAAAACTTCCCTCAAAATGGTTTACAAATTTATAAGTTTACAAATAATGCCTATACCCTTCAGAATCTAATTGCTTGAGGACTACATTTTTATGTTTACAAAGGTATGTCCAATTATTATCTTACATGCACCCTCCAGTTGAGCATAGTTGATTGATTATCTGTCGTCTACAGACTATGTTGACTGTGGCTGTAGGTTTTTTTCTTCCAAGATATTCATACTTCTGTGCCTAACTCCTTTGCTCTTTTGGATAACTCCTACTCACCCCTCAAGACCCAATTCAAATGCTCCTTCCTGAGCCCTTGCCTTAAGAGGCCTGCTCACAGTACTTTTACAACTCAGAATCCCTTTGCTTTTTCATTTGCTAGTATCCTTCCTCCCTTATTTGATATATTACTTACCATAGGTACATACTAAAAATTTGTTAGATGTCTACTATTCTTGTATCTTATATATTTCCTCCTCAAGTCATCTGCAACTTGGTTTTCGAAGATTAGTTCTTACATCAGCAATGTCATTTCTTCCAATCTTTTCCAGACCAATCAAAGCAGATTGTTCACAGTGTAATACAGCTATTTGAATTTTAATAAATCATCCAAATAATTCTTATGCACAATAAAATTTGAGAACACTGGTTTATAATTTCTTTGAGGTTAAGTTATAATGGTGTCACATACACCACATGCATACACACCACTTCCCATAAGATCTGGTTAATTATTTTTGTTAAATATTTTATTTATTTATGCATACAGCACTGGGGTACAGGCTAGAGGTTCAGGGAAGTGAGGGGATTCACCAGAGACAACAGAGTGGGGAGCAGAACATGCAGATTGATGAAGTACACTGCTGAGGGGAGTAGAGGGCAGGTCAAGAGAGGTCTGCCACGCCATCCCTGCTGTCTCCAGGGCAGGGATCGAACTCGCACTGAAGTGGCTGCGCTAGCTTGCAGTGCTGCATCCTAACCTGTTGCACCTAGGGAGGGCCTGGTTAATTATTTTCAAGTATAGCAGTAGATAATGCTCACTGGATACCTACTATGTGTCAAGCAAACTAGTGTTGATGCATTGTCTTTTTTATATTCCTTACAATAATCCCAGGGAATATAAATCATTGGTATATTTATGAATAAACAGAAATGGGAATGGGTTAACTAAATGTCCTAAGACCATACAGCTTGTTCTTACAATGGAGTCAACATTAAAACTCAAACAGTAGAACTGCAGGGCCTTTCTCTTAATTACAATGCTGTTTTATTCCATACACTACTTTGGGAATGTCCTCTTTTCCTCTTTTTAACATGATGTTAATAGCAATAATTCTTTCATCTCTGGGTGATAACAGTAAGCAAAAATAATAAGGGTACTTAGGAAATTCTCTGAGGTTCATATCTTATAAAGAATTGCTACATGTAAAATGGTATAAAATAGGGGTCCATATTAAACCAGAGGTCCATATATTGACAACGGTGTGAACTCTTTAAAATTGTAGACAAAAATGAAAATGTTTCAATATGTATATCCATTTTTATACTTCTCATACTCACCAAGGGATTCTTTATCTAAAAATGTTAAGAACTACTAGAACTACTGCTTTTGAATGTATGGCTTTAGAGAAGGAGAATCTTTAGGGAATGTATAACCTTCTGAGTCATCCTAGAAGTACCTCACAGGCTGCTTTAGAATTTCCCGATCCCAAATATGAAGTGAGCAGTGACTTCTGTAATCTGAATATTTAAATATTCCAGATAACTCTGATACAGCTGAATTTCCGAGTCTGTTCTGGTCCACTGGTTATCAATTACTAGAGTGTATCAGAATTCCTAAAAAAAAAACCTATTAAGACACAGATCGGCCCTCCCTGGTGGCACAGCAGGTTAAAGCACAGCACTAAGAAGTTAAAGCCACTTCCTCATAAATTCAATTCCCACTTGCCCTTGAGGTGACCACATGGCATGGCAGACCTCTCCTGACCTGCCTGCTGCTCCCCTCAGCAGTGTACTTCATCGATCTGCCAGTTCTGCTCCCCACTCTGTCTCTGGTGAAACCTCTCGCTGCCCCTGCACCTCTGGCCTGTACCCCAGTTCTGTATGCACAAATAAATAAATCTTTTTTAAAAATAGACATTTTACTAGGTTACTTCTTGAATTCTGAACTCGGTAGATTTGGGTAGAAACTGATCTCTATATGTTAGTAAGTGTCCGCAATGCTGATGCTTTTGGTCCAGGGCCCACACTTTAAAAATCAATATGCTACTTCAGTCTCTACACTAAACAAAGAAAATGAGGGCTGCAGAGAGTTGATGAATTCTAAGATTAACAAGATAGGCTAGGAAAAAGTAAAGGATTTCTTGTCTTTAGCATCAAGGAATCTATTATTTACTTTTGGATTATTGGGAATATTGCCATACAGAACTGAACTCACCACAAATTGTCTTTGTTCCATAGAGTGAAATCATTCTACATAAAGGCTATCCCTGTGAAGAGTATGAAGTTACAACAGAAGATGACTATATCCTTTCCATTAACAGAATTCCTCAAGGTCTAGTGCAAACTAAGAAGAGAGGTATGATTCATTCCGTGTCATCCCAACATAACAGACTTATTTTAAGTGATGAATTTTTGTGATTTGAGTGTGTTGAAGGACTAAGATTTCTAGGTACAGCCCAGAGTCCACTTTCATGTCATAAGATGACTTGAGATTCTTCCATAGTCCATATCACCATTGTCTTATCTCCAAATAAGCATACAGTGTTTGTTTCAAAAAAAAAAAAAAAGAAAGAAAGAAAGAAAGAACTCTGCAAGGAAACTCAATTTCATGTATCCCTCTAGCATTTTCTCTAAGCCTCTCCTATAGAGCTATCTCTATAGAATGTCCACTGGTGAGCACTTGAGTAGACTACACCAACTCCAGCTTGTGAAAAAAAGCACATTCCAGTGTGGTTCTGTGTCCACCACCTGCCTACTATATATTTCTCATCCTAATAGCATGTTAAATGCTTAAGATATTTCCCAGATTTCCACTAAGTTCTTTTAAATAATCAAGCACTATAGGTACATTTTAAACTTGGGGAATATATATTTCCATAGTTTGTATAATCCCCCTTTTCATATGTGAAACTTTTAGCCATTGTTAGCTTTTAAGAAATGTACTGTCATCACTAACTGAATGTGCTAAGCCTCCATCTCTACTTGGCTCTGTTCTTTTTGCTACGCTAGCTTTAGGTTGATACTAGCGACTACATTATCTGTCATGAGTACAGAGAATATAATTTCTTATCGTGTTCTCTCTAAATGCCAGGTACATTTCTAAATGCTTTAGTTGCTTTAGTCTCATTTAACTTTCACAATAATCTTAGGACACTCAGAATACACAGCATAACTCGCCAGAAGTCTCTGGTTAGTACTTGTTAGCGCCTTGCAAAACCTGCGTTTAAATTAAGGCCTGCCTGTCGCTATTGCCCATGTTCTTAATTAGAATCAGCAAATGCCGGGCAAATGTTATTGGGTGTTGTGTATTAATTCCAACTTGCTGTTGTGGTGCTTTTTGAAAACCAACATTTTTTGTTTTTCCTACCAGTGCATAGCTGTGCCTTATGTATATTCAATACACTCCCACTTCAGGTCCTTTGAATTTACAACTCTCCCTCTGTACCACCGATATATCAGATAGTGACATAGTTTGTTTTCCCAATTCTTTCAAGCCTCCACTGTGTTCCTTTCCCTGCTCTATCTTAACCTTTCCCTAACTACCCTATTCAAACTAACAGCTCTTTTATCCTATTATCCTCCCTCATTCTTGCTGACTTTTCCTTGTAGTGTATATCACCATCTGGTATTAATACCTGAGGTTTCCCATGGCAAATTGATATTTGGTTTTTGTATTTTCTCTCCTCTCAACTGAAATATAAACTCAATAGGCATTCATGTCTACAGCCAATAACCTAGTAGAGTGTCAAGCACATTGTAGGTGCCAATAAATATATGCTAAATGAATGAATGAATTTTTATGTAAATAAGTGAAAAGAAGCTTCGGAGTCCTATAGCCCTTTGTATTTTCCTAGACTGTTGCATACAAATCTGTTGCGAAAGAGTTGGGGGTTCCAGGTACCATTAGCCTTTCCCCAGCCAGTCAGTGCAGAATACGCCCCCGACCTCCTCCTAGTGACCGGTGCTGTTCTTACTGCTCCCATTAGTTTCAAAAAGGAAATCTCCCAGCACAGGAGGAAAAAGATTTCTCACCATTTCAAAAGAAGGCCAATGAAATTCATCCTGAAAACAGCTGGAAAATGTCTTTAAGTTTTGATAAAATATTTTATCATACTTCATCAAATTGCTAGTTTTAAATATTTTCATGGAGGGAGAAAATAAGCTGGTGTAGCCTCAGGAATGATGTTTTTTATTTTTATTTTTTTAGCGTTACTGGCCGACTGTCTGTTACTGAAATGAAAGACTATGATTCTAGGGTGTGTATGAAATGAAGGAAATCGCGTACAAGTCAATTCTATCACCAGGTGAACCATAGGTGCTAAAGTATTGTATCAAAACAGTCCAGCCTTGGAAATGGTGAGGGATTGTGAGGAGCATTGATCCATTTTGATATGATTTCCTCATGACACAGTTAAAGACACCTCCTTGAGAGTCAGGAGGATGAATTCAATAACCAGATAAAAAGGAAAACCTGAAATGCCTCTGACTTCCTTTCCCTAGTACTTCACAGCAGTAAATTTCTCTATTACCACAGGGGTAAATAAGGCAAATGGAATTATGAAGATGGCCCAAAGGCTGGAAGTGTTTGTCGTATAAGTCTTTTCCCCTATAGAGAGGCTACTTAGGAACTGAGTTCTCAGAGCCCTCCCTGGTGGCACAACTGGCTAAAGGAGCAGCTCTAGAAGCTGCAGCCGCTTGAGCAGCAGCCACTTCACCAAGTTGGATCCCCCAATAGAGAGGAGTCCCACATGGCACAGCAGACCTCTCCTGTCTGCCCACTGCTCCCCTCAGCAGTGTATTTCAGTGAATCTGCCTGCTCTGTTCCCCACTCTATCTCTGTTGAATCCTTGTAACCGCCCCTGCAACACTGGCCTGTACCCTAGTTCTGTATGCATCAATAAATAAATCTTTAAGAATTCAGTTCCCAAAGCAACGGGGAGCTACCATTTAATAAGCGGTCCCTCAAAATCTGGTGAGGTTTGTGACTTGTGTTGCTATGAAGCACTGAAGCCCTGTGAGAATTTCATAGTAAGTTACAGCAATAACAACAACAGCGACAGGAAAACAGTTTTTAAGACCTGAACTGTGGCGTGAAGCTTACAGTGATGATCTATCGTTAATTTTTATGCTCCTGTCAAGAACATGATTTTTTTTTCCTTCTAAATATGCAAATTTTCTTACTCCTCCAGTATGTTTTTAAAAAACTCAACTGAGTAAATTTTAAAGACTCTTTAGACATATCAACTGATTTATCAAGTCGGCAGCATCCAGTTAACAGGGAGAAAGGCGCTCCAAGCAAAGTGGAAGAGGTGGAACAGAAAGGACTGGAACCAGGAAGTTAGGCTAAGCAGAAAAGTGGCTTGGTTACAACAAGGCCACTCTCCTTCAGGAGATACTAAGGGGAATCAGGCAGAGGACAATGAATGTCCATGAGGTGATCACTGATGGCTGGGTTTAGAGTCCATTTCTTGAACCTGAAACTACAATTCAGTGAACTCTTTAGCTTGATGACATGGAGCTTAGTCTAAGCAACTCCTTTGGGGCCTGTATTATTGTTTTTAACAAGTATTAATTGCTAATATACAAAAATGATGAATTTACACAATTCACTAACTTATTAAAATTTCTAAAGCCCTAGACCTTCTGTATCATTTACTGATATTTTCATTTTGATATCATTTCAGATTTACAGAAGTGTTCTTAGAATAGTAGAGGGACGCTCCTTATACTCTTAACTCTGATTTACCTGTGAAAATTACATTTTGTCTTCATTCACTTTATTATTCCCTTTCTCTCTCGCCTATATTATTTTTACAAAAATATTTTGATAGTAAATTTTTATATCATGTCACCCTTAATATTTCAAGATGCATTTCTTGATGTTGGGCAGGAAAATCTTTTTTTCCCTAGTCATTTTAGGTTTCCCCTGGAACCCTGGAAAATAGATTAACAAGAGACAGATTAACAAGAGAAAAGCAGGCTTATTAGCATGGCCACTGCAGACAGATAAGGAAGCAGTTAGAGATGAGTGCTCAAAGGGGTAGTTAGAATCCAGTAGGGGAAAGGAAGAGAAAAAAACTAGAAAGCAAATGACTTGTTGGAAAAATTAATGGGCCTTCCGGAAAACAAAGGACAGATACTTTCAGTTGCGACAATGTTTGTCTGGTTATGGTGCCAACTTCTGTGAAAATTCAGATTTTTCCAAAGAAGGGGCTTTTTTGAAAACAGTTCTTTCTTGAGGCAGTGCTTTTAGACAGATTAGGAATTCCAGAAAAACTTCTGTGCCGGTGTGGCATATTTGAGGATCCCCTTCACCATGAAGGATGCGAGCTTCTAAAATCACAATTTGTTTATTAAAAATAAGAAACACTTGGGCCCTCCCTGGTGGCGCAGCGGGTTGGGGCGCTGCACGGAGAAGCTTAAGCCACTTCCGCAATGAGTTCGATTCCCGCCTGCCCGGGAGGAGTCCACATGGCGTGGCAGACCTCTCCTGGCCCGCCCGCTGCTCCCCTCAGCAGTGTACCTTGTCGATCTGCCTGTTCTGCTCCACACTCTGTCTCTGTGACTCCTCTCATCCTCCGCATCTCTGGCCTGTACCCCAGTTCTATATGAATAAATGAATAAATCTTAAAAAAAAATAAGAAACACTTGATTGATATTAGTATCTTATACACCGTTCATGTTCAAATTTTGTCAAGTGTGCCAAATTCCCTTAATAGTCTTTTTTCCTTGCCTCGTCCATGGTTTTATCCAGGTTCACACACCACATTTAGTTGTCATGTATGATTTCATTTTAATCCCAAAAGTTGGATTACTGGATTATTTGCTAATGCTATCTTAAATTTTTAATGAGCTTCCATAATACTTTCTATAATAACTGTATCAATTTATAACCTGAATATATTTCTCAGGTTTGTTTTTTTGTTTTTGTTTTTCCCTCTTTTTTGACCTTGGTGTCTAAAGAGTTTTAGAAACTCATTTTACAGGGAACTCTTTGACTTGATTTATCTGAAGTTTCTTCATGGTGTGTTTCTGGCTATACATTTTGGCGGGAATAGCTCAGAAGTGAAGCTGAGCCTTTCTGGCATCATATAATGAAACCATATGGTGATGACGTAGTCCATACTAATGATGTTTTTCTTTTTTCCTCAGCTTCATTAATGTCTAATTGACCAAATGTTGTTTGTGTACAATGTGATTATTTGACATGTGTATGCATTGTGCAATAATTACCACACTCAGGTTAATCAACACATCCATCAACTCAATAGTTAGGATTTTATTTATCTTTGGGTATATCATGAGTTTACTTAAGATGTATTCTCACCACATTTCAAGTATACAACACAGTATAATTAACTATAGTCACTGTGCTGTATACCAGAACCCCAGAAATTATTCGCCTTGAAGCTGAGGACCTGTGTGATTTGACAGCATCCCCCCGTTCCTCCACTCCCCAGTCCCTGGTAACCATTGTTCTATTTGCTGTCTCCATGAGTTCTTTTTTTGTTGTTTTTTGTATTTCACATAAGGTATATCTCCCCCTGTCTGGCTTATTTCACTTAACATAATATCCTCCAGTTTTATTCATGTTGTCAAAAATGGAAAGATTTTCTTCCTTCTGTTACAGGGCAGGGAGAGGGGCACCACTGAACCCCCAAACCTGCCTGCTCTAAATAGATTCTGCCATCTGCCGCATCAAGACAAAACCTATGAGACTATAATGAAAAGGAACTTTAATACAGTGAGTATACAATACGGAAGACAAAGAAAATAATTTCTAAATCAAACACCTGAAGTTACCCATCCCCTCGTGGGCAAAAGTCAACCCAAAAGGGATTGGCCCAAAGCAAGGCCTGAATGCCTACCACAAGACTAAAGCACCTTCTGGCAGGAACCCATAGAAAAGGGTCAGAGATGGCCAGACATGTCTGGGAGGAAAAGAGCAAAGTCAAAATTAAGATAAAAGCTGCCACAGTCACCCTCCCCACGGGTCTCTCACTCACATCTGCCTTAACCAGCCCAGGGCTAAGAAATAAACAGGGTTTCGTCACATGCCTCCATTTGTTCCATGTGGCTATCTCAGGTCTCCTGGCTCTCTATCCTGCTTCCTTCCTATCAGATTCCTTCTTTTCTCTTTTTCTCTTCTCAGCTCCACCCTCCCTCTGGGTGGGGCAGGGAACCTAGAATTTCCCCTTTTCCTAGGGACCACCCAGTTGTACTTCTCGTGACTAAATAATGCATATGGATATATATATTATATATATATCTATGTATATATATATATATATATATATACACATATATATATGCATATATGTATACACATATTTACATATCAGATTTCCTCCAGCCTCACTAGTCAATGGATACTTAGGCTATTTGCATCTTCTCTCTCTCTCTCTCTTTTTGTTTTTGTTAGATTTATTTATTTATGCATACAGAACTAGGGTACAGGCCAAAGGTGCAGGGATGGTGAGAGGATTCACCAGAGACTGAGTGTGGAGCAAAACAGGCAGATCAACAAAGTACACTGCTGAGGGGAGCAGCGGACAGGCCAGGAGAGGTCTGCAGCACCATGTGGGTCACCTCCGGGGCTGGGGATTGAACTTGTACTGAAGTGGCTGCGGCTGGCTTGCAGCGCTGCCTTTTAACCCCTTGCGTCACCAGGGAGGGCCTGTTTGTATATTTCTTAATATTACCATGAATACGGGGTACAGCTATTCCCTTAAAATACTGGTTTCATTTCCTTTGGAATCCGAAAGGCAGGATTGCTAGATTATATGGTAGTTCTATGTTTCACTTCTGAGGAATCTCCACACTGTCTTCCATAATGACCATATCAGTTTACATTCTGCCCCTTCTGTTTAAGAGTTCCCTTTTTTCCTGAGTTCTCCCTTTTACTAACACTGTTCTTTTTGATAAAAGGTATGCTAAGGAATGTGAGGTTATCTCTAGCAGGGCATGGTTTTGATATGTCATTCTCTGGTGATTAGTGATGGAGAGCAGCTTTTCATGAATTTGTTGGCCATTTGTGTATTTTCTTTGGCAAACTGTCATTTCAGATTCTTTATCCACTTCTTTTGCATTTGAGTTATACAAGTTCCTTTTGTTTTAATATGAACATCCTTTTGTCAAGATATGAAGTCATATTGTTGAAACATAATTATACAAACCAATGGAATGTCAGTTATAAAGAGCTTCTACTTTCCTATCAAGGAAATCAAGACAACGAGATTTTAAGCTACTCTCCAGATAGATCAGGCCAGCCAGAGCCTGACTGGAACAGACGTGATCATTTTACACAGTTCCATTCTTTTTCCTTAGGCTCCAAGCCTGTGGTGTTACTGCAGCATGGCCTCCTTGGTGATGCCAGCAACTGGATCTCAAACCTGCCCAACAACAGCCTGGGCTTCATCCTGGCAGATGCTGGCTTTGACGTGTGGATGGGAAACAGCAGGGGGAACACCTGGTCTCGGAAACACAAGAGACTCTCCATCGATCAAGATGAGTTCTGGGCCTTCAGGTAGGTGAAAATCTTAAGAATGGAGATGATCATAGATGTCTTTGGGAGAAGCGGGTGAAGAATGATGATTTTACTATTCAGCAAATTTGTGTGCTTGGGTCATTAATATCTTACATGATTTCCCCCAGTTATTTTAATTAATTAGTAAGTTAGGATTTGGGAGGAAAGTAGTAGGGAGGATTGGGTTCCCCATGTAGAAAGGTTGGGTCTGGCTAATAGGAATGGTGCTTGTGGCCCAGTGATTGAGATAAAATGGCTTTGTAGATAGGGAATCAGGAACTAACTCTTCATGAGTGAAGACAGGGCCCATGTATATTAAAGACACAATAAGATCGGCAATGTCACAAATACATCTGTCATACTCTTGCAAAAAAATGGTTTAATGTTTTTATTTAATTTACCGATGACATTTAATTTGATCTTTATACATTTCATCAGAGAAGGGGCCTAGCAGCAACTTTAATACTTTCAAATAAGACAGTCTGCATGGCCCTGTGTTGTTCTGCTAACAAGATATCTCCACTACAAGATGGAAGTGCTCAGTCACTATTCACTGAAGATGGTAATCGTTCTATGGTAACATCTGGAAAAAACAGCAGTTTGCTAACAGCCTCTGATCTGTAAATCATAGGTTCAAACTAGTCCATTTTGAGAGTGGTGAGGGGCACGCTAAAGAGCTGTTGGGGCTGATGACTCAAGATCTTGCTTGTAAAGCCTGGGGGTGACTTTGCTTGCTTCTGATTATAATTTTTCCTATGACTTTGTCTTTTCCCCTTGTAGTTATGATGAGATGGCTAGGTTTGACCTTCCTGCAGTCATAAACTTTATTTTGCAGAAAACGGGCCAGGAAAAGATCTATTATGTCGGCTATTCACAGGGCACCACCATGGGTAGGTTCAAAGAAACCAGGTTTGTATGCTCGGAAAAAATATAACATGTGGTGCCCAACTATGCCTGGGATCCGTCATCTTGTGTTTCTCTCAGATTCGAGCCATCCTCTTCGGTGACCCCAGGGCTTTGGGAAATGGGGATGAAATTGAGCGAGGTCTGTGGGATGGTAGAAAGAACAAGGGCTTTGAGATCACACAGATGTGGATTAAAAATACTGGCTCTCTGGCCCTCCCTGGTGGCGCAGCGGGTTAAAGCACTGCACTGAGAAGCTAAAGCCACTTCCGCATGAGTTTGATTCCCGCCTGCCCTGGAGGCGACCACATGGCGTGGCAGACCTCTCCTGACCCGCCCGCTGATCCCCTCAGCAGTGTACTTCGTCGATCTGCCTGTTCTGTTCCCCACTCTGTCTCTGGTGAAGCCTCTCGCCGCCCCTGAGTCTCTGGCCTGTACCCCAGTTCTGTATGCACAAATAAATAAATCTTTAAAAAAAAAAATACTGGCTCCACCACTTCTTAGGTAAATGCCCTTAGTTCTTGTCATATTCCTTTAATAAAACAAGAAATAAACTACCCACAAAACCCACTGTCATAATTAAAGTCAATCGTGAAAAAAATCTCAACCAGCTGTTAGCTAACTAAAGTTCTTTGTTCCCTTACTTCAACAACACACTACAGAGGCTTGAATCTTGGGTTTCTGAGACCCAGCAGACCATACAGTCACTGCAGCCACTGACAGTAATTTGCCAGGACATTTGATTCTGCAAAAGTTACAGTGACTATCTCATATTTTCCCTCAAGTCATGAGTTCACCTTTGGCTAACTTTGTATCGGCCACAATGGAGAGGCATTTAAATAGCTCCCTGAAATCCTTAGGTGTAGACTGAGTCCTCAAACAAGGAGAGGACCCCATACTTACACTGAGAAATTTCAATGGAGAAAGAAGCCACCTTGAAGGGAGATGTCAGTGTTGATGAAAGTGCAGTGTGTCTAGGGGATTCTCCCATTCATCCCGTTGTTCTCTCTGAGAGTCACACTGAGACTTGTGGCAAACTGACTGCAAAGACTAACCTATAGGGCCTGCAGTCCTGACCTCTTTAACTCAGAAGCTAGTGCAGGTAGTTGACCTGCTAGGATTAAACCAACCCTTTAGTAGGTTAAACACAGCACAACAGAGGGCTATTTTTGATTGAATCTCATCCTTCTCTTTTATTAATATAAACATGATACTGCCTGGATCATTTGGGAAAACAGATTCATTGCAGCTTCTTAGATACCACCATGCTCCATGGGCTTTTATCCTATAGAACATTCCCAGAAATTGTGATCTTTATTCACTATGACTTATGAAAATAAAATTGAATTGTGAATCTTGAGGATTGTTGTAACTAAGAACATAAGTTCATTTGGTTCATTTTAATTGATGCTCTGAAGGAAATGAATCTGAATTTCACGTTTTCCTTTTGGATTTTTGCATTAATATTAAAGTGATTTAAGTTATCCTACACTTGATCTTAGCCAAAAGGCCGAGAAGTAATGTCATTTAAGTTATCCTAATTGTCCCGAAGGAAGGTAAAATATTATATATATCTGCTCTTACTCTAATATCCAGAGGCCCTTCAAAATGTTTTCTCTTGACATTCGAGTTGTTCAACTTGACATAAAGACAAAGATGCTAATAATGAGGCTAAAAGCTATTTTGAGAGAAAGGAAAATGCAGAAAAATATAGGATTCTTCGAGTAGTTTCTGCCATGGGGTAGTCAATATAGAGAACTTGAACTTGATTGGCCTCAAGAAAGGTTTTGCCCAGAAAAATTATCTAGAGTTTCAAATCTTAATATTTGATAGGGGTTCTAATGATTAGAATTAATCTGGTAAATAGTTTCATGTTTCTAAATATATTTTCATCCAGTTCTACCTATGGTACAGCCAGATAAACAAGAGTTAATAACAACATATCATTCTTGGGTCTCCATGTACATGGCAATCATTTGGGAGGGGGGTGGGAAGCAGCAAGAGAATCATTTTTCTTACTACTCACTTTCTGGAACCAGTCAGAAGTCATGATTCCAGAAGTCGTGTGATTCCAGTTTTCCTGTTTATCTTCCCTCTCCCATAACTTATGAATACCAACCTAGCCATAGAATACTTAGGCCTTTTTGAAATAGGCACATAGTGTTTCAAATGTTGGTCCCTTCCTCTAGCTTTATATAATAGCTTTTTTCTTCCAAAGTCAGGGGATTTGTCTTATTTTATAGATTAAAAAAAAACCTGAGTAACAAGCTGATTTAACCATGGTCCCATTCTTATTCTCTAAAGTTAAAGTTAATTAAACAACTTATAAATGAGATTATTACAATTGGTCCCAGAAAAATTAGATATCAAAAGCCTTGTTTCTTAATACTCATGATGTTACAGAACATGATTTTTAATTTTTTTTCATAGAAGAAGTGGGGTATAGGCCAGAAGTGTGGGAGTAAGAGATTCACCAGAGACAAAGTGGGGAACAGAACCCGCAGATTCACTAAAATACACTGCTGAGAGGAGCAAATGGAGAGACAGGAAATGTCTGCTGTGCCATGTGGGTCAGTGCCCTGGTTGGGGATCACACGTAGGCCTTAGTGGGGATAATGCTGAGACTTAACTCCTTGGCACCCAGAGAGGCCTCAGAATATGCTTTTTTAAAAAAATAAATTCAGTGACCCTTATGATAAAAAAAAGATTGCTTTTTAATAAAGAGATACCTATATTTTTCTGTAGCTGCCACTGTAGATATTTATTAAAAAGATCTCAAAGGAGTTCGACAATTAAATGGGGTAAGACCTATGAAAGTCCCCAGCAATGTGTCTAGCAATTAGATGGATACACACATACACACACATATATGTATTTTGTATTTGTTCTGCCTTATTTTTCTCACAACAAATTTTTCACTATGTAGTTACAGTCTGAGATCCATGCTAGCTGGTCATCTACTCTGAAATCTCATATGAGTCTGAGTATGTGTGTGTATATTTCCAAAAATCCATGTTATGAGACTCAATAATTCAATAATTGAATGAGAACTCACTACTGGAAAGCTAGATGTCTTAGGGGACACAGACGAGATTTTACTGCTGGTATTTTTTTGTTTGTTTGTTTTTCTCAAAAAGTTTATCATTGCATATAAGAGTTAAGATATAATGACACACAATTACTGAAATAGCTCAATAAAAGTGAAAGAAGCAATTTCTGAGCTCTAGAAGAGTCAATATCCATGCTGATATATTTTTCTCTTGTAGGCTTTATTGCATTTTCCACCATGCCAGAACTGGCTCAGAAAATCAAAATGAATTTTGCTTTAGCACCCGTAGCCACTGTTAAACATGCAAAAAGCCCTGGAACCAAATTCCTGTTGTTGCCAGACATGATGATCAAGGTATATGACTCTTCACTTAATTCCTCCCAGCCCAATTTTCTAAGATATACTCTCAAATTAGAGCTACTTCTTGACTAGAATGTAATGACTATTACTCCACTTCATATTTTTACAGGGATTGTTTGGCAAAAAAGAATTTCTGTACCAAACCAGATTTCTCAGACAGTTTGTTATTTACCTGTGTGGCCAGGTGATTATTGACCAGATTTGTAGCAATATCATGTTACTTCTGGGAGGATTCAACGCAAACAATATGAACATGGTAAGCAGGAACTTCATAAATTCTCAATTTCCCAAGTCAGGTTAGGAGTTATTCTTTGAGGGTAAGCTAATCCTATTGAAGATTTAGAGAAATGTAATCCTTCTAACTCAGTTTTCTCTGAGTCATAATAATATGTTTCAACATGGACTGAGGCAAGCTTACCTTCAAGGCATTGCTCCATGTGATCTTCACAGATTATAGGTGGGTGAGATCTGGAGGCACCTTTACAGAGGAGATTATAGATGGAAGAAGTTTGCAAGCTTCCTTACAATGGTCAATTTAAAATCAGTAATTAGAACCTAGTGGTCAAGGGAGTGAAGTGTATTATATCAACCTACCTTCTCTCTAGATCTGGTGTCCTTCTGGCTTATAGTTTAGGTCAAGTGAATAGGCTATCTGGGGGTTTCTGTTTGGCAGAGGCATAGTTAACGGATGGTGGATTTCGCAATGTGGGGGTTATATCCTTGGGATAACAACTAGAAAAGGGAAGAAAACAGCAAATGTGGAAAGTGGAGCTGTGAGGGCATCTCAAGGAGAGTCTCATGTAAGGGTGGGGTGACCCTTGGACCATCCCAAGTTAGGGCGCAAGGGCTGGCCTTTATACTTCCACATCACCCAGTCTGCAGGAATGAGGGATCCACTGGGCAAGGGAGCCCAACAATCCTTCAATGAAGCCCAACAGCAAAGGTGACCTAGCAGCATTTCCAATACCTGCAGGGATAATCTTCAATTCCTGGAGACTTTCTTCTTATTCTTTATTAGTAATATATTTATTAGATGCCATGTAATAAACATCTGTGTGTCAGACAATGTTATTCTCTGAAACAATCCTGTGAGGCAGATATCAATATTCCTTTCTTGATATGTTACTATCAGGAGATTTTGTGAATTTAAGAATTCCCAAATTCCCCTAAAGAAAAAAAAAAAAAAACAGAGCTAGGATTTTACTACAGGCCCAATTCTAGAGACTTCTTTATTACTCTAGTAAAGGATGCTTTGTTTTGCTTTTTTTAAAAAAACAAAAGGTCAGATCTCTAATAAGAAGCTTTTCTCAGATGAAAAATACCAGTGACTAGGAATACATTTCTTGGCATTTTTCATTCATGTGCTGATTTCATGTTTGTTACTGCTTCATGGGTAATTGCTGATAATTTAACGATGTTCCTGTCTCTTAGTCTAATGCCCAGGCGCCCATCTTGTGAGTTTTCCCATGTCCCACAAACCAATCATGCTTTATTTCAGAGCCGAGCCAATGTATATGTCGCTCATACTCCTGCAGGAACTTCTGTGCAAAATATCCTACACTGGAGCCAGGTAAGAAGGTAGACTTGGTGCTCTTTGCAAACAACTTTTGCTCATTTTGTCTGAAATAGTCAAAGGATGCCTTTTTGACAAACCAGAGAATATTTCACATTTATTCTAAGATGAAAGGTAGTCCTGTCAATGGTATTTCAACTATGAATTTGATGTAGAGCGTTGGAGCCTATCAGCAGATGGAAGGAAAGAACTGACCCAAGAACATGTTTAGTGCATCTTAAAGTGTGAATTCAGATGGTGCAAAAGAGGCCTGTCTGCCTCTAGTCACCTCAAAGGTGAGGCTGGAGAAGTTCTTGTTCCCACATTTTCCTTTTCAGCTCCCCCAGCAGCTTGGTCAAGTAATAACAAAAATTTGCTAAGAGGAACCCAGTTACCCAAGAGCTCTTCAGAGGGATCCTTAGTGCTATAGACTTCACCTGCAATCCCAGGAGGGAAAGTCCTGATTAGCAGGCTGACTAACGAACTGTCTGAAGGTCCCGGGTATTGAATTTGAGCACAACATTCAGAACTAATTCAAGGACAACGTGACTATCCAGGACTCTTTCACATATGAAGAAGCACTAACTCTAACACTGCTCATTATAAATGTTCCTCTAGTGTACCTGATTGGCTGTAGAAATAAAGATGGATATTAGGACAGCAACTTAAAGTCAAATTTTTCTCCTAAGCTCGCTGTTACATTTTATATGTGTGTATGCATGTCTTTGTGAGAAAAAAAATAGATTGACTTTATAATTAAAACCAAAGAAATATTCTGAATTGGATTAAATTTTGCTCACTTTCTCCCAGAATCACCACTCCAGCGGGTGTTTTCCCATAGTAGCCAGGAGAGAGATACAGTATTCTCATCTATGCAGTCTACTGTGGAGACACTCTTTGTGGAGTTTTATAATGAGGTGGTCAAGTAAACATGAAAGGGCCCTCTCTCCATGAAAGGGCTTAATTCTTGCCTTTATAATTTCTGGAAAAATATCCTAATGCTCAATAGAAGAGGGCCCTCAGCCTTTGCTCTCTGAGTATTTCCACCCCTCCGCCCATCTTTATCCAGAGACACATTTGGATGCCATGTAAATTTTGTGTTACTTTAGGCAGTGAATTCTGGAGAACTCCGGGCATTTGACTGGGGAAGCGAGATCAAAAATTTGGAGAAAGGCAATCAGGTAAGAAAAATCAAACACTATCTGCTGAAAATATATCTTACTGAAATAAATGAGAATATAACAGCAGCAACTTATTCCAGAGAATAAAACCCAAGAACTCAGGTAGAAAAATAATAATTCCAGCTTGACTATATTTGAAAATGGGAAATTTAAAATTTAGCTAAGTTTTTGTAGGATAACACTTAAAAGCTTTTATAAAGGAGGAGGAGAAAATTTTGTTGATGAGGCTGTCTTCGTGGAAAAGGCACTGGGATTCTCAGGAGCCAGATGGGGTTGATTTAGTGAAGGGAAAAGTATAGACTAAGGTGGCTACTGGAAAGATTGTTTTAGGATAACACAGAACAAAAAACAGGATAGGAGGCATGAGGTTGTTCCATAGCACAGCGAATAGGTCATGAGATAGCAAGTGAGGATTTCCATGTTAGTCTACACTAATTATAACCTTGTGTGATCATAATATAAGTAAGTAAATAAATACATACTTTTGCAATTGTGGCTAGACTGCTTTGATACTTCAGATCTCAATTGCTTTATCTTTAAATAAAAATTGCTGGACTAAATAATCTCTGGGAGTTCTCCTTGGCTACACTTTTAATAAGTCTAATAAACAAATAGGAACTATGATAAGAACATGTACCTCAAATCCCCAAGCAACTTATAGTCAGGGCCTCCCCAGTGGCCTAGGGGTTAAGTCTCAGCTCTATCTATCATTGCTAAGGCCTGATCCGGCCAGGGAGATGATGCATGACAGGAGAGGAGCAGACCTCTCCTGTCTTGTCTGTTCTTCCCTTTAGTGGTATATTTCAGTAAATGCACCTGTTCTATCCACTACTTTGTCTCTGGTGAATCCTCTCAACCCCTAGACCACTGGCCTACACTCCAGTTCTTCTATACAAAGATAATTTTTTTTTTAATTTTTAAAAAATAAAGAAAATTACAGTCAATGCTATAGGGGGAATATGTAGTGATTCAGAGTGGATATATAGTTTCTAAGCATAAAATCTTCACTTAAGTTTGTTATCTTTGTGTGTGAATGTAAATAAATACTGACTATACACACATAAAGCTGAAAGAACGGAGCCGACACCAGTAAGTCTTTGAACATTCCGTAGCATAATCAGCATCATACATTGATCTAGATAAGGAAGGCTAGAAAATTGGACAGACTATGTCATACCCTGAATAACAAACTTTAAATTGCACTTGTAACTATTTCTTCTGGAGCCTCCAGGCACTTCTTCCCAAAGTATGTCTTTACAGAAAGCATTCCAGTCTAAGATAGTTTTAATTTATTAACATTTAATAAGTTAATTGATAAAACCATTGAATTCAAAAGAAAGCAACAACGGGACACGATCATTAAAACAAAAAATACATGTTTACAAAATGGTGTTCCAAAACCACAGAACCTTAGTGCTCACTTAGGTCTATTCACCTGTGAGATGAGAGAAAAGTTACTGGTTTCCACAGACTGTACTTATCTTTCACAGTTAAGGAGCTCTAACTTCAAAATTCTTGACAAACCACACAAAGGAATAAGGACATTGGGTTACCAGCTTGGCTCTAGGCTAGAGTTTCTGAGAGGAAAGAGCCCTCAACCTTTGTGGTGGAAATTCTGGGTGCTCAAGAGCTCAGTGAGCTGGTCTGAAGGGAAACTCTCAGGAATCAGGACTCTGATATACCCTTCCTTGGGTGATGCATGTCTGAAACAGGAGCTACTTTTACCTCCTGTTAGTTCAATATACTACATTTTGGTGCCTTTGATGTCCCCACATTTTTTTGTGAATAGTCAAGGTTGGAGCTTTCTCAGAGTTTTCTGTTGTCACTGAATGTTTCTGTGAAACTTGGAGGGCTTCTTAGCTAGTATGTTCCACTCTCTTGCCTTTCTCTGCTGAATATCTGTAACTCTGGTCTCACGATACATTTATGACATTAAATTTTAAAAGGAATATTATCTGTTAAAAACAATATATTGTAAATATTCATTAATGGGGGAAAAAGAATTGAACATTGGATATCTGACATACCAGACAGTTTACCTGTTTTCTCATTTCACCTAGTAACTTGTTAGAGATACTTTCCCCATTTCACAGGTGAAGAAACTGAGGATCAGGAAGTTTAAGCAGTTTTGCCTTTAAGGAGGGCTGGAACAAAAAGCCTTAATGTAATCCTATATGGCTTTAGTGGTCAGGTACTTTTCATCACAATGCAGGGCACATCGCCATGTTTATCTTAGATGTAAATTATGAATTTGGAAGGGCAAATGACATTTACAACTAAAGACTTTTTTCCCCTAGCCAACTCCTATGAGATACAGAGTTAAAGACATGACAGTTCCTACGGCAATGTGGACTGGAGGTCAGGACTGGCTTTCAAATCCAGAAGACGTGAAAATGCTGCTCTCCGAGGTGACCAACCTTATCTACCATAAGAAAATTCCAGAGTGGGCACACGTTGATTTCATCTGGGGTTTGGATGCTCCTCATCGTTTGTACAATGAAATCATACATCTGATGAAGCAGGAGGAAGCCAACGTTACCAAGGAAACTTGTGAGGTCACCTTGTTCTGAGGCATGGGATACTGATAAGTCTTAGAAAAACTTCTTGGGAGACAGGGTGGGGTCCACCAGTGGAGAATTTTAAGGAAGATTTCAAGACTGGGAAACAAACCTATTATGTCACTAGAAAGGGAGGTGGAGAAAGGACAAATAAATATAGAAATATATAAAGTAGAAATAAATATACTTTCCTTTGGATTTCCTGCATTTGGCACTAAAACTGACATTTATCTTCCATTTAATTAAACTGCTCATTGGATAAACATGTTTCATGTGCTGTTATATATTCCAACATTTGAAGAGTATGCATTATCAGCTGGAAACTAAACATTCTCAATATCATTCAAATAAACCTTAAAAGCCTCTTTATTTTTATGTCATATTTTTGAAGCAATAAAATAGAAGGACAACTTCGGACAGAGACAGGGGTCTTGAATCTCTGGATGGTTGTTGACTTTGACAAAATAGGTGAGACAAATTCACTTTATAACCATGGTGATACACCTTGCCCAGGAAGTCTGTTGTTTTAACAAAAGCAAAGATAAAACAATGTACAGTGTAGATGAAATATATTTTAAGCATCTTATGAATAATTCTAAGAGTTATAGCCAAGTTTCAAAGAAGATAATTTTATAGTATATTTATGACTTTTGTAATATATGTGCTACTCATTGCATAAAGTATGTTTGTATATTTCAGCACTAGTTTCTAGCCCAAGCTTGTTTGAGAGTTTATAGCCCATTACTGGGAGACTTAATGACTAGAAATGTCTGACCCAGTTTTCTGTCTTCAAAAATTAAAGGCTGGGAAGAAAATTTTATAATGTCATAAGTAGAAAAAAAAATGTCATGTATTTTATCCTTTGATCTTGACAAAGTTACTATTAGACAATCTGCCCAACTCATTTAATGTAGATTTATTTCTTTAGAAAATTGTCCAACTTTCACACATCTTTAAAAATGACAGTTGTAAATTATATGAGTAATAGTACAATTTTGTAGAACTCTGGTACCAAATTGAAGGTATATTGGTATGTGAAGTTCACTATTTTTTTTTTCATCCCCCAGAATCATCAGGTAACTCATTTCAATGTGAATGGATTTTAGATGATCTATTAAAAAACTATATATATCTACATCTGAATCTCTGTCTACATGTTACTTCTTCCCTTACATTATACACCCCTTAAGATCCTGGATACCTTTTAAAAGGTACTCCAGGATTTGATTTTTATTTAAGGCTGGTAAATCTTTGTAGACTTTGTAACCACACATGGTGACTTTAAAGTTATGTTTAAAGTTTAAAGTTATTCATAAAACTATCTTACTTTATAAAATTCAGAAATTTTCAAAATGCATTTCCTTTATTCTGTTTCACTGACAAGAGACTTATCATGATAGTCAGAATCTCCTATAGAAGTATAATCCAGATAGCTCATTATTCAAATAATTTGTTAATTTTATTAACATAAACAGAGCTAATAAATTTAATAGCCGCCTTTTATTCACAAAATAATCATAAAGATAATTTTGAGCAAATATCCTTAGAGTCATTTAATCTTGTTCAAAATTGAAATGGCTTTTATTTGTATCCTGGTACCAAAATCTAGAAGAAACAAATAGTCCAATAACCTTCTGGGGTGACAACATCCTGACTTAATAGAATTTGTCAAATTCTACTGTTTAGACAATTCACCACTGACAACTGATACGTGATTTTATTAAAGTTGTTTCACCAAAAAAAAAAAAAATACATATGAATTTCCAAGCCCACCCACGTACATACATCCTTCTATATATCTATAAACATGACAGATACATTTCTGTCTCCTGAGGCATGACATACATAGAACAACTCTTTACACACTGAGAAGAGAGGACACCAACTCCAAGAAATCTGGTCCTCTTCTCCAGGAGAGAATCATTTTGAAACATCTCCTTTGGACTGACATGGAGATTCCAAGGGCTTTGGTATTTCCCTTAGAAGGATTGTGCCCATGGTCAACTCCACTGACCAACAAAAAACATTATAAACACAAAAGTGTTGCCCATAGCAGCCAGCATTATCACCATAAAATGATGGCACCGGGTTTAGTGGACTACAGACCAGTGGTCCAAGACGGAGAGAGAATCCAGTCCTTTAACTCTTTCTACTTCCCCATCTGAGGTCATAAGGATTATGATGCTTTTCTTAGCATTAGTTCAATCTGGAAAAATTTTAATCTCCGTGCAATATCCAGAGAGCTTTCACCATTCTGAGGAGAAAAAGGAAATCTAGTTATTACTCTTCAGTATGGTCAAATATCAAAGGATCAAGCAAACAACTAGACTGACTCTCAGACATGGCAAGTTCTAGCAGAATAGGATAATTTCATTCCTTAATGAAGATGATTAATTTTTCCCTTAACAGCATGAGAAGCAGTTGATGTACTTCAAAAGAAGGTCAAGGTGAAATTATGCCATCGGAAAGTCTGCACACCATGGTCCACAGGTCCTTACCTTATTCCTTATCATGGGGTCCGCATGGGATTCAAGGAGCAGAGGGATGAGAGTCTGGTTTTTCATTTCACAGGCATAATGTAATGCAGTGTAGCCATACTGAAAGACAAAGAGCCAAGGACTCATCATTAATCATTTCACACATGGTAGGATAGAAGAGCTGGGGTGCAGGCCAGAAGGGAGGGCAGTGAGAGGAGTCACCAGAGACAGAATGGGGAGCAGAACAGGAGGATCGACTGAAATACACTGCTGAGGGGAGCAATGGGAAAGACAGGAGAGATCTGCTGAGCCATGTGGTTTAGCTCCTGTCTAGGGATTGAACTTGTGCTACAGTGGCTACTGATAGCTTCATAGTGCTGAGTCTTAACCCCTTTCACCACCAGAAAGGTCCCATATAGGTGTTTTCACAAATAGTGTCCTCTATGTTTTCTCATCAAAATGCCCACAGTCTGAAAAGGCAGTTAGTGTCCACGTGAGTGTGCTCATGCCCAGGTCAGGGCAGTCCAACAAGGGAGTCTCCCCTACCTGGCTTGTCGTAGCTTATAAGATGTGTGAAATAATAGCCTCTCTACTCTGTACTGATTTTAAACACAAACTAGGGGGCAAAATAAAATTGCATCCAAAGTTCTGCTTTTCAGAACGCTATCAAGCAAACACAGTTTTTGAAGTGACGAATGATACCCTTGATATCAAGATAACAGAATTAACTCTGGCTCTTATTCCACAGAAACACTTTGACAATAATAAGAGTTAATGTGATAACCGATTATTTTGTATTAAAATTATGGCATGATAAATGGATGATAGAGACTGAATTTTCTTATGTGGGCTAGAATCTAATTGCCTGGGAATACATTACACTGCATTGTTTAGAGCTGAAAATGGCTCCAAATATCTGAATAGAGTTTTTCAAAAATGTTTGCTGAATGTGTCTGTGTTGCATTCTCATGCTAGATTCTTTACTAATGAGCCTCTGTTTTGATTAATTTCTCCCCAACCAGAAGCTCCTAATAGTTGTTCTATAATCAGGAAAAAAAAAACCAGATTATTCCCATGAGAGTTTTGTGGCAGAATACAAAAATGCCCGAAGAACAGCGAGGGAGTAGGGGGTTAGTGAGAAAGAGACTTAATATAACCATGTCCTGGAAAATCAAGCATGCAACTTTTGGATGACAAGTAGCTGCCTGCAAATGATATTTGGGTATCATTTCAAAATGGCAGGAGATTCAAACTCACACAGTCCACAGCATTAATTTCCACACCAGCATCAAGTAACATCCGCACAAGGGTCTCATTCTGTTTTGTCTTTGATACCTGTAACAAATGACACATGCAAGATTTATCTACAAACTTATGTCTGGACTCTTATAATCAATGTTTTATTTTGATCCTAACATGCCTTTGTGTTCATGACATTTTCTTAAAATCTCTACCTTCATCTTGCCATCCTTCAATATTGATTAGTTCCTAAAATGAAGTCCTAGAATAGAAATATCAGTACCTGAAAAATTGTCCCACCTACCAACTTCTGCTGAAGACAGGGTCCATTCCCCTGTCTTTTCCTGACTCAAAATCCTTCCGATTCTCTGAGAACAAAAGCAAGCTCATTGGCATAGCGTACAGCACACCTTCCACAGAGTTCTGTCTCTACTCATGGCCCCAGCAATGTCACTACACCCCTCCAGCCTCGCCTGCTCTACCACAATGGTCGTTTTCAACCTTTTATTCCCACCAGGTTTCTTTGTGCAAGAGAATAGTCTCACAGAATAGTCCCTTCTTCACTAGTAGTTTCCCTTTCCCTCTCTCCGCCCACAGTACTCTTCTTCTAAGAAGAGTTCATCATCTGCCTGGTCAGGTGAAACTCCTCTCTGCTTGACTTTCCTAATGCTGATCACTCTCTACATCACCAGCTTTGTGGACATTTTTCACGTGTTTCTGTCATCTGATTTATATTCTCCATCACCTTCTAATTCTCATGGGGACAAGGACTAAACCTGTATAGCTTGCCATTGTATCTTGGCATGCAATACAGTTCCTGGCATATAGTAGGCCTACAATAAATCATTCAATGTCTTGAGTGATTTTGTGAATGAATGAAATTAACTAGACTCCTAGAAATCCACTTTTCTCACGTAAACCCCTAAAACTCTGACCACTGCCAATGTAAAAGTTGCTCCAACATTCTAATGCTTTGGTATGTATGGCTTGGCTAAGTCATGGGCTTCCCTTCTTTTATCATCTTCAAAGCTCCATCTATAACTTTTCTTATGCCATATCTCATGCACATCACAAATGTGTAGCTTCTAGTGTCAGTAAATAGGACACTTGTGCTATGGAGTGGCTTCATTGCTGTAAGTAATTTTCCCTAGACCTCTAGCTTTTAAACTTTAGACAGTCTTAGAAAGCAAGGTGGTATGTCAACAAATTATGAATGAGCTTTGTTAATCATAGTTGTGATTCTTTCCTCATCATCTCTAAAGAGATTTGTAAACAAATGACAGCCTCTCACCCGTCCCCAAATTACAAACATCCAAATGTTATATCCTAAATATACAATTAATCTTTCAAGAACTTTTCCCAGATATAAGTAGATTATGTGCTTACCAGTGAACTATAGCTTCCCTCTTCCAAATCCAAGTATCAACATTAATGTTACCCTATTTAACACAGCATTCTTCAAATGTTGTGCCATTTAAAAATCCAAGGAGGTAATTACATTTCTTATTGACCGATTTTGTTCTGGAACTGACATTAACAGGGATAACTAAGACCCAAGATCTATTAACTACAGTGAGACTGGAGTGTTATGATTTAACTGGAGTAAATTATGTGTCTGTTGAGTCATCTTTCAAAGGTGGAAACAGCTGTAAGGTCACAAGAGAGTCAGATGGGAAAAAATGAATGACTAAATGTAAACCTGTTATTCTATTAAAAAAACAAAAACATGAAATTCATAATATGACTATATCCCTACACCAATTACATCCTTGTTTATTTAATAAAATTACTTCAAGTCAAAAATCCATTCCACTGTGAGAAAATCTGCTTTGGATTCTCTACAAAGATCTGTATGCATAAATAAATAAAACATTTTTTTAAAAAAGATCTGGATACAATTCTCATGGTGTCTGTTTTTAAATTCACCAACAATGTGGGCTCTTCAAAGTCAGAAATTCAGAAGATACATTGTACAAAACAATATCTATCATATTTATAGAAGAGGTTTTTTTGAATAACCAGGATTTGTGTGCTTCCTTTGAATGATTTATAGTTGTTTCATTTTTCAAAATAAATACTGCACAGATTATTTTTATATGAATTAACTTTTTGGCCACCTCTCTTCTTTCTGTACTTCAATCACAACATTATATGTATGTTGGAAATGTCATTTAAGGCATACAAACCAAATTTTTTTTATTATTTCTTTACACTCTCTGGTCTGGCCAACTTGACGAGCAATGCCATGAATCCCAGTCAGTTGTTCCTGGCTCTGCAGGTTCTGTACTCACCATGAGGAAATATCCAATGAGCAGGACAGGCATTAAAAGGATAATGAGTAGGTAATCAAAGAAGGTAAATTTTTTCTTCACAGCATAATGCAAGCAGGTTCTCTCTTTCTAAGAAAGTAAGAAAAGGATTCTTTATTAATAAAACATTTTGTTTCAGATTTCATATTTACAGCTTACCATATCAAAATGAAAGTTCAGAAGTCTAAATGTTATCTAAGGTAAAGGCTCTGTTTTATTTCTAGACAACTCCTATAAGGCACTGAGTTAAAGACATGATGGTTCCCACAGCAAAGAGGACTGGCTTCAAATCTAGAAGACATTAGTGTTTAGTTGGTGTTTTATGATACTTCTGGTCTTCAGGCTTTATAGAACTTCTTGTACCTCTTCCTGGGACATAAGTCTAATAAAAAAAGTTCAAGTTTCCACTGACCAGAATATTAAACACAGTCCAGTCTAAAGAAATGACCAGGTGAGGGTCACAGAAAAACCAAGAGATTAAATGTGTTTTCATATGATCAAAAATTGGATTCTTACATCCATTTTAGTATTTGGAAAAAGCACAAGACTAAATTTGGTTTGAAAAACTATAGCTGTGTCTAGATCACCTATGCAGAACTCTTACTCATTTTGTGGTTTGGATATAGGGGAATCTTAATCACATGACAATTTCTCCATATTCTGATATCCACACTGGCAAGAAGACAGGACATGACTCAGAGAATTTTTAATCATGTGACAGACAAACTCCTAAGGATAGAGAGAGTTATAGAGTTGCCAGGTGGGTGGAAAGGTTCATAATAAAGCAAATGTGGACAGAAAATGCAAATAAGTATAATTCCAGACTCTTGTCATGAAATTACCAACCAAAGCAGTAGTAGGCAGAGCCAGAGAGAGAAGAGAGGTTGATTTCCACTTAGGGGAGGCGCTGGTCTTAAATAAAGACACTTTGTTTTTCTAATATTAAAGTATAGTATGTTCTCTTTAAAAAATGTGAAAACAGACAATAAGATAATGGTAGAATTTTAAACACCCATTATCAAACAGTTCAGAGTTTATTGTGTTCACATTTTTACTATATTTTCTTCCAGTCTATTCTTTTTTTTAAAGATTTATTTATTTATGCTTACAAGAGCTGAGGAGTAGGTCAGAGAAGTGGGGAGTGAGAGGATTCACCAGAGACAGAGTGGAGAGTAGAACAGGTGGATCAACTGAAATACACTGCTGAGGGGAGCAGAGGGTGGGATAGGAGAGGTCTGCTGTGCCATGTGGGTCAGCTCAACTCCCTGGCTGAGGATCAAACTCCTGCTGCAATGCCTGCAGATAGTTTCATATTGCTACACTTAACTCCTTGCACAAAGAGGGAGGACCCCAGTATATTTATTCATATTTAACCTTATCAAGGTATAATTGATACATACTTCCATATGTATATGGAATTTTAAAAAGTCAGATCATATTTCATAGGCAAAATCATCTTACTTTTTTAAAAATTTGTTAGAGCATGATTTAAATATTTCAAGTGAACAAAGACAATTTACAGTATCATAAAATAACATGCCATATTAACAGGAGCTTCCTATCCAGGACTTTGACATCTACAAGACTTATCTAGAAACTTACAATTGTGGGAAATCAAGAGTGCTTCCATCAAATGGGCAGTACAGAGGAGGAGGGTCACCCTGAAGCTCTTGTGAGACAACTCTGGTGCTATCTGAATCCTGCCATTTGCTAGCACTGACATGGCTGTTGGGCCAATCACTCCATTAGAACTACTAACGCCATCTTAATTTTTGTTGCAAACTTACAAAGGAAGTTCTTCTGGATATTTGTGTCCACATTCTATTTTTTTTTAAAGATTTTTTTATTTATTCGTACAGAACTGGGGTACAGGTCAGAGATGCGGAGGGTGAGAGGATTCACCAGAGACAGAGTGGGGAGCAGAACAGGCAGATGGACAAAGTACATCGCTGAGGGGAGCAGCGGGTGGGTCAGGAGAGGTCTGCCTCGCCATGTGGTCACCTCCGGGGCAGGCGGGGATCGAACTCATGCGGAAGTGGTTTAAGCTTCTTTGTGCTGTGCTTTAACCCGCTGCACCACCAGGGAGGGCCCCACATTCTATTTTAACGCTGCATATTTAGTTTTCATAAAATACTCTTAAGGGCTAATTGTCATCTTTGTCATCTCTTGTCATGTCCTCATCATCTTGGAGACCCCAACTCTCTGTGCCATTTACTTGTGCTTTCCGACCTTCTAGTTCTTCCAACAGTCAGAAATGGCTTTTATTACCTATCTCATGGTGGTTACTATATTCCGTTGCTATCACTGAAGTCCAGCCACCCCTGTATGTTTTCAAAAGAACATTTCCCATGCATACATTTTCCATGCCATGTAATATTTTCAAGCATTTGACTGCAACAGCTTCATGGCTTTCTACTAAATAAAACTAATTTAATTTAACCAAACCCTGTCTGTTGAATATTTCAAGTTTTTAACAGTTATTTTCATAAATAATACTATTTGAACATCCTACTTCATAGAACTTTGTCAACATTTCTAGTCATGTTATCAGCATAAGCTAAGTCATAGTCTAATAAGATAGTGATGATTTGAATTTCCTTTGTGAGCAAATTTGACTTGTCACTTTGACAAAAAAAAAAAATTAATTTGCTTCCATGATCTCAATGTCCTATGTTAGGCATATGCATCTGAATCATTAGCAGAGTTTTGTTTTTGCTTTTTTTAAGACAAAAATGTGTGTATATGACCTTTGTTGGGTCCTCCCTGGTAGTGCAACAGGTTAAAAAAAGAAAAAGATCAAATGCTTTCAGTCAAATAGTGCAGCATTCTCTTCTTTTTTAGAACTACATGGGAGTAGGTAACTCCAAAATACACCTGCTGGTTGAACTATGTTTTAATTTTTAATCAAATATTATTAAAATAAAACTTTAACAAAATAAAATATATATAACAAAACACTGCTTTTCCACAAAATATCACTTTTACACAGCACCATGAAGCTAAACCCACTTCAGCATGAGTTCGATCCCCGCCGACCCCCAAGGTGACCCACATGGTGTGGCAGACCTCTCCTGACACGCCCGCTGCTACTCTCAGCAGTGTGCTCTATCAATCTGCCTGTTCAGCTCCCCACTCTGTCTCTGGTGAATCCTCTCACTGCCCTTGCACCTCTGGCTTGTACCCCAGTTCTGTATGCACAAAATAAATAAATCTTAATAAATATATGTATATATATTAAGCTATATATATATAGCTTTTAATACTCATATGTCCTCAATATGTGTCAGTCTCGCTAAAGTAATGTAAAAAAAATTGCTAAGATTAAGTGCCACCAATAGTAAGAAAATGGCATTCTGTACTTGCACTGAAGGGAGAAGAAAGGACAGTCAGTCAGTCACTCTCCATTCGTGTGGCGTGGCCTCACCCGGTTTCTGAGGTTCACATCAGCATTTCTTTTTAAAAGGAAGGAAATGATCCTCAGATGCCCTCGCCGGCAGGCACAGATCAGGGGGGTGTCTCCATTGAAGCCATCTTGAACGTTGACACAGTTGCTGTCCTCCCTCACCCACTGCCACACCTGGCCAAAGTCGTTCTGATAAGCTGCCTGGCAGATGGGCTGAGAAAACGAAAGAAGATTTTGAAATATGGGTAGAGTGAAATCGCACCAAGAAAGGAGTCTTATTATTCAGGAGTTTCCAAATTGTCATAGGGTTGGGAAATTGGATTTTTGAACTCATTATGCCTAGTTTTCAATCTAGAACAAACATAAGGCCATAGGAACCCCTCCTCCCTAATGATTTTGTAAATTGCTTGAAACACAGAACTATTCACTGAATGGATAAATGATTGCATGGAAGGAGGAAACGGTACAGATTCGCTCACTAGGAACCTGAGAGTGGTGTTCATCAGGAGATGAGCCCATCACAAGGGCAAAACTCAGCTGCAGGCACAACAGGCACATTGGAATTTAGGGCCAAAACAGGCGATGGGACAGGACCCTAATGGCCCTTGTAAGTCAGCAACTCAGAACAGTGGAAAAAGATCTGTTTTAGACAAAGAATTACAAATTGTGCAATCAAATGTAATTTTTTTAATCTTTTTTGTTTTCCAAAGCTTTATAAGTAGCTTTGCAAAGCTCTGTGGGAGTCTAGCAACTAGACCTCAGCACACCCCTTCTTGCCCACTTTCCCTCAGGACTCCTTCTGGACTTACCTCCTTACCTCAATCCCAGCAGGCTGCTTCCTCCAGCTAGGCCCTGCCTGATCCTTCTCTATAAGCCATTTTCCCTCTCCCTCTTCACCTGGCTAACTTCTAATACACCCTTCATGTCATAACTTAATTTTCATTTTATCCAAATTTTTCCTGATTCCAGTGTTGTGGCAATTTTCCAGAGAAATCAGAGTACGCTCAGAGGAGAGAGATTTTACTTGTCACACCAACAGGCACAGTGGGATCAGTTCCAAAAGGCTGAGCTCCAGATTACGAGAGTAGTAAGGTTTTATACAGTTTGTATGAGGAAACTTGTCATTTAATCTACCATAGCATAAGCATTCTTTATTGTTCGGGAAGGGGGTCAGGGCAGCCCTGGGTCTACAGGATACCCCGGTAAACAGGGATTGTAGTACACCCAGCAGCCTCTCTGATCCAGCAAGCAACAAAATCAAAGCAGCAGATTTCCCTAAGCAGCAGGCTTGGGAAAGTAGCAAAATCTAAGCACATAGGAAATGTCCTGCTTCACCAGCACATGTCCACAGCAACTGGCCTACCTATAACTTTCTTCTGAGTTATTTAAAATTGTGTTTCAGGCCAGCATGAACCAAAATAGGATGAAGTTAAATTGAATGAGGAAAGACACTAAAGCTCAGGATATAAACTTCATGTGGGTAGAGAATAGTGTTCTATTCACTACCATGTCCCCAGTATAGAATGCTGTCCTGAACATGTGACCTACAAATACCAAGCGTTTTTAGACTGCTTTTAATTAAACAATGCATTTAAAAAATAAAAGCAGTTACACTACTACCCGACTTGTGGATGGTGCTCAATTTTTAGAAAATATTATTATTGCTTACAAAATCATTCTTTAAATTGATAACAAAGTCAGATCTCTGTTGTATGCTCGTTGTAGTGATGGGGTGAGGTAGAGAGTCTGTATACAAAAATCAACTTATAAAGCAAACTTCTGTACCCCCAAAAGAAATAAGTGTGGTGAAAGAGTTGCAGTAGAAATGTTCAGCTACACAAATCACACTTTCTATTATCCTAAAGTCTTTGCACTCCTTGTTCTCATCAGCATTCTAGCTTAGCAGTGTCTGGGCTACCACCTGGTTGATAGAGAAATGACTGTGACAGGTGAAAGAATACACCTGGTATGGGGGTGGAGGGTGTGAGGTTTGGTTGTGATTCTGACACTAACTCCCTGGATGACCACAGACATTTCTCTTCCCCTCAGCATGTCTCACTGTCCCCAGTCACAAAATAAAGGTGTGAGTTCCTTTGGGGTCTCTTACTCTTTGCCTATCACACCCTGGACCTGGAGTCCCTCCTTAACCAATACACCTTCCATGTCAACAACCAAGATATGAGTCTGTGTTTTCCAAATACAAATATTGCTCAAAAATGTTCAGTGAATTTGCTACTGTTTTAGCAGTGTTTTGATATTTAAATATAAGTGCTACTGTTTTAGCACTTATATTTAAATATTTCAAGCAAAATTTTAAGGCAATGTAGTTGCACATTATAGATTTTGCCAAAAATCCATAAAATCCAATAAGACATAATACATTAGTAACAATGTAATTTCATCAAATTATTTTAACATAAGGACAAATCAAGGCTATTTCAACAAAATATAAAAGGACGTAGTCAAAAAAGGGGGTAAGCAGTTTTCTACTTTACACACAGATTTAGTGACAAGGAATAACTTATGTCATGGTTTTTTTTTTATAATTTCACCATAAATCAGTGAATATTTGCCACTAATCACTATTAATGATGGACTAGCATTTGGGAACTGATGTTCTTCCATGTAGAAATTGACAAAAGGGGGCTACAGAGTTCATTTTTCTTAATTTTTAAAGTCATTTCACAACATTTAACAAATTGAACTATTACTTATAGCAATTTGCATTTCCAACTTCTCTTTAAAACTGAAATATTTGACATACAGGGCCCACATTCTCAAAGGACACCAAATAAACCCCCCTCTGGTTTCCTCAAAAATCTTCTGGAGCACTAAAACAGCTGCGTGAAATGTGCAGTTTTCTGGCTAGAGTCACTCAGTGCTATTGGGTCCCTAATCAGTCCCACCTGAGTAACTTCACTTACTATTTAACCTGATCTTACCGTTCAACATCTTCTTGATTTTCTTATACCTGAGACACAGCATTTAGAGCATGTCCTGAAAAGGTTCTCTGCTGTTACAAACTCTAGAGTCCACTAGGGAGCAGCTCAGCGCCATAAAAACCTTGACCTACTGGTTGACAAACTAGGAGTGAGAATGGGTCAGACCACTTGGGTTGAAGAGGTTTTTTTGCTTGTTTGTTTGTTTGTTTGTTTATACAGAACTGGGGTACAGGCCAGAGATGCGGAGGGTGAGAAGATTCACCAGAGACAGAGCGGGGAGCAGGACAGGTAGATAGATCCATGAAGGGATCTAAGGGGAGCAGCGGGTGGGTCAGGAGGGGTCTGCCATGCCACGTGGTCAACTCCGGGCAGGCGGGAATAGAACTCATGCTGAAGTGGCTTTAGCTTCTCAGTGCAGTGCTTTAACCCGCTGCGCCACCAGGGAGGGCCAAGTTGAAGAGTTTTTATGCATTACGTTGCTCTCTGGAGTTTCTGGAACTGGAAGTAACTCTAGGTGTATAGGAAACCAGTGGGAAATGACTTCTACTTTACTCAGAACTCTTCTGTCCCTCCTCACTGACAAAATGCCAATTTATATCATTATCATTCCTGCCAGGACCATTGCAAAAATAGCCATTAATTGGTATTACTTCTTGTCTCACCCATCCAGCCCCCAATCTATCCTCCAAAAACAAGTTTCAGTCACTTCCCTGCTGAAAATCTTCAGTGATGAATAGGATCAGGATTCTATCCTCAAGCCACCACACAAAAGTTTTCAAATTTCCCAAGCCCTGTCTTTCCAATTCCCTCTCCTATGACTGCCTTATTCATACCCTTCACCTAAGTGAATAAAGGTCTGAGAGTTATAATGATGTTGCTCCCAGCTGCCCCCACCTGACTGTAAACTTCCTGAGGGCAAGTGTTGCATTTGTACTTATTCAACACTGTGTTCCCGCATACAGAATATGCCTGGCACAGAATGGACATTTAGTATATAGTTGGTGAGTAAATAAGTGAATGAATAAATCGTAATAAGAATTATTTTATTGAATAGCTCTTTTTTTTTTATTTCATTTTACTCTTACAAATCCTATAGCCTAAGTATGTTATTGTCCCTATTTTGTACAGGTAAAGTAGGAAGGTTGACCTCATTACCCAACTCAAAAATGACATTATGATAAAGCAAGTCAAAAGGCATGTCTAGAGGGCATACCTTCTGTCTTCATTTGCTTAAGCAATTTGAAAAACAGCCTTGAAAATGTCATGTGGCTATGAGATTATACTTGAAATTTTGAGGGGTTTCATTTGTACCCACTGTTAAGCTACACTTTACAGTCCCAGTAAGGATACTGGTCTACTCTAGCCTGCTAGTACCTAAGCCTTCTTGGTTATATATCCATGTTCCTTCTCAAAACTGAAGAGAATTAGTGACATTTGTCAAGAGGTAAAGTAGTGGTTAGAGAGGTTATGAGAGATCAGACTATAGTACAAATGCAAAGGAGGAAATGTTTCAAGAAAAAAAGATAGGGTGTGGTAGCACAAGAGGTTAAGTCCCAGCACTATGAAGCTATTGGCAGCCACTAAGCACAAATTAGATTCCCAGCCAAGGAGCTGACCCAGATGGCATAGCAGACCTCTCCTGTCATGCCTGCTGCTCCCCTCAGCAGTGTATTTCAGCAGATTTATTTGTTATGTTCCTACTCTGTCTCTGGTCTCTCACCTCAACTTCCCCACATCTCTGGCCTACACCCTAGTTCTTGTATGTATAAATAGATGAAATAAATCTTTTTTTTTAAATGGACTTAAGAGAGCTAAGTTTAAGGAAATATTGCCTGATTTAATAATTAATGATCATCCAGAGATCAATGTTTATAGAGGGGTGGGTCTGTGAAGAATTAGAGAATGTAAATGAAGAATAAATTTAGGGTAAATTTGGTAGTGAAAGCAAAGGGTGAGTTAGCAAGCAGGTAGAGAGGAATAGCCAGGCCCAGCAAACAGTCTACACATCTACAGACAAAGCAGTGTTGTTAAATGGTTATACATACAGTTTCTGGAAGCAAACTTTCTGGGTTCCAAACTAAAATCTACCATCTAACAGTGATGCATTTGAACAACTTAAACTCTTTGTGCTCAGTTTCCTTCTCCATTTAATAATCATCCTCTTTGTGAGGTCACTACACAAAGTATTTGTGTAATTATGTAGATGAAGTCCTTAGCTCAGGTCTGACTCATCATAAACCCTGAATTAACATTGCTATACTTATAATTATTAAAACATAATTAGCTCATGAAGATGGGCAGGGGTGGTTATGAAAGAGAAGATAATCATTTGAATGGGAGTAAAGAGATGATATGATAGAGAACAAAAATGGAAGCATTTTGACTATCTAAATTAAACAGAATGACAGTTCTGACTCTAACACCAAAGCAGGGAAGGAACAACACAAGTTGGATAAAGGGAACTTTACATTGAATGAGATATTGCCAGAAAGCTTGTGGTGTGATCTTCCTGCTTTATATTAAAATGTATTTATCATATTGTAGACAAAGATCAATTAATAACAATGATGCTTAGATAAATGAATGGGCTGATTCCATAGCCGACAAGGGTGGAAAAGCTCTTGAGCTCAGCAGTGAAGATTCAGTCATAATGATGTGAATAAAATTGTGAAATGGGGCCCTCCCTGGTGACGCAGTGGGTTAAAGCACCGCATTAAGAAGCTAAAGCCACTTCAGCATGAGTTCGATTCCCGCCTGCCCCGGAGGTGACCACATGGTGTGGCAGACCTCTCCTGACCCGCCCGCTGCTCCCCTCAGCAGTGTACTTCGTCGATCTGCCTGTTCTGCTCCCTGCTCTGTCTCTGGTGAAGCCTCTCACCGCCCCTGAGCCTCTGGCCTGTACCCCAGTTCTGTATGCGCAAATAAATAAATCTTTAAAAGAAAAGAAATATACCTTTCCTTTTCTGAGTAGAGGTTTCATTACACACAAGGCTCTTTCTTGGAATCATTTTCACTTCAAAAAAACCAGCAAATGTTCCTCAGAAATTGTTATGGGCTATTTTAAATGGGTTGAGTTTCTGCATGTAGACAGTTACAAGCAATTTAACATTCAGCATGTAGATGGTTACAAGCAATTTAACAAGTCCCCTCAGTCTCACCCAGAGTTCCATACGCTCTTTCCATAGGTGGGAATTTAGGGGAGCCCCCTTACTCTCTAACTCATAGGGGAAACAAAAATGAAAAGTGGATGGGGGGGTGGGAAAAGGAGCTCTGCTTTTAGCAGCATCTGTAATGGTACAAGCAATATATTTTTAGCTGTTACAGCTTATGCTTGGAGCTATGCTAAACATGATTATGTCAAAGAATATCAGCCGGATATTGTAGTTAATCATCAACCTGCTAATGGGTCCTATGCTCCCTGAGATATTGCTCACATTTTAGGGTTGGAAAGGTGAGATAGGAATGGAATGGGGTGGAGTTCTAGCATGAAGTTCTTGGTTTATTTTAAAAGCCATAAATGTGAGCAGACAAAAACACACAAAATGTTATTCTTTTTTAAGATTTTTTTTATTTATGCATACAGAACTGGGGTAAAGGCCAGAGGTACAGGGGAAATAAGAGGATTCACCAGAGACAGAGTGGACAGCAGAACAGGCAGATCGACGAAGTACACTGCTGCAGGGAGCAGCGGGCGGGTCAGGAGAGGTCTGCCATGCCATGTGGTCACCTCCGGGGCAGGCGGGGATCGAACTCATGCGGAAGTGGCTTTAGCTTCTCAGTGCTGTGCTTTAACCCACTGCGCCACCAGGGAGGGCCCAACGTGTTGTTCTTAATATTCCAGGTTTCCAGAGTTTTGAATGTTCCTTGATTAGCATGAGTATAAAACTTGCAATGCTTTATCATGTTTTTACTCTCCTTACAGGGACTTGTTTTTTTTATCCCTGCAGTAGTTTCAGGCCTCATTGTGCCTTCAGAATCACAAGGGAACTATTTTTTAAGATTTATTTTACGCATACAAGAGCTAGGATGTAGGCCAGAAATGCAGGGGGTAAGAGGATTCACCAGAGACAGGGTGGGGAGCAGAACAGGCAGATCAACAAAGTACACTGCAGAGGGGAGCAGCAGGTGGGTCAGGAGAGGTCTGCCAGGCTGTGTGGGTCACCTCCCTGGCCAGGGATTGAATTCTTACTGCAGTGGCTGCTAATAGCTTCATAGTACTGAAGTACTCCTTGCATCACCAGGGAGTCCCAACACAGAGCAACTTTTAAATAGTACTCATGCCCCATCTTCCTCCCACAGATTCTCATTCAACTAGCTGGACAAAGGGCCTGGGCCAGCATATTTCAAGTGTCCCAGTGCTTAGGTAGGATAGAGGACCAGGGTCTAAATATTGACCTGGTTCATTCTTTCTGAATCTGAATCTCTTCCTTAACTTCACTTCCCCAGCTAGGCCACAGATGGACCAATGTGCCTACCAAGAAGAGATTTTCACCCCTTTGCTAGGTACTTGCTGCTACAAAAGTCTAACTTCAGCAAGACTTTAACCTCTGGTGGAGAGATTGGACTTCACTGCCAGGGAAACATTTTAGGTACCATATAATCTGGCTGCAGGCAGGGGAGAGCAAGTAAGTTTCCTGGACACAAATCATTAAAAATTCTGTACATGATACAATTTGAAAAGTATCAGGAGACAAACAGGTAGTTCACAGGTAGGAGGAGATTGGCCAGAAAGGGAGGCAAGAGCCTGTAAACCAATAGTGGCTGCCGAGACAAAGGAATAGAACTTAGAAAAATAGGGAAAAAAAAATCACAATCATCTCACTCTCTAGGAAATGGAGCATGTTAAGCACAAAGTCAATAGTGATGAAGTCAATTTTAACAAATTAAAACAAGATGATGTGCTAAGGAGTAGCTAGCAAGTACTCTTTACATGGGGGGATGGGGGCAGTCATCTCTAAGGAGGTGACACATGGGTGGATGCACGATTTCACTTAGAAGGACACCAGCCATACATCCCAAGGCAGAATGTCATGAGCAAAGAGGAGATAGATGACACTGGGAAGAAAAGTTAGTTCATCAGTGGGCCCTAATAATTCTGTTCCTGCTTCTATCCTCTCTCCAACAAAGTTGGTGAAGAAAGTACTTGTGGGCTACGAAACACTACTTTTCTTTATACCTGGGGCTCCCCCAGGGGAGATATCACTGTGCCTTTAAATATGGCATGAGCTTTCAGGAGGGACTAAGTGTCATCTGTAAAATTTCCACTCTGATTGTAGCCCTCCTCGCCTATCGTAATTCTTGGGCTGCTTCTTCTTTACTTGTTTTGTATTTTCTTCCACCACCAATGGAAACATAGCACTGGGTGGGTGCTAGTAACCTGCATCAACCAGAGGAACATACCATTTCATGGCAGTGCTAAAATGTGTACACTTGGGCCTCCCTGGTGGTGCAGGGGTCAAAGTCTCAGCCTATAAAGCAATAGCAAGCCACTGTGGCATGAGTTCAATCCCTGGTCATGGAGCTGAACCATATGGCATGGCAGACCTCTCCTGTCTTGCCTGCTTCTCCCTCAGCACTGTACTTCAGTTGATCCACCTGTTCTGCTACCCTTTCTCTTGTGAATCCTCGACACCTCCCCCACCCCTGCACCTCTAGCCTATACTCCAGTTCTTATATACACAAATTAAAATAGATAAATAAAATGTATATGCTCGACTCTTTAGTACTTAGGGGGTCAGAAGCACTGGCTTCTACACAGTTAAGAATTTAGTAGCGTTTATATTTGATGCTCTGTATACTCAAGTTAGTGAAGATTCAATCAACTGATATCCAAGGTTGGTTGAATATGTAAATGCCTAGATTTAGAAAAATCTGCATAGAAGACCTTCCCAATGCAAACCTGAGTTCTTTTAGGGTCAGCTCTATTTTCAAAAGACAGACAGTGGAAGGATATATGGGATGGTACATGTCTCAAATTGACCAGAGAAATTACTTCATCTCTCCCTCTGCCAAGTAGTTAAGTCTACTTTTAGAGTATTAAGAAAGTAACTCAGAAGTATAATCTTTAGAAAAAGAATACACTTGAATTGATAGCTTCTTCTCATGTCTCATCACCCTTAAATTCATAAATGAATGAACTTTTTCTAGTTTATATTCTCTTTATTCTATTTGACAGATATTTTTGAGTATCTACTTCTACTCTAGACTAAGTATGATTATAGCCATAGGATATAAAAGGGAACAGAATGAAGTCACTGCTCTCAGAGAGGTTACATTTTAATGATGGAAGCAGGAGATTTGAAAACAGAAATGTAGCATGTTTCCAGAAAGTTCTAAGAGCTATGAAAAATGATGTTTCCAGAAAGTTCTAAGAGCTATGAAAAAGAGTGAAGCACAGTAAGAGAACTCATAGAGAATGACAAGGTGAGATATGAGCAGAGATCTGGAATCTGTCTTAAATGACAAAGTGCATCTTATCATTTTCAGGGGGAAGAACTTTGCAAACAAATGGGTACAAAGTCAAGGTCTTGAGATGATTGTTCTTCTACTGTATTGTAAAAAGAAGGAGATCAGTGTGGCTACATGAACAAACAGAGCAATAGGAAATTTGACTGGGACCAAGGAATATCAAGCCATGGTAAGGACTGGACTTACTCTGAAGGAAAGTTGTTGCAGTCTTGATATCTATGTTAAGTTTAGAAATTCAGTTTTAAGAGTTCCTATTTAATCAGAATGCAAACCATTCTGTTCCTATACTTGCTAGATTCCCAAATAGTAAACACTACCCACTCTCATCTACTTTTCAGAGGTTTTCCAAAAAAAGTATTTCTAATCATTATAGTTACAAGGTTAGGGAAGCTGTTTATATACTACATGGAGAGAGCATAGACATTAAATTAAAATAATTATTTCTTAGAATCTATAGAATCTTTTCGGTTAAGTTGCAATTTCTTCTGTGCCTTCTTTTCTCATCCCCAAAATGAAGAAATTCAAAAATGGGAGGAATAGGGCCCTCCCTGGTGGCGGAGCGGGTTAAAGCACTGCACTGAGAAACTAAAGACACTTCAGCATGAGTTCGATCCCCGCCTGCCCCGGAGGTGACCACATGGCGTGGCAGACCTCTCCTGACCCGCCCGCTGCTCCCCTCAGCAATGTACTTCATAGATCTGCCTGTTCTGCTCCCCGCTCTGTCTCTGGTGAAGCCTCTCACCGCCCCTGAGCCTCTGGCCTGTACCCCAGTTCTGTATGTACAAATAAATAAATCTAAAAAAAAAAATGGGAGGAATATTATTTGATGAATGTTTCACAAGGTATACAGAGCAGAGAGACAGAGAGATAATATTCCCAGACATGTGTGGGTTGTAGGACAATCATATGAACAATGGACAGATTAGTAGGATAAAACTTTATATTCATATGTAGAATCTACACATATGTAGATTATAAAGTCAACAGAAAAGAATAAGCATCTTTATCTTGAGCTAAGGTATGAGATAAGGACCAGCAGCTTCAAAAAGGGAGGAAGGGACTCATATGACAAAAGGGGGATTCAGGGCCCTCCCTGGTGGCGCAGCGGGTTAAAGCACAGCAGTGAGAATCTAAAGCTGCTTCTGCATGAGTTCGATTCCCACCTGCCCCGGAGGTGACCACATGGCGCTACAGACCTCTCCTGATCAGCCCGCTACTCCCCTCAGCAGTGTACTTTGTCGATCTGCCTGTTCTGTTCCCCACTCTGTCTCTGGTGAAGCCTCTCACCGCCCCTGTGCCTCTGGCCTGTACCCCAGTTCTGTATGCACAAATAAATAAATTTTTGGAAAAAAAAGGGGGGGGATTCAAGACAAACACCAGATGTTCCATAAGTAATTGTGTGCCCCACCATATAGGCAGTTTTCTCTAATACAAAGTTACACTTAATAAAAGAAAACAAAATCTAATTCTGGACTTGCCCCCAATTTTTATTAGTTTAGGTAGTTGGGAGAGGTAAAAGGTTTTCATGATCTGAGGTCCTGGATTGACCTCATCTTGAAATAATCCACATGCCAAAGTGTCACATCTACAGGACATCTATTCTGGACATCTTGGGGAAGCCAACCCTTCTGGGGACTGTTAGCTATGGGAGACTACATTGGAGGCCTGGAAGGAAGTTATTGCAATACCAGAGAATGATGAGTGCTAGTAAGATGGGTGGATGCATTTGAGATAAAATTTTAGCTGAAAATGAGACGGTATAAAAATTGGGATGGCGGTGGTCAAGAAGAGAAATAAATAGAAGTTGAAACGCAAGATTTTGCCCCAGCTAAGCCAGTTGACCATCGTGTAAGGTGGGAAGAACACTCAGAGAGTGACAGAGGATGGGATAGATGCAGGGCTCTGTGGCGTGCCACATTAGCAACATTGTGGAGACATCTGGGGGATGGAGGAGACACGGGATGCAGCTCCCAGGAGATACTGGGACAAGGGCTGACACTTAGGAGACCCCTGTGAATGAGTGCTATTTACAGCTATGGGAGAGAGGGAGTTCAGCAGGGGCGAGAAAGCAGGGGAATGGTAGGTCACTGGCTACTCATTATAGGGAGGCATGGTTTTGCCAAAGGCATTAGGGAATTTTATAGAATAACCTCTTAACCATCTGAGTCTGGAGCTTATAATACTCAATAAGGACAACATGTTTATCTAAAGGGATTTTTTTTTTTTAAGATTTATTTATTTATTCATACAGAACTGGGGTACAGGCCAGAGGCTCAGGGGCGGTGAGAGGCTTCACCAGAGACAGAGTGGGGAGCAGAACAGGCAGATCGACGAAGTACACTGCTGAGGGGAGCAGCGGGCGGGTCAGGAGAGGTCTGGCTCGCCATGTGGTCTCCTCCGGGGCAGGCGGCAGGCGGGAATGGAACTCATGCGGAAGTGGCTTCAGATTCTTAGTGCTGTGCTTTAACCCGCTGCGCCACCAGGGAGGGCCATCTAAAGGGATTTTTAAAAAATAAAATCTTCCTTGGGCCCTCCTTGGTGGCTCTCCTTGGTGGGCCCTCCTTAAAGCACATCACTGAGAAGCTAGCTGCAGACAGTGCAGCGTGAGTTCGATCCCCGGCCAGGAAGGTACACACATGGCACAGCAGACCTCTTCTGTCTTGCCTGCTGCTCTCCTCAGCTGTGTACTTCATTGATATGGCTATTCTGTCCCCCACTCTGTCTCTAGTGAATCCTCTCACCGCTCCACACCTCTGGCCTGTACCCCAGTTCTGTATGTATAAATAAATAAATCTTTTTTTAAATTAAGATAAAAAATAAATACAAACTCCCTTTACTCTAGAAACAAAAATGTAGGGGGTTCCAACTTCTATATATGAAGTTAGCTAATATATAAAATGAGATAAATGAGGAGTAACTTGAGTTTGAGACTTAAAAATTGACAAAAGCACAAAATGCCTTGCAACCCCAGAAGTTCTACTTCTTTGGAAGCACACCACAAGGATGTATACTGGCTATGTAGCTGTCTTTAGACTCAGAAAGATCTGGATTCAATCTTAGCTCTACTATAAGAAATAGAAATGAGAGAAAATTGCCCAACAAATTTGTTTTCTAAGGCAAGAAAGTTAAGTCATTTAATTTGAATATACAATCCTGCATGATAAAATAAGACTTCATTTCATATGCTTGCAAATGTATATTGCAATAATGAATCATGTTTGCTAAACATAAACAAATTGAAGATTTTCTTTTAATCAACTGAAGAAATTCCACCCTTTTTAATGCACAGTCTATTTTAATTTTTCATTACATCACATTTCCTTGTGTTTAAAGGGAAATCACAATTTCTCATCTTGACTTACAAGACCTTTGTGATGGGTCCCTGCCACATCTCCGACATCTTCTCATTGCCTCCAGGACAGTACGCTATCTATCAAGCAATGTTGTCTAGTATGGGAGGACCACATTAAACTGGCATTAGATTTGCTGGAGCATAGTGATCATGGAAAATCAACCAACTTTTAGTTAGCTGTGTGCATCTCCAAATTCTGTGTAGATAATGCACCACTCATAGCCTGCACTTGGAGGCGTGGCTTTCACTACTGAGCTCTGCTTTCTACTTCATTCAGTCAATTTCCAGGAAGCCCATGATTCCATGTTTTAGATTCTCCATACATATAGTCCATATAATTAGATTCATCTGTATTATGTATATACCCAACCACACCATCTTACACACTCCCTCTTTATCCTACTGCTTCCTTGATTCCTCTTTTCATGTTCATATTTTTTTTCATGTGTATTTTCATTACGTTATTGCCTCCAATAAGTTTGAGTCTACTTTTTTATTTTATTGATGTAACATGGGTTACAACACTGTATGATTTAGGGGAACATGTTGACATCTCCTCAAATGTATGTTACAACATCACACCCACAAGGAAGTACCTGTAGTCTTTTACCATAGATGACTGGGTATGAGGTTCATTTTCACTTATCACTATATACCAGGAGCTAGCATGTGACTAGAATATAGTGTGTGATCAATAAATATGTTAATTAGATGAATGGATGAATAAATGAATATGTATAAATTTTCAGTTCTGGTTCTGTTGATGCATTAAAGTTGTTATTTCCTTTTGGAAATGACATTTCCTTTTATCATTTGTAAAATTACTTATAATATATAAGGACAGAATTAAGAAATTAATTTAAATGGAAGCCCTTTACTGCTTCTTTGTGTGTAGAATGCCTAAAATTTTCTAGGAGGTCAATATACTAAAGAGTGAGGAAGACAGAGAGAAAAGAGAGCGCTCTTGAGATTACAAGGGAAACACAGTTTTTCAGTTGTGTTTGTCTTTTCCTGCATCATGGAATGATACAATATAAAATGCTGAACTGAAGCTCGCCTAACTTTCTTGTTTTATAGATATCATGACCAGAGAAAAGTTAGTGATTACCTAAGTCCCACAGAGTTCTTGGCACACTCATAAATAAATGTTACATATTCTTGACTTCTAGCTCAGTAGTCTCCTCATTATTCACAACTACTCCAGTCTCCTCTGAATGAGAGCATGTATGTGTGTGTGTGTGTGTGTGTGTGCATCCTCTTAGATAATCTCACTAGTAGATCTTCTCAAAGTTTAAAGGGATACATTACCATGACAGAATTTTCAAAAAACTCCTTTGGAGCTTATTTTCATGATTGACAGGGTCAATATTCTACAGAAGATTTTATAATTATTTAATGCACATGTTTCTGTGTGTTTTTTAGTTAAATTCTTGTTTATCTTCCTTTTTTACCCAATTTTTGTAATGTTTGTAGGGCAACACTTCCCTTTACAATCTGAGTAGAGTGTAAATCACTGGACCTTGAATTTGGTTTATTCCATTATCTTCACTAAGGGAAAATGGGGAAGAGTACTGACAGAACAAAAGGGTGATTAAAACCTATTCTTTTAAAGAATATGACTTCTCTGTTAAGTTTGGAAGCAATAGGGCTTTCCTGGTGGCACAGTGGGTTAAAGTACTGCATTCTGAAGTTCTCCGAAGCCAATGCAGCATGAGTTTAATTCCTCACCAGGGAGCTGACCCACATGGCATGGCAGACCTCTCCTGACCTGCCCGCTGCTCCCCTCGATCTGCTTGTTCTGCTCCCCAGTCTGTTTCTAGTGAATCCTCTTAACTACCCCTGAGCCTCTGGCCTATATCCCAGTTCTATATGCATAAATAAATAAACCTTTAAAAAAATTGGAAGAAATAAATGAATTAATCATGGCTATCAGTGATGTAAAAAGTATTGGTCTGAGTATACAAGTATACAAACATAGGTCTTAATCTTTAAAGGTAATTAGGATAACATCTCAGGCCCTAGTCCCTAGCCAGTAGATACTTCAGCTACATAACTCTAGGTAAATTACATAAATTATTTTTGACTCAGTTTTTTTCATTGATGAAACAAGGATAATAGTGATTCTCTTATGTGGTTATTGTATCAAATTATTTAACTCCCATACATATACAAAGTGCTTAGGATAGAGTTCTGGATAACAAGACTTAATTAAATGTATGTTGTTACTGTGCATATTATGAGCAAATAAGTTTCACACGGATTTAAGTGAATGTACATTTTTGAAAAGTCCATCCTCCAGGTTGATTGGTTGAGTATTCCAAGGTTAAGTTCTCACTGACCTCTGAGCATGTCCTCAGTAGCAGATTTTAAGTCCAACTCTGGGGTGTTTGCTCATTCTCTCCTTTCTTAAGAATGTATATTATATAACTATTAGCAATTCAGAGCACTGAATAACAGCAGACCCCAAATTTGCCTATTAGCATAATTATCAGTTTGCACTGAAGGCAATCAAGAAGAAGCAGATGCAAGGGAAGATCTCTGCACTCCCTTTACTTAGCTGAAAGCAGGACATAGTTTATAAGATACTCCCTCTCCCCTCTCTTCCAAGAAAGATCAAATTACCCTTATTCGTAAAGATGAGGCATAAAAGGAGCTACAGAACAAAATTTACTAACTAGTCCTTATTTTCCATTAGATTTCCCTATACTCTACCTCCCATTCAATTTGCCACCATAAAATACAAAGTTCTTTTCCTTTATCTCATCAGCTCTCTAAATATTTCTCATTCCCTGGTTAAGATGCTGTGAGTCCAAGTTCTAACCACCCGATTTAAGTTTCCTTAAGTACTGCCATGTTGGCTGTAAAATATGTTAAAAAAAAAAAAAAAGCTGCTGTTTTTTCTGTTAATCTTTCTGTTGTCTAATTTACAAAACCCATCAATGAATGTCAGAGGAAAAGAGACTGGAGAAATCATGACTAATGGGAAGGCCATTGAACTACAAGTCAAGAGCTTCTAAAGTTTATTTATGATTCTTAAGACACAGCAAAAGCAGTATTAAGCAGGAAATATATATCAACACAAGCTGACATTAAGAAATAAGATAAAGCTCAAATAAATAATCTAACCTTACACCTGAAAGAACTAGAAAGAGCATAACAAGAAAACCCAAAAGTCCATTATAGGGGATAAAAATAAGAAGTGGAGAAGAAATAAACAAAGAAATAATAAAAAGCACAGTCTGAAAAATCAGTGAAACCAAAAGCTTGATCTTTGGGGAAAAAATAGACAAATATCTAATGAGACTCACAAAGAAAATTAAGGGTAAAAGTTAAAAATAGAAATAGAAATAAAGTCACCACAGATATTTCAGGAAAACAAAGGATCATTAAAATATAACTATGAATATCTATATAACAATAAATCAAAAAACCTAGGCAAAATGGACAACTCGTACAAGTATACAACCACCAAACCAAATCATGAAGAAATGGAAAACATCAAAGACCAATTATAATAGAGGAATGTGAAATAGTCATCTAAATTTCCCCAAAAAACAGAAGCCTAGGGTCAGATGGTTTCACTACAGAAGTATTTCTGGTTAATGTATATGCAAAAATCCTCTACAAAATCTTAGCAAGCCAAGTTAACAATTAATTGAAAGAACTATATATCATGACCAAGTGGGACTTATTCCAAAGACACAAAAGTGTTTCAACATTCTAAAAATCAATTGAGGTAATTCACCCCACTGATGCAAGGAAAGATTAAAATCATAATGTCATATTGGCCCTCCCTGGTGGCGCAGCGGGTGAAAGCACAGCAGTGAGAATCTAAAAGCCGCTTCCGCATGAATTTGATTCCCGCTTGCCCCAGAGGTGACCACATGGTGCGGCAGACCTCTCCTGACCCGCCCGCTGCTCCCCTCAGCAGTGTACTTCGTAGATCTGCCTGTTCTGCTCCCCGCTCTGTCTCTGGTGAAGCCTCTAGCCTCCCCTAAGCCTCTGGCCTGTACCCCAGTTCTGTATGCACAAAATAAATAAATCTTAAAAAAAAAATCATAATGTCATATCAACCAATGCAAAGAAAGCATTTGATAAGATTCAGTGTTCATTAATAAAACTTTCCCCAAAACAGAGGTAGAAGAAATATCTTTAAAAGTAATAAAGACAATATATGGCAAATGCACATCTTAAATCATACTCAACAGAAGCTGAAAACTTTTTCTTTAGGTTCAGGTACAAGTTGAGGATAGCTCCTATCACCACTACTATTCAAAATAGTGTCAGAAGTCCTATCTTGAGCAATAAAACAAGAAAAAGCCATACAGGGAATCTAAATTGGGAAAGATGAAATTAAACTATCATTATTTGCAGATGAAATGATAATACATATAAAAAATTCTAGTGGTTACTAAAACATATGGCAGGCTACAAATTAATTTACAAAAATAAATGACAGGGCCCTCTCTGGTGGCGCAGCGGTTAAAGCACAGCACTAAGAAGCTTAAGTCACTTCCGCATGAGTTCAATCCCCGCCTGCCCTGGAGGAGATCCACATGGTGTGGCAGACCTCTCCTGACCTGCCTGCTGCTCCCCTCAGCAGTGTACTTCATTGATCTGCCTGTTCTGCACCCCACTCTGTCTCTGGTGAATGCTCTCACCCTCCTCATCTCTGACCTGTACCCCAGTTCTGTACAAATAAATAAATAAATCTTAAAAAAAAATGACATTTTCATGTGCAAACAATAAACTGAAAGAGAAAAAAATAAAGATAACCAAAGATAACCATTTATCATCACATCACATTAAATACCAAGGAATAATCTTAACATAGGAGGTGAAGGACATAAACAGTGAAAAGTATAATGCATGCATTGTTAAAAGAAATGGGAGACGCAAAGAAATGAAAAGATATTCCCTGATCATGGGTTGGAAGAACAAACATTGTTAAAATGATTATCTTACCTAGAATAATATACAGGTTCAGTGAACTCCCTATCAATGTTTCAATAGAATTCTTAAATGAAATAGAAAAGCAAAATAATTGAAGCTTATATGCAACCCAAAAGGCCACTAGAAGCAAATCAATTCTAACCAAAAAATAAAAAGAAAGAAAGAATGGTAGTATATTGCCAGATCTCAAAACTAAAGTGTAAAGTTATAATAAACAAAACAACATGACATTAGGCTAAATCTAGATGCAGAGACCACCTAGAATAGAATTGAGAGTCCAAGAATAAACCAAAAATTTTATGAATAGTGAATCTACAACAAAGGAGACAAAGTGTATATTAAATAATGGAAAATCTCTTCAACAATTGGTGATGGGAAAACTGGATAGCCATATGCAAAAGAATGACACCAGACCATTATCTCACATAATATATAAAAATTAACTTAACATGGTTTACTGGCTTAAAGGCTAAGATGTAACATCTGAAGCCATATATAGAAGAAAATATAGAGAAGAAAATAGGCAAACAATTCCACTACACTGGTTTCAGGAAAGTCTTGGGGAAGGCAACTCTAATAGCAAGGGGGAAAAAAGCAAAAATAAACAAATGGAACATAAAATGTAAAAGCATCTACACAGTAATAAAAAGATCACCAAAATGAATAGGAGATTATATTTGCAAATAATATATCTGACAAGGAGCTAAAACAACAGCAACAACAAAACCCCATCAAAATCAATCAATCAATAAATAAAGACAGAAGAACTAAATAGATAGTTCTCCGAAGAAGACATACAGATGACCAACAGGGACATGAAAAATGTTTATAATCATTTAGCATTAGTAAATGAAATCAAAACAACAGTGAGACTGGTCATGTTAAAAATACAAAAAGAACAAATGTTGGTAGGATTTGGAAGAATAGCAAACTTTATACACTGGTGTATATGCATTGGTGGTAATGTAAACCAGCTAAGGGCACCTATGAAAAATAGTATGGAGGTTTCTCAAAATATAACAGTAGAGTTACCATGTGATCTAGCAATTCTCCTAGATACTATCTGAAAAAGGCAAAACACTAATTGGAAGGGATATATGCATTCCTATTTTCAAATTAGAACCAATGTCATATAAATGGATTAAGAAGACACACATTTACACATGAATACCATGCTTTTATAAACAAGGATGAATTGTTTCCATTTGACAATGTGCTCAGAACTAGAATGGTTACGCTAAATAACGCAGAGGGAGAAAGAAAAATAACAGATGATTACATTCATATGTGGATTATAGAGAAATTAAAAAAATGATAAAAAAAAGAACTCTAGAAATTTGGTTGTAAAAATGAGGCTACCAGAGGGAGAGGGGAAAAATGAGAATAAAGTGTGGAGAAGGTTCAACAGATCACAGAGGAGGATGTGGGTGCATTGTTAGTGGGTGTAGTGTGATAACATACATCTGAACAGGTGTAATCCCATACCTGTGAATCAAACACAGTTTTGTAAACCAATGTTACCTCAGTGAAAAAAAAAATTAATTAAATATAATGAATCAATCTATACATTAAAAGTGGAGTGTTTTAAGTAAGAAGTAGAATTTTGCTAAAAGGTCAAGTAAAAATTTGAACTTCAAGGCAGCATACTTTCAGAGAATAGGGCACAATCAGCTGGTTCTTATCCTCTTACTACAATATTTAGTGATGCATATTAATTATATCTAGAACACAGAACACAGCTGGCACAGGACAAATGAGAAACCGGCCTATGATAGGTAAGTAGGTTATGTTCAAATATTTAAGATACTACCACAGAGCTTTGATTTCTTTAAAATTACAGATAAGGGTTACATAGAGCACCATATCTGAGACCTATCAAGGATAAGACTGCGCTGGGTTTTATTTTCTGAATTCACATGTAACTCCCAAATGTGACCACAATAAGAAACAAGTGAATTTTTTTCTTCCAACCTAACAGAAATCATTTCTTTACAGCATTTTCATCCTTTATTCAAGTCAGATTATTCTAATCCTGAATGTTTAACAATAGGGTGATATTCAATAAATCAAAAAGGGGGAGATTTAGCAAATTGTCAAATTATATATCAAAAAGGTAGAGAACTGTCTTTTTTCCTGAAATGATGAAAACTGTCCAGGTGCTTCATATTGCTGATTCTAGATTAAGTAGACATACAAGGAAAATCAAACGGAAGTGCCTCAAAATAATTTCACGTAGAATAGTGTGTTCTATAATAATGATATCTGAAACTACCTTTGATTCAGTTTCAGTTATGAGCTTTGAATTATTGCCAAGCTTTTAGGATAGTCTTAGGAATTGAGACAATGGCATGTTTTTAAATACTATAGCAAGTATGGTATTTAAGTTGGCTTGTCCTCAATATATCTGAAAGGAGGAAATTTTTTTTCTATTTCTGGGGAATTCCTCATTGAATCAACTCAACATATTTTGCTTTGCCCTGTCATGACTCAACCATTGCAAAACCAAAAACCAAAAACTATTTAATATAGTTATTCCCAGGGCCTTGACAACAGCCTAGCTTTTTATAGTGACCAGAGGCAAAAGTATCAGAGAGCTGAAAAGCATAGTAATCTCCAGTCTCCTGCAGACCTATAGAATAATAATCTGCATTTGAATAAGATCTTCAGTAGAGTTCTATGGACATTAAAATTTGAAAAGCACAAGGCTAGAACAGTGTTCTCTCCAGGAATGGTAATCTAATAACCTATCTCTGAATCACCTAGAATGTTCCTCTAAGTAACCTGTGGACGTGACCACAGTTTGAGTGAATTGTTCTGTGTATTGGAAATCTTCAAACTGCATTTTTAATAAGTTTTGCTCCCTGACATTTGAACAATCTATAGTTTGAGAATTAGCAGAGTAGTGTTTTTAGAACACTGAATGTGATTTCATTGAATGTTATTTCATATATGAGTTCTTCATGAAACTAAAGTCCCTGAGCAAGACATGTTTAAAATTATAAACTACTCAAAGAGCACATTGAATATAAACACACACACACGCACGCACGCACTCATGAGTTTAAAATAACTGAGAAAAAGAAAAACTCCCTATAATACCTAAAGAACCACCCAAGGTAGTTCTGTTGAGCATCTGCAATAAAATGCAGACTAACCTGTTATATTAGAGAGGAGAAGAAGTCAAGCAAGAGGAGGGGGAATAGTAAATTATGAATAATAATGACATCACACTTCTGTTCTTATTTAAAATATCTTATGTTCCTTAGAAATATTATTAAAATCCATTTGATTCAAATAGTTTACTTTCAATATAGGAGAAAGAATTTTTGTATCCACCAGATGTAAAATGAAAAATCTCAAGAACTGAAAGATACATTGGTGTTAACCCTATTCTGTACAGGAACAGTCTTTATAAGAGGTGAGTTTCCTCTCAAATGTCAAATAAATTTACTATGTATTTTTTATGTAATGCTATTTTAAAAACTAGTTTATCTTTTGGTGTTTACAAAAATCCTGTAATTTGGTACCAAATCCACTTTTCCTCTGGATGTCTGACATCAGAAAAAACACCATGCAAATTCATTTTGCAAGATGCAAATTATACCTGTAAAGATTTAGACATCTGGTTAGCATTTTAGAACTACAAATGATTTGCCTTAAGATATTAAAAATATAAAAAAAAATATTAGCACACAGCAGTAAGACTTAATGGTCACATACAAAGTTAAGCAGAAGAAATGGGATATACTGACAGGCATCGGAAATTACATTTGAAAAGAAGGGCTGTGTTTAATACCTTTGAAGACTTACGCTTAGAAAGGTACATACCTCAGAGTATAGAATCCCCATGCTGTCCTTCAGATGGTTACTTCACCACCACAGCTTTCAGAATCTGCTGGAGGTGTTACTGATTAACATCAAAGTCCTTCCCAGTGAGAGAAAAGTACCCAAAAACACAGAGTAGTCCAAGTTCTTTCTTTCCACACCAGTGAGCTCTCTTCCAGCAATACAATTGGATACACGCCTACTAGAAAACCCAGCCCAATGAAACAGAGGCGTTAGCTAATCATGTAGTGATCAGACTGGGCACCATCTAATGTTACAACCCCGAGGAACCGGTTTCTGAGTCATATTTGGTCTACCAGTGGTAGCATGTGGAAAGAAGCAAGTTGAAGGGAAAGGAAAGGTCTCACATTGGCAGGAAGGACTCAACGGTTCAGAATGTTTAAGACATTTCCTACATGAAACAGGGTTTTTTGTGTCAGTTGGGAAAGGCTAGAGACCAACAAATTTTCTTCCTCGAGCCATCAATGTCTGCCATAGAGCTTGACCCTCCTGAACAATTTTCAGAATTTTCACTAAGGATTACTTACTATATTTAAATACAGAGATGATTATTCTTTGATGTCTTGATTAATAGAAACTAATTAAATAACGAGTAAATTATAGTTGCTTAATAAGCTATATTATTTTAAGTAAAAAGTGTGTTCTTAATCACTTTCAAATTAAAAAACTCAACACTAAAGAATCAATATTATTTATGTTATCATTTACATCCTAATTAAATTACATTAAATGTTTTAAATAACATTTGTGCTGTTACTGCATTTTTTCTTTTTAAGCACTTCAATTATCAGTCAAATAATATAGGAATAGGTTCCCAGCTACTTAAATGTTCTTGCAAATCTGTTAAATTAAACTTATTACACAATAAATATTAAGTTGCCTTAAACATTCAAATACTGCATGAGCCACTTTATATCATAATATTCAGTTTAAAAATTACAAGTCTACAATCAATTACTCTAATCAATTACATAATTTAAATAGAATGATAACTTCAAGCATGCTAATGTACCAAATCTTTTGAACACTGAAAACATTTTAGGTAGCAAATACAATACCAAATATTCACTCAGTTTCTCTGAGCTTAACAAATTATAGAAAAATGTTAAACATTTCCAGAATTAAAATATCCGTATGCCTTTAAAGAAACAGTTCAATCATCCCAAGCAAGCTGTTGTGATTGGCCCAATTAGTTTAAGTTCTCTAGCCCCCAGAATTAAAGGCTAAGACCCAAGACTTATATCCAGGGAAATATAAAAAAATATTCATTGTTCATGCTGCCCCCACCCAGACTTAATTCTCAACCTAATTACAGGTTACAGCCTCCTCCAAAAGTGGATTTTTTTAAACATTTATTTGTTTATGCATACAAGAATGAGGTATAGGCCAGAGACACAGGGCAGTGAGAGGATTCACCAGGGACAGAGTGGGGAGCAGAAGCAGAACAGGCAGATCTACAAAATCCACTGTGGAGGAAAGCAGAAGACAAGACAGGAGAGGTCTGCTGTGCCATGTGGGTCACCACCTCCCTGACAGGAAATCCAACTCCTGAAGCAGTGGCTACCAATAGCTTGATAGTGCTGTGTCTTTAACCCCTGCAACACCAGGGAGGCCCCAAAATTGGATTCTAAATCTATCAATCTGGAGTTCCCTGGTTAGCTCTCATGAGGTAATCTAATGATAAGAAACTCTCTGTCTCTCCCTGAGCTAAGGTAGCTTTTCTTTGCATTTGCTAATTACTTTGTCTCCAGGTCTTTCTGACTATGAAAACCTTCCACTTGGGGCAGGCCCCTCACAGAAGCTTGCTATTTGCTATATATGGATGCTGCCAACTTCTTGAATCCTTTAAGAAAGCCACTATATCTTTAAATTCACTCAAACAAATTTTGTTTTTTAACATATAAAGAGCTATATTCATAACTGTTACAATAAGAATTGCTTACTTTAGTTTGGTCTTGGCTTTGGGCCAACTGCCTAGGAATTTAAGAATTAGCTAATTCTGCTGGAAGAGACGCAAGCCTGAAATACCCACTAAGATTGCAGTTGGCTTCCTGTTGGCTTCCTGTGTGACTTGGGTGTATTTTGTGCTTCTTTAATTTCTTAAGACTTTCCCATTGACTTAAACATGAAGGTTATTTCCACTGGGCACTTCCCTATCTTTTATAATTCTTTCCTAATTCCTATAAGCTTCTTTTGTAACCTCTTATATCTAATTTGTACGGGTAGACCTCTTGACTGTCATTACCTTTCTGGTAGTGTTGCTGCTAGTAGCTTCTTTCTCCAAGCTTTTTCCTCTCTGACTGAGCTCAAAAGATTTCCAAACTCAACTCACCTAACTGGATTCTAATTCTTTTATTTGACTGTATTATGAAAGATAGTACATGCCACTCCAAAATATGCTTCTTCAGCATGAAGACAATTTTGATTCGATTATATGTAAGAAACTGCAGACACAGAGGAAACTGAAGGCTGAGTAGCATTGATTCTTTCTTAGGGGACATTTATTTATAAAGGAAATCTCCACTGTAAATGTATCTCTCCATTTCAGGAAGAGGAGGAGGATGACTCCAAACTCTAGAAACTTATGCATGGAAAAGTCACAAACTTAAATTTAAACACCATCTTATCTTTGTTTCCTTTCCTATGTTTACCCTTGTTTACCCTGGTCATTTTCCAACCTACTTCCCACCCCTAACATTTTTTTTTTTCATTAGCTAAAGATGATATATCAGGGAGTTTTATTAGTTTTCCTGAGCACACCCCATGTATACAGGAAGAATACATGTCATTAAACTCCTGTTTTTCTCTTTTGAGTCATCTTTTATGACAGGGGTTTCTCAACAACAGCATCTAGAACAGAGGGAGGACTATTTTCCCCCCACTACAATCTGATTTTAAATGCACAATACTCAGAATTATGAATGGTTTCTATGTAAGTTGACTCTAAAAACAAACCAATAAAAAAGTAATTGACTCATTGTAATTGGTAAAACACTTGCATTTGACTCTAGATCTGTCACACTAGACCAGGAATGAGTTTGCTCCTAGGTAGGAATGTCACATTTAGCAAATAAAAATCTAGGCTATCTAGGGCCCTCCCTGGTGGCACAGCGGGTTAAAGCACTGCACTAAGAAGCTAAAGCCACTTCCGCATGAGCTCCATCCCCACCTGCCCTGGAGGTAACCACATGGCGTGGCAGACCTCTCCTGACCCACCCGCTGCTCCCCTCAGTAGTGCACTTCATCAGTTGGCCTGTTCTGCTCCCCAGTCTGTCTCTGGTGAATCCTCTCATCACTCCTGCACCTCTGGCCTGTACTCCAGTTCTGTATGTATAAATAAATAAATCTGTAAAAAATATATATGTAGGCTATTTAGTTAAATTTGAATTTTAGATAAATGCCTGGAGTTATATATGATATCCTTAAACTAAAAATGTAGTTTTTTTTTTTTTTTGTTTTGTTTTTGTTTTTTAAGATGGCTGTTTAACTAAAAAGGAAAGATATTTCACATTACCTGGAGACATTTTTGGTTGTTGTGATGGAATCCTGACCAAACTGAAGGATAACAGAGACCCCAAACTTGTAAGGAGAAACAAAGCCCTGTTCTAAGGGTCTGGTCATCTTTGTCCACAAAGACCAAGAAAGCAGAGTTTAACTACTATACTCAAAGACATTTACTTAGGGAGTGGCTCAAAGGGGAGGAGAGAGGAAAAGAGAGAAAAAGAGACTAAAAGAAAAGGGATTTCAAATAACAGACTACTGATCCAGGACTCCCTGGTAGTAAAAGAGATTAAGTCTTAGTACTGTCAAGCTATCGCCAACCACTGCAACATGAGTTCAATCCCTGGCTAGGGAGCTGACCCACATGGTGTAGCAGACCTCTCCTGTCTCACCCAGTGCTCCCCTCAGCAGTGTATTTCAGTGCAACTGCCTATTCTGTCCCTCACTCTGTCTCTGGTGAATACTGTCTCCCCAATACCACTGCCCTGCACCCATGTGCCACCACCCTAGTCCAGAGCATTTCCCTCCCCCCATTGTTTTTGATCCCATTCCCTACTCCACCCCCATAAAATGTCTCTGGTCTATAGCTGTTGTTATTTTCTCAACTGGTTCATTATACTCCTACTATGAGTGAAATCATCTGACATTTTTCATTTTCTTCCTGGCTTATTTTACTAAACATGATCTTTTCCAGCTCCATCCATGTTGCTGCAAAAGGCATGTATTTATTTATTTATTTATTTTAGTTGCTGAGTAAGATCCCATTGTGTATATGTACCACATCTTTTTAATCCAGTCATATACTTTTGAGCATTTGGGTTGTTTCCATGTCTTTCCAACTGTAAATAAAGCAGCAATAAACATGAGGGTGCAGGTATCTTCTTGAATCAGTGTTTTTGTATTTTTTGGGTAGATGCCTAGGAGTGGGATTGCTGGGTCATATGGAAACTCCATGTTAAGCAGTTTGAGGAACCTCCAAACAGTTTTCCATAGTGGTTGTACTAGTTTGCATTCCCACCAGCAGTGCAGGAGATTTCTTTTTTTTCCACATCCTTGCCAACATTTGTTGTTGCTAGTTGTTTGAAGATGTGCCATTCTCTCTGGGGTGAGGTGGTATCTCATTGTGGTTTTAATTTGCATCTCCCTTATTGCAAGTGATGTTGAACATTTTTTCATATGCTGTTGGCCATCAGCATTTCCTCTTTGGAGAAGTGTCTTTTTAGCTCTTTTGCCCATTTTTTGATGGGCTTACACCCCAATTCTTATATACATACATAAATAAAATTTGTATTAAAAAAAAAAGGACTCCTGGATCAAACTTCAAAAATCATCTACCTCCTCAAAGACACATGCCCAGCCAAACTGACCTGTTGCAGATCAGGGCAACTGAGGCCCAAACGCTTGCTAGTAATCCACAACACCTCCTAGCTAAGAACCACAGATGAATGTTAGGCAGACCTGAGAAACATGGCATTGGGAGACGTGAAATTCAAAATGTACCAAATAGTCCACTATCAGGTCAAGATGGGGCTACCATCATCCTTTTCACCTGTCAAAGTGTTAAAGTCCCAAGAGCAACCTCTCCATGTCTCTCTCTCCTTTAATTCATAGATCTCCATACTTCTCTACTTTCTTCTTCCCATCCTCTGGCTCTTCAGGAAGTCCTGGATGTAGCAGGAGCTATAATCCAAGGTGTCTGAGATGGCAGTGTGGAGTGGGGGTGAAGAAAATGGTACCCATTCCTGCAGCCAAGCAATGTTTTCTCCTCTTTGCAATGACACATCCTCTAACATAACCAGGACTGGGGCATGTGACTGACTTCAAGAGGGTAGAAGCTGGGGATACTATGGAATACCCAGCAGTGTTCAGGACAGTCTCTCACTGCCCAATGTAGTGCTAATATAGATAAACCCTAGTTAGGCCAGCAGGAGAAGTTAAATGTGAAGGAAGAGGAATTGAGAAATTATAGTGTTAGAGTGTGTGACCATGAATAGTTGGAATCCCACTTAAATAGATTTGGGAGGCAACAAGGAGAGTGTGCAAGCATGCATAAATCAGCAAACTATAGGAACTGTCTGTCTCGTGAGTCTGTTTCCCTACCTCTAAACTTATTTGCATGAATTCTTTTTTTTAACAATTGACAGTGGTATTTAAGCAAAGGATTATATAATAAAGTCATCATTTTGACCATTTTATTGAGAATATATTTGAGTCAGACAAGTGAGGAAGCATAAAACTGATCAAGGGATGAGTGCATTAGGTCAGTTCAGAGAAAATGGTGCTAAAGCAGGAGAGCAGCCGTGGGGGGTGAAATGAGAGGATGAACGTTAGAGTCAAGGAGGTAGAAGTAGAAGACTTTTTGACTATGCATTATTAGGCAATGATGAAATAAATCTCTAGGCCCAAGAAGAGCCACCTCAGCCCTGTTCTGGTGCTCCACCAGCACACCAACTCTTAGAGAAATTTGTGTCCCTATAAAAATTCTGTTTGAGGACCCTCCCTGGTGGCACAACGGGTAAACACAGCACTATGAAGCTAGCCACAGCCACTGCAGCATGAGTTCGATCCCTGGCCAGGGAGATGACCCACGTAGCATGGCAGTGTATTTCAGTACATCTGCCTGTTCTGCTCTCCATTCTGTCTCTGGTGAATCCTCACAACCCCGCATCTCTGGCCTGTACCCCAGTTCTTACATGCATAAATAAATCTTTAAAAAAATTTTAAATAAAAAAAATATTCTGTTTGACCAGAAATGCAATATATCCAGGCAGCCCATCCCAATCACCAAGGAAAAGTCAAATTTTCCTTGTTCTAAATAAGGGCATTTATACAATCTGGGCCAATCAATGTAAGCCAAATGTTTTTCTCCTTTTTCTCTTGTTAACATCTCAGCCTATTATGTAAATCACTGACCTTGTGAATAATGACCTGTTGTGCTTCTAACATTCTGTGAAATTCCACTGTTTCTCAAATCTACCTCAGGAAGACTAAAAGGCACTGCACAGTACTCCCCTAAACCATGGATTATTTTTGCTTGAATGCAAGATATCAAACATGTGTCCAAATTGTTCTATTTTTGTCACTTGCGAGCTTTGTCTCGTGGTGCTAAATTCTTCTCTGTACTTTGTTCTGTAAGCTACAGAAGCACTCTGCAAGCTGCATTTCTTTTTTTTCCCACTGCACTCCTGTTAACTTCTCACTGTAGGGGAGCAAAATCTCCACCCCCAAAATATGTCTCTTTGGCCTAAGGATTAATCCATGGTAGACATTACAGACCCTGACTCAAAAGAGCGGGAGGGTCCTTTGTCCTCAAGGGGAAGAACCCACCAGAGAGCCCTAAGTATAATTGAAGGAGACAAGGCTTTATTAGAGACTTAGACAAGAGGGAACCATTGCCAAAAAAGAATAAACCTGGCTCAAATGATGTTAGTAAGTACAGGTTTAGGCAGGAGAGCAACATCATAATGTATTCTAGGTTAGGCTACACCCAGATATGACCAATTAGGTTCCAATTGCATATGTGGGCTATGAACCTTCTGGCTCTAGGAAATTGGGAAATAAGCCTAGTCAGGACCTAATACTCTTGATCTAACATGGTACCTCATGGTCACTGAACTGGGTTTTCAAGTCCATGATATTTTTGTTTAAGATTTATTTATTTATTTATGCACACAGAACTGGGGTACAGGCCAGAGGAGCAGGGGTGGTGAGAGGATTCACCAGAGATGGAGAGGGGAGCAGAACAGGCAGATCAGTGAAGTACACTGAAGAGGGGAGCACTGGTTGAGACAGGAAAGGTCACTTCCATGTGGTTCATCTCCAGGGCCAGGGATCAAACTCACACTGAAGCGGCTGTGGCTTGCTTGCAGTGCTTCGCCCTAACCCGCTGCGCCAGCAGAGAGAGACCTGCAAGTCTATGATTTAATCCACCTGTTCAAATAAGACATGGGTCAGCACATTCTACCTGCTCAAACTTTTCTTCCCTTATTGTCCTCCAGGGGCTGTGCGAGTTCAGTGGAAGCATCTTCCTCACTATACGAGAAAACCTTAATCTCTTTAGCTCTTATCAGTGGAGAAGACAGTGATTTATAGCTTCAAAAGCATCATGGTCTGTTCGCTGTGCCTTTCCTGTGAACTTTGTGGCTGACCTGCTGCCCTCCACGCACCTGTCCTCTGTCTTTAAGTGAAGATAGTAAGGCAGTGACTGAAAGCATATTGCTGACACACTCAGTTTTTCCACATTTCACCCACGAACGCAGTAAGTATACATTATTATCCTTTTTTTTTTCCTTGTCTATTTGTCTGATCTTTGATTAAAAAGAAGCCGGAGGAGTGTGAAAAGATTTTCCTTACCTTGCCTACATGCTAAAAGAGTTCACCTTAGTGAAACTACAGAGTTAAAGGGAGACCTGCTCATTCCTATCTGCTCACTGCTCCTATCAGCATCATCCCAGCAATACACTTGCTTCTGAGATACAGCAATTGGTCCGGCTTTTTCCCACACCCCAGAAGCCAGCCATGCCTGCCAGGGGTACCAGCACCTGCTGTCTCCCTACCGGAGCCCAAGTTTCCCCTGAGCTCCTGTGGCGGCAGTAACCAGACAATGACCCTCCTCAAGGTCTGTGTCCCCAAATTTCAGAGTCTTTGCCCTAAGTTTCTAAATTCCAAAGAACCCCAACCTCTGCTTTTGGTCCCTCGGTCCAAGGAGTGGTAGGTGCTTTTGTGATTCTGTTTATTGCAGCTTTCCCTCTGTACCTTTTCAGCCCACTAACATGCAATTGACTTCTCATATATGATTCTCCTGTTAACATAACAAGTGTGGTTTTACTTACTGGACTCTGACAATAGTATTCTAGAGATGGTAGAAAAGTAGAAGTAGCATTCTAATAATAATTTTCAAACTGATATAAGGTACATGGGGAATGACAGATTAAGTAAGGGTGACATGCAGGTTTCAGGCTTGGGGAAATGGGCAGAGTTTTTATATATTTCACCTGCTAAATTATAATTCTGCATAGAGCTTTGTAGGCAAAGAAGTTTTTATTTGGGATCGTTAGGGAATTGTGACTGGAAGAGACACCACGAAAAGGCCAAGTAAGTGATCAGTTGTGGGGGAATAATACAAAGTTCATATAGGAGGTCCTGCCTCTTACATGTAAACTAATAAACATTTTTTTAATATTTATTTATGCACATAAAACTGGGATACAGGCCAGAGGTGCAGGGGTGGTGAGAGGATTCACCAGAGATAGTGGGGAGTAGAACAGGCAGATTGACGAAGTACACTGCTGAGGGGAGCAGTGGAGTGAGTCAGGAAAAATCTGCTGTGCCATGTGGTGCAGCTCTCTGGCTTGTGCTAAAGCAGTCATGGCTCGCTTTATAGTGCTGAGCTTTTTAACCTGTTGCACCACCGGGGGGGGGCCTAAACTAATAAACTCTTAAAAGGGAAAAGAAAATTATACAAAGGGGAGGACTGCCTAACATTAGCCTGGTGCCAGATGGTCCTCTGAGTCCAAGCTGCAATTGTATTTGTTGATCTCTGTGGCAGGCTGGAATCATCTCTCTAACCTCCCAAATCCTGGGTATCAGATTGCTGGTTAAAGAGGGTGTGATATACCTTTGTAAACAGTTTACCAGGAGGTCAGGCTTTGGAGTTGTGCGTAAGTCCTAGACCCCTACCACGCCCCCAGACTCCACTTTGGGTTTTCCCTTTCCTTAATGCCATGATTTTATCACCCTAATTTCAGGTTTTCAGAGCAAGTTAGCCAGCCAGCAATCAATCCCAGGCTGCAGCAGCAGCAGCCCTAGGTACAGGTATGAGTCACTAGACCACAACAGTATGTATCTCATGAAGCTGTAACAGGAAATTTGCTGACTTTTAGGCAAGTAAGCAAAAAGAGGGAGATAGACATAAGAAAAAGTTCATTAAGAAAATGAAAAGAGGGCCCTCCCTGGTGGCGCAGCGGGTTAAAGCACAGCACTAAGAAGCTGAAGCCACTTCCACATGAGTTCGATCCCTGCCTGCCCCGGAGGAGATCCACATGGCGCGGCAGACCTCTCCTGACCCGCCCGCCGCTCCCCTCAGCGGTGTACTTCATTGATCTGCCTGTTCTGTCCCCCTGCTCTGTCTCTGGTGAATCCTCTCACCCTCCACATCTCTGGCCTGTACCCCAGTTCTGTATGAATAAATAAATAAATCTTTAAAAAAAAAAAAAATGAAAAGATACAAAAAGCACTCCCAGGGCCTTGGATTAGGCCAGGGAGGGGCAAGGAAGTCAAGGGTGTCTATAGACTGTCTCTCCCTGATTACTCTAAAGGTCCATCGGTCTCTTTGGGGTTGGTTAGTTCTTCATGGTCTCACTAACTCTACCACTGTGTTTGAAATTCCCTTGCTTCACAGCCCTTATCTGAGGTTCTTTTATTGCCCTTGTTCAGAAATGTCCTGCTGCCCCTCGTTGGGGGGTGGGGAGGGTGGTTGGGGTAGGAGGGCGTTTTCAATCCCCTTTGGAATTTGTTGCCCTTACCTCTGGAGCCTCCCTTATTCCTCTGAGGTCTTTTTCCTTTTCTATGCTGACCCTAGAAGTTATCCTCTTGCCCTATTGTAAAGGAGAAGCATGTCCTAAAGAATTCTGCAAAGTCTTATGAACCCCTCCCCCTACTCCAGTGAACTCCAGCTTTCTGGACCCTATACCTTACTCCGGTGATTGGAAACTACAACTCCCAGCAGTACCAGGGAGAGAACTGCAAGGACCCAAGGGCGGAGCTATAGGAATTCTGGGACATTTGGGTGATAAACAGGGTGCGATTGCATCTCTCACGCTCTCTCTCCGGACCCGGCTCTCCTGACCGCGTGACTTGGTATGTACAGCCAGCCTAGCCCTAAGGTATTCTAGTTACTTTGTATCTCACTCTCTTTCCCTGGGTTGTTTCCTGTTCCTTTCCCCTTTTGTAAATAAACCCGTTATTGACCCTTTTGTGTGTATCTGCAATGTAACCTAATTGTGGGCGCACCAGTGAGGCCCCACAGACAGGCGGCCCAGTCCACTCTGGGCTACCCTGTAACACTTTGAGTCAATTTCTTAATCATCTCCATTTACACCGACATGCAGAACCCTGAAAGAACAAGATCAGGGAAGGTTTGTGAAGAGATGATCTGTTCAGGTCTGCAGGAGTTGTGTTGGAGACAGATACCTGTAGCGCATCTCAGTGGAGATGTCAGACCGGGGTTTTTACATCATTCTGGAGCTATAGAGAAGTTCCAGAATAACGTAACTGGGTGGTCCTGGGGAAAAGGGGAGGTTCCAGGTCCCCTGTCTCATCCAAGGGAGGGTGGAGCTGAACAGGGAGGAGAATCTGGAGAGGAGACTGAGGAAAGAAGGATGCAGGATGGAGAGCCAGAAGGAGACCTGGGGGAGGCATGTGGCAGAGAGACATATGAAGAAACTGCATTTGCTTCTTGCTCCTGAGCTGGTTAAAACAGTTGTGGCTGAGAGACCCCTGGGGAGGTTAACAATGGCAGCATTTATCTTAATTTTGATTTTGCTCTTTTCTTCCCAAACTTGTTTGACTGCTTCTGACTCTTTTCTATGCCACAAAATGATCTAAAGCTGGAGGTGCTTTATACTTGTGGCAGGCTTTTGGGACTTGATTTGGGCCAAGCCCACAAGAGGACAGGTAACTTTGGGTGCTTGACTTAAAAACTGTATTTTCTGCCTTTTCTGTATTGCACACTGATTGTATTAAAGTTCTTTTCCTTTGAAGGTCTTACATGTTTTGTCTTGATCTGACAGATTGCAGAACTACTTAGAGCAGGCAGGTTTAGGGGACCTGGGTGCCCCTCTCCATGCCCTGCAACAATAAGAGCTGTTCTAGAGATAAATATTTTGAGAGTTACTACTATAGGCCGGTAGTCCTATGTATTAGAAAAGAGAAAGTTTAGATTTTTTTTTTAAAGAATTATTTACTTATTCATATAGAACTGGGGTACAGGCCAGAGATGTGAAGGGTGAGATTCACCAGAGACAGAGTGGGGAGCAGAACAGGCCAACTGATGAATTGCACTGCTGAGGGGAGCAGCAGGGGGGTCAGGAGAAGTCTGCCTCTCCATGTGGTCACCTCCGGGGTGGGCAGGAATCTCATGCGGAAGTGGCTTTAGCTTCTTAGTGCTGTGTTTTAACCCACTGCGCCACCAGGGAGGGCCCAGTTTAGATACTTTTTTAAAGTGATTTTTACCTCTGTAAACTGTGTAAGGTCCTTGGTTGTGTAGACATATTTCTTCCTTAAATAACACAAGGATCTTTTCTATTCATTTTAATCACCTTTATTGACAATGATATCTAACTAAGCACTTTGCTAATCAGATTGCTTATGTTTCTGAGCTTTCTGTACTGGAGTCTCACCTCTCTCTGTACTTCTCTTGCATATGAATGCTTTTTTTTTTAAAAAAGATTTATTTATTTATTCATACAGAACTGGGGTACAGGCCAGAGATGTGGAGGGTGAGAGGATTCACCAGGGACAGAGTGGGGAGCAGAACAGGCAGATCTACGAAGTACACTGCTGAGGGGAGCAGCGGGCAGGTCAGGAGAGGTCTGCCGCACCATGTAGATCTCCTCCAGGGTAGGCGAGGATTGAACTCATGGGGAAGTGGCTTAAGCTTCTTAGTGCAGTGCTTTAACCCGGTGCACCAGCAGGGAGGGCCTCATGTATATGAATGTTTTTTATATGGTTTGTTTTCATGGATGAAGCCCAGGAGTCAGGCAAAACTGCAATAACAATTATTACATTAATTATTTGCAATACCATAGGTTTGTACTGAAACCTATGTTAAACTGAAAAATTCTTATTTTAAATTTAAAATAAATTTGGAATTTTCCAGTAAATAAGAAGTGCTTGGTAATGGAAGAGGAAATGAGGTCAGCCAGTCATTAAAATAAAAAACAATTTTAAGCTTAAATTTAAAAATAGGTCATTTAATTGTTTAGCACTTATGCAATGTTTAATTTCATGGTGTGTTATTTTTGTGTGTCATCATATACCACAAGCTTTCAGAATTCGTCTTTATCAAGCTTCATAGAAGCAGAATATAATACTCATATTCTCATAGCCATTGGCATATCCTAATTATTTGACATATTTTATTTATTTTTTAAAGATTTGTTTATTTGTGCATACAAGAGCTGGGGTACAGGCCAAAGGTTAGAGGACTCAACAGAGACAGAGCAGGGAGAAGAACTAGCAGATCTTCTGAAATACACAGCTGAGGGGAACAGCAGGTGGTTCAGATGAGGTCTGTTGCACCATGTAGTTAAGTTCTCTTGCCAGGCTCCGGGGAATAGAACTAGAGCTGTGGTGGTTGCGGATAGCTTCACAGTGCTGCATCTTAACTCCTGTGTCACCAGGGAGGCCCCATATATGAGATACGTTAAGTTGGGGGCAAGAGTTTCTATTTCACGTTCAAAAACACAGTAAACTAGAACATACCTTTATTACTGGCAATCCTGGTTTTGGGGTATAGAACCACCTACTTCTGTCAACTGTCCATTCTACCTCCAGCATCTCAGAATCTCGTTTAAATTATAAGCCTCTTTCAATTTTGCAGTGAAACCGGTTTCACAGTCTAAAACAAGATATACTCTTTAGGGTGTGAACTTACTGCTCTGACTTAGGTTGGATGTTGCCTATTTTACATTTTGACCTACATATTCTCTTATGCCTGGTGCCTTTTAGGAATTACAAGAGGGATGACACATTTATTTCCTAATGGGGCTGATATATTTATTCCCCCTCCATGTTTATGAAATTTCATTTTTATGGGATTTTATTGGTTAGTTTTGTTCTATTTTACAATAAAGAGTTGGCTTGGGGGAATTTCTTTTTTTCTTTTTCTTTTTTTTTTTTT
>NW_004567112.1:54512199-54512769 GCF_000260355.1 Condylura cristata
CCTGCTACCTTGCTAAACCGGTGGATGGTTTTGAATAGTTCCTCGGTTTGGGGAAATTTTTTAAAATTAAACTGTTGTCACATCTGATTGTCCAGAGTATGAACCTCCCTTTTTAGAAGCTGATCTATTCTCTTAATCTCGTTAATGTCCAGACCTTTTCAACCAATCATTTGTCATAGAATAAAGCAGGGTCCTGAGACCATAACATCATATACCATGACCAATTCAAAGCATTCCTTCCTTTTCCTTATAAATCATGAATTGCTTATGGACCTGAAATTAAACATCCTATCATGTTCACATTTTAAAACTGCTTTGAAATATTAAGAATGACGGCATAAATAAGATTTAAAACCCAACCATTTCAGAAGGCACTTATCAAGCTAAGTTATGAAAGATTTTTTTCTGGGGCCCTCCCTGTTAGCACAATAGGTTAGGATGCAGCACTGCAAGCTAGCCTCGGTGCAAGTTCAATTTCCCACCCTGGAGGTGACCCACATGGCACAGCAGCCCACCCAGTGCTCCCTCAGCAGTGTACTTCATCATTTGGCCTCTTCTGCTCCCCACTCT
>NW_004567112.1:54513119-54533844 GCF_000260355.1 Condylura cristata
CGGGCGGGTCAGGAGAGGTCTGCCACACCATGTGGTCACCTCCGGGGCAGGCGGGAATCAAACTCATGCGGAAGCGGCTTTATATTCTCAGTGCTGTGCTTTAACCCGCTCCGCCACCAGGGAGGGCCAGATCTTTTTTTCTTTTTAAGAAAGTTTTTTCCATGTTCTTAACCTCACTTTTCCTTCTCCACTTTATATTTCTCACTCCTACATTATATTGCAAACCACTGTTTAAAAAGGGGAAGGAAACTGTGACAGATAGGGATTCTACATGACATTTAGAGTTTAAGTATCATCACACATTTTTTTAAAAGCAGATTAGAAGTGATTTGAACCTAACTTTCTAAGAAATTTTAAGTAATCTGATCTTGACCAAATTCCCTGGATTTTCTCTTTACTTCAGGTTACAGAAGGCTTAGGGTGTAGCACTGAGTGACACTCAGTGCATCACTACTGTCTTCATTAGCATCATCCTTATAGTTATGAGATGTGCCTGCTCATAACATGGGAGTTTGCTAAAATGTCAATTTGCCACATTCACATCTGAAGTCTGAATCTGTTTCTAGGTGAGGACCTACAAATTGTGTTTCAATAAGCATTACAGGTGATTCTGAAACTGGGGGCCCATTGAGAAGGGGTGATTTTTGTCAGTCTTTCTGATACAAAAGACTGGAGTAGAAGTACCACAGTGACAAATTTAGCATTTTGTCTGGCAGTTTTGCATTCACAGCTAAGTGCATTTGAGTTTGATATTCTAAACTTTTTCATATAAAATTAAAGAAACTGTATAATATGTAATATGTCCTCCCTGAATTACTACCTCTACTGTCAACAGCTATATTCAGCTTAAAAAAAAAAAGTTTTATTTATTTATGCATACAGTACAAGCCAGAAGTGAGAGTATTCACTAGAGACAAAGTGGGGAGCAGAACAGGCAGAAGTACTGAAATACACTGCTGAGGGCAACAGTGGGCAGGTCTAGAGAGGTCTGCTGCACCATGTGGGTCACCTCCTTGGCTGGGGATCGAACTTGCGCTGCAGTGGCTGCGGTAGCTTCATAGTGCTGTGCTTTAACCCAGTGTGCCATCAGGGAAGGCCCACAACAGCTATATTCAGCTTTTGATGGACATTTTTGGAGCCAGGACTGCCTAGCTTTGGACTTGCACCAGGGACTTGGGGGACCTGGGAAAGTACATAGCAAGAGACATGTAGAGATACTTGCATGAGAGACACTAGGGAGACTGACAATCACAGCCATTACCTTGATTTGTATTTTAATTTGCTTCTTTTGTCTCCAACTAGCCTGGTCTCCTTCACCTCCTATTTAGGGTTCCCCACCCAAAGGTACCTTAGATTCTTGGCCACCTTTTAGGCCTCAGAGACTCTACTTCAGGCCAACATGTCTGGGCATGTACCCAAGAGGAGATGGGTCACTTTGAGTGTTTGAATGGGAAACTATAATCCTTTCTGCTCTTCTCTCTTGGTGCACACCTATCCTGTTAAAATTCTTTTACACTAAGGGTGCATGGATGGTGATATCCCTTTAGAACATGCAAGTTTATACATTAATACACTGGTAAATAATTATGAAACAGGAACAGGTGGATGGATGGATAGATAGATAGACACATACATATCAGAATTGTTGGTATCAGAATTTTACCCAGTAAATTTCTTAGATGCTTCTTCTTTGGTCATTAACATTTGGTTGTTTTCATTATGAACTAATAAATTTTCAATGGCAGAGGGATGATATCACAAACACTCCCTCAAAGAAAGAATTGCTTCTTGAAGGGAAATAACAATCATAATTTTATGAGTTGATAAAATAATTATAGATTAAAATATAGTGCATAAATGGATAGACATAAATAATATGTGGTATTAAAATGTCATGGATGAGAGGCAATTAGCGAAAACATTGTCTAGGGAGGTATAATAACAAAAAAAGTTATGATTCACTGCTCCTCCTGATTATCACTAGAATTTGTTGTGTGCTTATTATTCAATGCACACATATCAAGAATTTCAATCACATTACTTCACTTAAATTTCCTTTATAATAACCTTAAGAGTTTGGTACCATTATTATTCCTATTTTTATTGAAGAGGAAACTAAGAAGGTCCTGTGGCAGAGCATAGATGAAGTCTTTCCCTGGACTACTTTACAATCCCACCACCTCTGGGAGGCCAGAGATTACTTGGCCTTAATATACTGTAGGCGTTGGAGACGAATAAGTTTCTTGCCTCCAGATGGTTCCTTGGTTTCCAGACCTTGGCTCACTCCAGCTTCCAAGACTATAATCATTTCCATTTGAAACTCCACAGAGCTCACTGTGACCTTGGACTCAGGAGAGAGGAAGAAAGCCTTCTCTGGGTTCTTGAGCTATTCAACCCATCAAGTATCAGGCAGATTAATAGGAGAAAAGAACAAATATAATGACCTACTGATAGAGAATCCCCATAAAGCCAAAAGGATCTTAAGTCCTGAGTTTAGGAATGGGATAGAGGCTTTAAAGAGAAGGGGGCTCGCCTGATGACACGAAGGGGACTCATGACAAAGAATAGATGCTCATTCTGCCATATGGGTAGATTTTTCTAATAAAAAGGTGATTGCTGATAAAAATTCTAATTCTGGATAAATCTCCAAGTTTACATTTTTCTAGCTAGTTGAGGGAGTGGCAAAAGCTCCCAAGATGCTGCAGGCTTCAACAAACTACTTCAAAATAATTCACATGCCAAAGTCACTTGGCTTGGGAAGGCCTGTTGCGAACATCTTGGAGGCCTGGAGGTGGGGGCACATTCTATCTTTAATCTCCTGACCTTTTAAAAAGCCAATTCTACCAACTGTGTTGCATTACAACAAAATGCAACATTAGTAACTCTGATCTAATTAGTGGCTAACAGAGCATAATTCCAAAATTCTCAGAATGTTTCTCTCACAGAACAAGGCTCCCTACACTAGCTGTGAGACATGAGCTATCATTTGCAGACAGTCAAATAAAAGAATTAGCAAGGGGCTAGTGTCAGGTTTCCTGGACAATTTCCCACTTCCTCAATGTAGGACTCCTCTTCCACTGGCAGCTTTTCTGGTCTCCCAGGCAAATGGACCCACCCTGCCTCTTGGGTATTTGAGCAACCCAAATGGCCCAACACAGGCAGGTCCTCCACATTCAGGCATGAGAATCAGGGGTGTGCTTCAGGCACCGTTGGTCAGCAATGTCAGGTCCTTCTATGGGCCTGATGGCACCTCTAAGGCTGGGAACAGGGCATTAGCTTGAGCTATGCTACGACAAGTTAGGAAACAGATTCCCAGTTCCTCTTCTGACTCCTTACATAATCTGAACATAATTAAAATCTATTTTCTTTATCTAGGAAATAAAACAACTAAACAAGATTATTTCTAAAATCTTGAAGTTCAAAGTTATTTAAAGATCTATCCAAATGGCATCCCAACCAAATATTGGAAAAAACCAAAAGATACTGTGACATAATTGACATGTATCCTGGCTTTAGATGCTAAAAAGAGAAAGGTTTTAGTCCTGGTTTTGTCACTAAAAGACTGATAATTTTGGACAACTGACTTGTACTTACTTGAGCACCAGTTTCTTCACCTGAAAATCAGAAAGAGAGTCATCAGAAGTAACGCAGCCATTTATTGTGACTGTGGGGAATGGCCTGCAAAGATGGCCACCAAGTCCCCTGGCTCCTGTGCATGTATCCTGCACTTCCCATCTCTAGGGCATAGTCTTGGGATTTGCTTTGGCCAATAGGGCATGACAGAAGGGACATTTTGCCAGTTCTGCATTAGGCTCCAGGAGACCTGCCATTAGCTTTATCACCTTCTCCTGTGATCTACCATCCATGTTAAGTAATGCAAGCCAGACTATCATATGACAAAGGTCACATGAAAAGAGAGAAACCAAGACAAACTCCAGTAGCTTTCCATATAAATATGAGTGACACTGTCTTGAATGTTTCGGACTTCTAGGTTATTCAATTTATTGACACATAGTGTTTATAGTGATAGTGATCCTCTGAATTTCTTGGAAGCTTATGGTAGTTTTTCCTCTTTTATTTCTAGTCTAAATAAATTTGAGTTTTCTCCCTTTTTCTGTTTGTAAGTTTAGCTAGAGTTTTGTATATTTTTTTTTCAAAGATCTTGCTTTCCATTTCAGTAACATTTTAGATCATCTTTTTCATTTACTTCTGCTCGGATTTTTTTATACCCCTCCTAGTTTTTTCTTTTCATTTTTTTCTAGTTATTTCAGGTGAGATGACGGATTATTTACTTGAGATCTTCCTTATTTCTTGATGCAGGTTTCTATTGCTACTTACTGCCCTCTTAGTACTTAACTACCGTTATGATCATAGGTTCTGTAGGTTGTGTTTATATTTGTCTGGGGGTATTTTTTTTATATTTCTTTGATTTCTTTATTAACCCAACAGTTATCAGTAGTTTGTTATCCAACCTCCACACATTAGAGGTTTTTCCTACTTTCTTTTTCAGTTGATTTCTAATCTGATACTGTTGTGATCAGAGAAGATAATCAATATGATTTTCAATCTTCTTGAATTTATTAATAGCAGTTTTGTGATTCAATCTGTGTTGTATCTGTGGTGTAATCCATTTGTATTTGAAAAGAATGAGTATTCAGCTTTGGGCGGGAGGGATGTAATGCCCTTTAAACATCTATTAAGCCTATATAGTCTAATTCCTTGTTTAAAGCTATTGCTTTTTTGTTTATTTTCTGTGAAATTTGCCCATTGGTGAAAGTGAGGTGATAAAGTTCCCTACCACTATTATACTACTGCCAATGCTTGTGTTCAGATTTGACAATAATTACCTTATATATTTTGATTTGATGTACCTACATTTAGTAAATATACATTGATGAGTATAGTTCCCATAATCAGTATATGGCATTCATCCTTGCGTTGTTATCTTTTTTAGCTGGGTATCTTTAACTGCCTTTCTTTGGGCTCTAGTTGCTTGTAGGGTTTTTTTTCCAACAATAAAGGAACTGTTAGATACACACATTTACTCCTCACAATGTGACTCTGATTCCGATCTAAAGAAAATACCGTTTCATTGTTCTGAATCGTGTTTACCTTTCAATTCACTTTATTGCCTTAAGCCAAGATCACATATATTTTGAATTGTGTGCTTGACCTCAGAGTAAAATCAATAACATCTCAACTTTTGATTGTCCATGGAGTACACAAAATATCTAATTATATCTAAATTTACTTTGGGGAATATTGCCAATAGAATGTCTTGATATGGTTATTTGATAGAACCCATAATTACATATAAAGCTGATCAACCTAATCTATTAGAAAACAAAAGAGTGAAAGACAAAAGGAGTGTCTACTTATAATCTATATTTATAAAGTTCAAACGTGCAAATTGACATATGATCTTAGAATAGTGATTATTTCTGGAGATTAGAAGGGCAGAGTAATTGAAACTGCACTGGAGAAAATTTCTGGGATATTGGTTTACTTTAAATGGGGATTACAATTCCACAGGTATAATCATTTTAGGATAATTAATTGATCTTATGATTTCCACTTGTCCCTAATGATAATTTTATTTAAAATAATGTGCACACACAGAGGTTAAGGTGAAGTCTGTGTGATCAAGGCAAATCTTCAATTAGCTTTCAACAAATAGGATTTTCTAGGATCTTATCCCACCAGTGTTTCTTCCACACTCCACCAATTCGCCATCCTCTCATCTTCAATGTTATGCTTATCCTTGTTATCAGAGGTGTTGGTGAATGGGATTCATCTATGCTTATGGCAAGTCTTTAAGTCATCAGTTACCCTATAGGAAACCATCTTATTTAAGAAATAAGAAAAACTGCAATCTGGCCATATCCCATTTATTTTCCAGGGAAGATTCTGGTGTGACCTGGCTTTCCCTCCTATCAACATACTATGAAGAGCAAAACTGATCAAGTGCAGTTAAAAGAAAGAAGTATAATTACCACTTAGAGTGCCATCTGGTGTCTTGTTTGCTAAGCACCACAAATATATCTGCTAATTGCCATGAGTTATAAAGTCTTTTTCTCATTCATCTGAGAAATCAAACATTGTACAAAAGTGAACACACATGGGAAAAAAAATTTTCCTGAAAAATAAATATCTTTCTTTTAATTTAACCTTTGGTGGAATCCTAAGCATTCCTGTTATGTATCATTTTAAGAGATATAGTAGACATTTGTCTGCTTTTGCCTATGGTCCTGAACAAGCAATTTCTGGAGACTTACCCACTATGAAACTTCAGGAAATAAATATTGTATTACCCAGACTCCTTTTCCCATTAGTCATGGGCACATGACCCAGGGTCCACCAATTAAAAGTAATTAAATGCCTCCTGAGTTTAGAATCAGAAACTAAAACAGAAAAGGCTGAGACTTCCATTCTAATGACCGCCTCCTGTTTCTAAAGACAATGACATAATAGGATAATTCTAGGGATGAAGTGCAAAAAATCATGAGGATCTGAAATTTTGCTTTACTTGAAAACTAACAATTTCAGGGGGTAGGGAAACCTAAAACTTTGGGTGAAAGACAAGGGACTTTATTAGTTATGGCACATCAAGATGCATGTGAACTAGCTCCTCTCAACCCTAATTCTCATGGGAGCAATAGAGAGGGATCCGGATAGATGCCTGACCATGCAGTAGTTTCTTACAGAAGAGGAATCTGGATATTTGGGTCATGGGCCACAAGCATGCCTGTCCCTTGCTATGGAGGGGAATACTATCTCTACCTTCCATGGCTTTCTGCTATGCAAACATCCTTGAAAGATAGTCTGGGACAATGGCAATCAGTGACTCCTCTTGCAAGACAGGCAGAAATACAACACACAATGGAGAATCATCTTCTGATATAGGGCCCAATGAATCAATGTTGATGGAACTGGAGGTGTTAATTGCAGTAACTCAAGTGAATAGTGGTGCTAATGGTGTCTTCACTAGACCAGTTCTGCAGCATTAATTTCCAGCATTAACCCTGCTTTATTTTCTTCAAACACAATTTTTGGATCCATCTGGAATTAATGAACTCTGTCCAATCTTTTCTGCTTAGTTTCTTTCATCAATACCTATCACTCCTGACTGGTAGCATTTGTTGGAAAATGCCTATAACATATCCATTTTTTAATCTTTCATTTCTGCTAATTAATCTAGATGTTAATGTTAGATGTTGGATGAATCATCTGCTTTTGCTGGGCCTTCCTGGCACTGCAGGGGTTAAAGTCTCAGCCATGTGGGCCTGAATTCCCTCAACCTGGGTGCAAACCCACAAGGTGCATCAGACTTCTTTGCTTCTCTCTCCTGTCTTGCCTTCTGCTCCCCTCAGCAGTGTATTTCAGTAGAATCACCTGTTCTGCTCCCCATTCGGTCTCTGGTGAATCGCTAGCCCCCTCATGCCCCTCCCTTGCGTCTCTGACCTACACCCCAGATCTTGTATGCATAAGTAAATAAAGAGACACAGTTTCATGAAAAGCATTGATACTGATCAGTTTAATCATTTGCTGACCATACTCCACACCTTGTGTTCCACAGTTCTTGCAATCTCATTAGTTGTCAGTAAAGACCTGAACTTTAATAATTTTTGGTTGGCATACACTTCATTGCTGAGAATCATTTAAAAATGCTATGCCAAAAAGGATGACCTCACAATTAGCACTGATTTTCATATCTAAAAATGTTCTAATAGTTTTTGCATTGTCATGATAGTAAAAGCCACATTACTTTTCTAACAATTTTTCAAGATGAGGTCTCAGATGAGGATCACTGATATGTGGGTGCAGAAGATGGATGTCACAACTTAAACAGAGAGAGCAAATTTGCCCTTTCTCCTCATTATTCTAATCAGCTTCAGTAGATTATATGGTGTCTGTGTAGACTGGTAACAGTGATCTTTACTCAGTTTCTGATTCCCAGAAACTCAGTTTCTGATTCCTGTCTCTTGTAGGAACACCTTTATAGTCACACTGAGAACTACATTTTATCAGTGATCTGGCTCTCCCATAATCCAGTCAAGCTGACATATAAAATTAACCATGACAAATGGTATCTTACAGCCTTGGTAAGATTGGGAGAAATATTTCTATTATCATTAAAAGGGTGCTGTGTGAAGCAGATGTGGATAGTGGATATCAACTTTTTTTTCAAGATCTATTTGTTTATGCATACACAACTGGGATACAGGCCAGAGGTGGGCAGTGGGGGGAGGGGAGGAGGGAGCAGGGAGGTTTGAGGGGATTCACCAGAGACAGAGTGGGGACCAGAACCAGCAAATTGACTGAAGTACATTGCTGAGGGGAGCAGTAGGCAGGACAGGACAGGCCTGCTGCACCATGTGGGTCATGGATCAAACTCCAGCTGAAGAATCTGTAGCTAGCTTCGTTGTGTTGTGCTTTAGCCTGTTGTACCACCAGGGAGGTGCAATACCAACTGTTTTTAAGCAAAGCCTCAGGGTCTCATCCCAGGTGTATGGGGTAAAACAATCTGTGGGAGCTCTTAGTGAGGACTAGGCAGCCCCAAGATGTCCAGAGCAGGCCTTCCCAAGACACACATCTGGGTGCCCTGTACCCTGTGGGTTTTTCCAAGCTGACATATAATCTAATCAAACAAGAATCAGATAGGTTGATGAGAGAAAAATAAGGTAAAAGGAAATTTAATAATAACATACTTTCCATATATACTTCCTGTACATTTCCTGTATACATGGGGGAGCCCCTATGTGACTGAGCAATTTACCTATGTGGCTTTTAAATGCCACCTTAACTAGCTTAGCTAAGATGAGGGCAGCTGGGGAGAGAAAGAGGAAGTTCAGTTAGGAAGTATTTGGAGAATGCAGGGTGGGGGGGAAAGATGTGCTGATTTAAATGCTGCCTTTTCCACACACACACACACACACACACACACACACACACACAAAAAAAAAAGATGAGATTAGGTCTTCTTGGGAGAGTTCTAGAGAGAGATTCTTTATACATGTCTTCCAACTCCTCTCAGTCTTCAGAATCCTCCCATGAAAGAAACCTTTTGAAAAATAAGACATCTTTGGGGTGGCAGAGTTTTGCTCTTTATCAAGTGGATTAATTCAAGCTAAGGTAAGTCAAGAAAATCTGTCACCCCCTTAACTACGTAGGAGCATGAAAATTGGGAGATTTATCCAGAAAAAAATAGGGTTTTCATTAAAAAAAAAGAAAAACCTTTCAAATGACCTATTGCTAACAGACAAAAGCAAGGGTTTCCTGAAGACCCCAAACTGTTAAGGGAAAAGCCTATATTGCCTATTGTAAGGTTCATGGCAACCCACATACATAAAAACAATTCTCTAGAGTGTCCACTGAGTCTTAATTGGTAAGACATTCGGATGGAGGAGCGAGGGATGAGAAGAGTCAAGGAGAGAATGACTACAAAATATGGATTCCCGATAAAACTCCAAAATCAACCAACCCTCATGGGCAAGTGTTCAACCAAATAGCAGGGTCCAAAGTGGATTGGCCAAGGCCCAAGAGCAAAACACGAGAAGAGCAAATCCAAGGCAGCCTCCCAGCAGGAAACAGCAGCAAGAGGTTTTACAAGGCCCAAAAACCTGGGAGAGAAGGAGAAAACTAATGTTCAAAATGTACTGAATGTAGGTGAACCTGTTATCGAGAGGAATGTCCATAAAAAAGGGGAGTTTTGGGCCCTCCCTGGTGGTGCAGCAGGTTAAAGCACAGCACTAAAGAGCTAAAGCCACTTCAGTATGAGTTCGATCCCCACCCTGGGAGGTGACCCACATGGTACAGCAGACCTCTCCTGGCCCGCCCGCTGCTCCCCTCAGCAGTGTACTTCGTCAATCTGCCTGTTCTGTTCCCCATTCTGTCTCTGGTGAAGCCTCTCGCCACCCTTGAGCCTCTGGCCTGTACCCCAGTTCTGTATGCATAAATAAATAAATCTTAAAAAAAAATTATTATCCTTTCTCCTCTCTATGCACATTAATCCCGTTAAAATTCTTTCACGAATGGCCCTCCCTGGTGGCGCAGCGTGTTAAAGCACTGCACTGAGAAGCTAAAGCCACTTCCGCATGAGTTTGATTCCCGCCTGCCCCGGAGGAGACCACATGGCGTGGCAGACCTCTCCTGACCCGCCCGCTGCTCCCCTCAGCAGTGTACTTCGTCGATCTGCCTGTTCTGCTCCTCACTCTGTCTCTGGTGAAGCCTCTCACCACCCCTACACCTCTGGCCTGTACCCCAGTTCTTTATGCATAAATAAATAAATCATAAAAAAGGGGGCGGGGAATTTCCCATTCCCTTCCCCTCCCAATAAGGGTGAAACTGAGCAGCAAGTGGAAGCCAGGACTTGGATGAGACACGTGGAACTGAGAGACATGAAGAAAAACTATGTGCTTGCTTCTCTATTTTGGACTTGCACCAGGGATTTGAGGGACATGGAAGAAAGAATAAAGCTAATGTGAGGGGACAACTTTCCCTGTGTGAACTCCACACAGGTGTTGCAGACTCCACCCCCACTCCAGACCAAGGCCATCGAGACACTGGGAACTATAATCCCATCATCACTGAAGGGAGGATTGCTGGGACCTGAGGGGAGAGTTAGGCAGCAGGGTTTGGTAAAAAATCAGACTTGCCTTGCGTGGCCCTTGTGCTCTTTGATCTCTTGGCCTTTGGGTCTGTTGGTCTTTGGCCTCTTGGCTCTTGGCTTCTCGCCACCTCTTGGCCTGCCATCGGGATTCCAGGTCTGTGGAACTGCTAGGACAAATTAACAAATTTACCATCCTTTGTTTTTCCTGAAATACTCCTTTCCTCATTTCCCCTTCTGTTATAAATAAACCCTTTATTAACCTCTTTGTATGTATCTGCAGTTGAGTATTATTATAAGTTACTTGAAGTACATGGGTAAGGACCCACAATCAGGCAACCCATTTCATATTGGAATTGTCTGGTAGCAGTCAAGACATGTAGAGACATTTGGAAGAGACATGGGTGAGGCACATGGGAAGGCTGCTGTTGGCAGCCATTTCCTTGATTTGTATTTTGAATTTGTTCTTTAGCCCTAGATTTGCCTGATTCCTTTCGCCTCCTTCCTATGGTTCCCTGCCAGAAGGTGCCTTAGATGTGTGGCTACGTTTTGAGCCTCAGTAGGCCTGCTTTAGATCAACCCTGTTTGGGCATTAATACACTAGATGATGTTTTATTAAAAAATTATTATCCAGGCCCTCCCTGGTGGCGCAGCGGGTTAAAGCACAGCACTAAGAAGCTAAAGCCACTTCAGCATGAGTTCGATTCCGCCTGCCCCGGAGGTGACCACATGGCGTAGCAGGCCTCTCCTGACCCGCCCACTGCTCCCCTCAGCAGTGTACTTCGTCAATCTGCCTGTTCTGTTCCCCATTCTGTCTCTGGTGAAGCCTCTCGCCACCCTTGAGCCTCTGGCCTGTACCCCAGTTCTGTATGCATAAATAAATAAATCTTAAAAAAAAATTATTATCCTTTCTCCTCTCTATGCACATTAATCCCGTTAAAATTCTTTCACGCATGGCCCTCCCTGGTGGCGCAGCGTGTTAAAGCACTGCACTGAGAAGCTAAAGCCACTTCCGCATGAGTTTGATTCCCGCCTGCCCCGGAGGAGACCACATGGCGTGGCAGACCTCTCCTGACCCGCCCGCTGCTCCCCTCAGCAGTGTACTTCGTCGATCTGCCTGTTCTGCTCCTCACTCTGTCTCTGGTGAAGCCTCTCACCGCCCCTGAGCCTCTGGCCTGTACCCCAGTTCTGTATGTACAAATAAATAAATCTTTTAAAAAAAAAATTCTTTCACGCTAAGCATGCTTTGTCTTTCTGTACATGGTTGGTGAGATCCCTTTAGAATATGGAAGTTTGGGGGTCCGAGATAACTCTCAGCCTGTCCACTAATAAATCTAATATGAGGGCAAGATGGTGGCCATAACAGTCTCCCAAGAGTGTGAAAGCCTGTTGCCTGCAAAAGTATTGAAGCTGAGAATAAATGCCACATGTGAAAGCCATAGCGAAAAAGAATGTTTGGGCCTGAGCAGAAGCAGTCCTCCCATCCAGGGGTAGTTAAGCTCTAACAGAAGTGGGAAACTCCTCCAGAACTTGGGGCTCCTTTAGAAGCAGAAAGTCCCAAAAATGCCTGCCGGTTCTAGCTTTTTTTTTTTTTCTAAGATTTATTTATTTATTTATGCATACAGAACTGGGGTGCAGGCCAGCGGTGCAGGGGCAGTGAGAGGCCTCACTACAGAGTGGGGAGCAGAACAGGCAGATTGATGAAGTACAATCATCGGGGGTGGGTCCGAAGAAGTCTGCTGCTGCCATGCCATGTTGGTCATCTCCAGTGCCAGGAATCAAACTGGCACTGAAGTGGTTGCAAGCAGCTTGGAGTGCTGCATCCTAACCCATTGCACCACCAGGGAGGGCCCAGTTCTAGCTTTTAAAGTCTACCCCAAGACTCCACTCTTCTTCTTGGAGGTTTTTCTATCTGTTCAAGAAGTTAAGATGGAGTAGTAAGACTCAAATTTCTCTTACAGTATCACAAGTTGGTATATTAGTAAGGAAGAAGTAATTTTTTTATAACTTCGAAATAATCATATTATATAACAAATAAATGTTCTTGTCAGAAAGAAAGGAAGAAAAAGAAAATTAAAACCATCAGTGAAATTTTTAAGAAGGAGGACCTAAAGATCACACATAAATCTATCCCCCAAGAGCTTCTAGGCTCCAAATCATTCTCAAGGCACTGATTAAGACAGTAAATAATTTCTATCACAATTTCCTCTGGCTGAGACAATATAGATTTTAATCAAGCTAAATCAGATCTTAATGAAACATCTGCTGGCAATACATTTTGTCTCCCTAGTTCAGCCTACAGTCTGTCTCTTTTGGGCTCTGATAGTGCAGCAGGATAATCTCCAGGGAAAGGGAGGTTTCTGATTCCCTGCCCCACCAGGGAGGGTGGAGCTAAGCAGTAAGGAGAAACTAGGGAAGATGGAGAAAGAAGGATGAAGACATGAAGCGGACCTGGAGGAGGCACATGGAGCTCAGAGACTTGTGAAGAAGCTGTGTCTGCTTCTCAGCCTTGGGCTTGCACCAGGGCTGAGTGGACATGGGAGGAGACACTTGAAAGAGTCAGAGATGTGGGTGAGAGACCAGTGGGGATGGGGAGACAGACAATGGCAGTCTTTACCTTTGCTTGCGTATTGACTTTGTTCCTTTCCTGCCAGACTTGCCTGCTCCTTCTGTCTCTTTCCTGCGGGTTCCCAACAGAAGGTGCTATACACTTGTGGCAGGCTTTTAGGCCTCAGTAGCCCAGATTTGGGCCAACCCTGTTTGGCTGGGCATTTACCCAGGAGGGGATGGGTGATTTGGGGTGTTTAACTGAAAACTATTTTCAATATATTCTTTCTCTTTATTGCAAATGCATTGTATTAAAGTTACTTTCTATTGCAGGTCGTATGCACTAGAATATGTTTCATCCTGATGCAGCAGATGGCAGCATCTGTTTAGATCAGGAAGATTTGGGGGCCCCAGGACCCCCTCACCCTGACTCTTAACAATGTAAGACTGAAAAAGTAACTAAATTAGTGGAGCACACCCTTTTCTAGGAAAGTAAACTTTGCTATTTTTATGCTAGGTGGCCTGTAGTTACATAACAGACTTTGTCTTCTTCTCCCATCCCCTTATATATGTACACAGATTGTACCTATGTGACTTATGAACTTGCTGTTCAGCTTAGGAATAGCCCTCCATCTGACCCAGCCCTTTTGGCAATCTATAATCAGAAATCCTTTTCTACTGCTTATAGTAATGACTCTGCTATTGATTGAATGCCCACAGGGTGATCACAGTGCTAAGCTGCTAAGCTACTTAGCACATACCAGCTCAGTGACTAATGTACAAACTCTTTTGAAATAATATTAGTAATCAAATATTACCATTATTTTTGTCATATACATGAGAAAACTTAAAGTCAGAGAAGTTAATTTATTTGCTCAAACTTCACACAGCTGCAAAGTTGCAGGACATCCAAACTCAGGTCTGTCTGACAATTCAGCCTACTCATTTCACAATTCTAGTGTAGTAGCAGAATCTCCATAATATGGTGTGAGGTTCCAGGTCCCCTGGCCCAATGAAGATAAAGAACACTTGAGAGACACTTGGACAGAGAGCCATGTGAAGGAGGGTATGCTTGCTTCTCAGTTTTGGATTTGCATCAGGGACTTTGTGGACTTGGAAGAGTGATGTGAAGTCAAGACATGTAGAGACACTGGGAAGAGACACATGGATGAGAGCCTTGTGGGGAGGCTGGCAATAGCCTTGTGGGGAGGCTGGCAATGCCTATCATCACCTTGGCTTGTAGCTTGATTACTCCTTTTGTCCCAGACTTGGGATAAAAAGGCCTGGCCCCTCCTTTCCCTTCTCTATGGTTCCCTGACCTCAGACTTGTGGCAACCTTTCAAGTTTCAATGGCTCCCATTTGAGACCAACCCTGTTTGGCTGGGCATTTACCCACAAGGAGATGGGTAACTTCGGATGCTTTGCTGGGAAATTATATTGTTTCTTATCTTCCTTCTCATTGTACAATTATTCTATGAAAGCTCTTAAACACTAAGAGTATACTTTGTCTTCACACAGCCAGAAATTCTTTATAGTGTATAAGTTCAGAGGTCCTGCGTGCCACTCAGTCTGCCTGCTAACACTAGCACTTAACCTCACTTTCTGCACACTTGGCTTATGCTGTGGTTCTAATGAATTAAGTGTAGAGAAATATATTTGACCAAGATAGTGTAAAGGGCATCCATTCAGACCTTATCTTTCCATAGATTATACCTCAGGCCTAAAATTCCAGTTTCTTGATCAGATAACTGATGTTTGGATATGTAGAGATGTCCATTGAATTTTTATATTTGGTAAGATAGCTCTTCCCAAGAAGTGCCTCTATCTGAGATTTGAAAACAAAACAAAACAAAAAACTTCACCTGGGGATGGATACCACAGACCTTTGACTGCAATTTTTATACTTCTTGCAGCTTAAGATGAACTGTCTGTGACAGTAATACTTGTTTATATATGTCCTCTGTCAACCACTCTCTTTTGTTAGATTTGGAGAGAGAGGAGGGGGTCACTGAAAGACTTCTTGCTTGTTGGGTTAACTGCATGTCTTTTTTTCTAAGGTAATGTGGATAATGGGAGGATTAATAGATCATTAGGAGGAATCTAGGAAGCTACAAAGATTTATATAATAAGGTGGAGAAAAAGAGGAACACAAGAAAAACCTGTAGAAAAGCTGAATCTGTGGTGGTCCTTTCCTGGTTTTGTTTATCTTGCAAGAAGAACAGAGTGGGCTTATCAAATGAAACAAGGGGACAAAAATACCACACCCACTTTAAAGGAAGAACAGATTTCTCATAACTTGACAAGTTGCGTTTCAGAGAATAGGGCCAGAAAAGGATGTGTTATCCTCAAAGTGACTGCTCATTACCTAGACAGGAAAAAGAGCCATGGAAGACAGAACTAAGAAGCCCTGCTCCTGTGGTAAGACAGGCAACATTCAGAAGTGAGGGGTACTCAGTTTTGTTGCCATTCTGGACCCAAATCTGAGTTATACAATAATTTGGCAGAAAACATCCAATCAGCCTCTATCAACTTACCTCCTAAAAATATTTTCCTTTGTGCCTCAACCCCATGGAACTTCCTCAAGTCCCATTTTCTGGGAGACTGATTTGAATCTTGCCTCCAGCCTCTTGCCAGGTGACCTTGCATAAAATTGGTTCTTGTCTCAAAATCTGGGAACATGGTATTTAATGTCTGTGCTGTAAAACATTGGGCCCACCTTTGGCAACATAGCTATCACTTATACATAAGAACTAAAAATAAGGGAGAAATTAGTAATGTGAATAAAACCAGTGACATCCTTTTGACGCATTTGTAAATTACTATCTAAAGCAATGGATTAATCATGTTGCTTGTTTGTATGCTAAATGGATATTTCATTGAATGCAAAAGAGTACTAAGAAAGTTATAAGGTAGTGGACCGTGAGTCATATTTGTTTCTCTTCCTTTTGAAAATGAGTCCCATGTCAAAATTATTGATCCTGTCCTGCCCTGCTCCTTCCTTCAGGATTTTACTCTCTTCGTTATCTTTTCTCATATTCCCTTCCATTGTCCTTTTCTGCCAGATCCTCCCCAATTCAAAGGAAGACATTACTGTGTCCTGCCCACTCTGGGTTAGCGACTTAATTCTTGACTACTTTGGGGTAACAGGTTCACAGTTGGTATCCTTATTTCCCACCTCTCACTGTGATTCCTTATAACCTAAAATTAGATCTATATTATAAATAAGATAAAAATTTTAAATGAGAACCTCTCTGGTGGGGCAAGGGTTTGAGCACAGCACTATGAATCTCTCTCAAGTCACTGCAGCATGAGTTTGATCCCCAGCCTGTGGGAGCTGGCCCACATGGCACAGCAGACCACTCCTGACCCACCAACTGCTCCCCTCAGCAGTGTATTTCAGAACATGTGCATACTTCACCTCTAGTGAATCCTCTCATCCCCTGCACCTCTGGCCTGTACCACAGTTCTTGAATGCATAAATAAATAAATCTTTAATTTTTTTTTAAAAAAATGATACAAGGAAAACACTAGGACCAGCAACACATAAGATAATTCATAGAAGAATCAAATAAATAATTGTAGCAAAGTGATCAAGAAAAAAGAAAGAATGTACAAATAAACAAGAAACAGGGTAGCTATGGATATTTATATAGATGAATAAATATACACAGCTGTAGTAGAAATGCTCTCAACTGTAATTCTAAAATAAAAATACTTTGCAATTATTTGAAAGTGTAGGTAAAATGGCTACTTCTCATATAAATTTAAATACTTTGCAATTATTTGAAAGTGTAGGTAAAATGGCTACTTCTCATATAAATTTGTAGTCAAAATAGACTTAGAAGGTATAGAAAATTTAAAAACTTTTGAATGAGAAATCTATTCATGTGACTTTTATATATATAGAAAGAACTGAAGCAGTTTATAGTTAATTTCTACAAAATGCTTCAAGTGTAGGTAATTCCTACACTCTAAAAAATATTTATGTAAACAGAAAATGAAAGGAAGGAAGATACTCAAGTAAGTTTATGGCAGTGGTTAAGCTGTTAGTTAAGCCAGGAAAAAAAAATACAAATTTAGAATATAAACAAATCCTTGACAAATTAGTATGTTTTAAAAATAACAAGAAAGTCGTTTAAATTAATCGATATAAACACACATAGTGAACTATGGACATACAAGGTTTATACCAGAAGAACAGTTATATGTTAGAAAATACATTGATGCAGTGCATCACACTAAGCTAAAAGCACCCACTTTCAGCTACTCTGTCACTTACTACCCAACTGTTAGAAATTCACTTACCCTTTTACAATATATAACTGATACCCAACTGTTTCAATGTGGCAGCTGAAATCCATTTTATTCCTGATCTTACTGTTGTGGATTTGCAAATTTGCAGTGTTGTTTCCTCTATTTCTTTCTGTGGACCACTTCTAGAAATCCAATCCATTATTTATCCTTTGGCTTACATATGACATTTTTATTTTACAGGGTTGTTAAGAGAACCAGTTGACATAATGCTTGGGAAAGCAATGTACTAACAGTAAAAGCAAAATTTAATAACATTAGCTAATGGCAAGCTAATCACACTTCCTGACTATAATGCAGCAGACATTACCTTGACTGTAGCTTAGTCTTCAGGGATCTTCTCTGAGAACCACTGCTACCTTCAAGGTCTGCTTCCTCTTCTGTGAAATAAGGAAGCCAATCCAGGCCAAATCTAAGACTTCAAGATTCGGTTTGTTCAGAATGTACCCTATTTTCCACCTGAAGGGATGAAAATTATCCCTCTGGTTTAAAAAAGTATTCCATCAAAGAAAACCAATACCAACAACCTCTTAGAATGTCTCTTTTCAAGGGAGGAAGTATTTCTTGGTGTTTGAATATCTGAAAACATTAGTAATATATTATGATAGTAGCCTTCAGTAATTTGATAGTTAATCAAAGAAACTGAAAAATCAATGTGTAAAATGACAGATTCATGATTATTTCATTCCTTTGGTTACAAATAGGCTAGTAGTTTCTATGAGACTCTAATGCAGCTATGTGGTATCATTCAAAGTCTAGTTTGCACTTACTTTCAAATGGCAATTGCTACAACTGAACTGGATTCCATCCCCACCCCCACACATCACTGATTTGTTGATATCCTGACTTCCAGGGTCATATATTTCTACATAGGACTTTTAGGAGGTAATTGAAGTTAAATGAGGGATCCTAATCCTATAGACAAGAGGTTTTTTTCTTCCATGTGAAGGACCTGGGAAAAAGGCAGGCATTTACAAGCCAGGAAGACAGCTCTCACCAGGAATAGAATTGGCTAGGCTCTTGGCTGTGGACTTCCTGGCCTCCAGAACTGTTTCTATTGTTTAAGCCATTACTATAAGCAGACAAAGACATGAGCATTATCTCCATTATGAGTCTAAGCTCTAAACTCAGTAGCATATGCCTAATATGTATATTTAGTGATCTGTTATTCCTATTTTTTGTCCTTGGAAAAGGTCAGATCTTGGCTTAGATTTGCCATAAATAAATTTGATGGTATTACTCCAGTAAAAACTTTAGCAGGCATTTTTTTTTTTTTGTATAAATAAATAGAAGGTAAATTCTTTTTCTGCTGACCATTTTTTTAAAATTTAAATATAAATATCCAATATGAAACCATCTTGTGTATTTAGCACTTTCTTTTTTACAAGGAAGCTCCTGGAACCTATTGAACAGCTGTTAAGTAATAGCCAAAGCCTACCATGGAAGAATTTCTGTTGCACTGAAGTAGTCCCAGGGGATATGCCTCTTTTACAGGATATATTGTTTTGTTTCACTATCTTCCTCTGTTGTCACTCCACCTTTCTGTCTAGTCACACACATCCTTTGTATCTGTAAATCACTCACCAAAAAAAGATCACTAGAAGAAATATGTGATCACTAGAAAAAATATGACCTGTTTGTAAATGCAAATGTAAATTTGCAGGTTCTGAATTTACAAATGTCGTTTAAATCCCAAAATCAACTCTTTTACATCTTCATCAAATATCTGCCTGTGTACTGAAATAGTTAAACTGTTAGTTTAACTGCCTGTGTATTGAAATATTTACACTAGTAAACTTTATATCTGCAAAGTATATTGCAGTTTTCTGTTTTCATATATACTAGCTTTATCATTTGCTTAGCGATGTCTAAAGCTATCATTCCCATGTTTCCAGTGGAACGATTAAGCTATGGGAACTGAGATCCAGGGCAGTTTTTAAATTGCTGGAGGGGACAGGTTCCAGGAATTCTGAAACCTCACTGAGTATTACAGATACGAAGACACAGGGACATACAATTAATTCTCTAAGGCTAATGTAACTAACAGGAAGAGAACACCAGAAGTGAATGTCATGACTGGTAAATGTCAGATGTGCTCCCAGTTGCCATTTTGAAGCATTAGCTTCCTGTGTTCAATGGTGCAGGCTAGTTGCCATAGTTACAGTTCTTCAATGAAAACTAGGCTGTTTGGAACTTATACCGTCTTGGTAGCATAGTAAGGAGACTTAATTATTAGACTGACTAATCGAATTAACAGCATAGACATTTATGTGCAAACTTTTTGGCTCCAGCATTTCTTCATATTCTTAAAAACTATCTTATAAACTCTGAGGACTTGAGATCTTGTGTTCATGTGGGTTATATCAAATCATTTTCACTATATTAGACTGTAAATGAAAATTTAAAAAAAATTCAAGTCAGAAGTATGGCATCTAAAGCATGTATTCATTTGTTAAAAACAAGAAACTAATTATAGGCTAAACTAAATATCAAATAATAATGTAACTCTAATAAAAACAAAAACTAGTGACATTGCTTTATATTTTATACAAAAGATCTCTTTTACATCTGGAATAATAGAAGATGACTAAATTCTCATGCCTGTGTCTGCATCCTAACTGTGACAATATCATATATGTATCTGTGGAAAACTCCACTGCCAACCCAGAAGCAAATGATGGTGGAAAAGTAAAATATGTTCACTTTTTTATGAAAATAGTTTTGAGTTGAAGACTGAGAGGACCCTGGACTGAGGATAACAATGGCAAAACCCAGGGTTTTAGAAACACATGATTTTAATATTAAAATGTCAGACTAAAAAGTGCTAGCAAGAATGTGGAGAAAAAGGAAGCCTCTCATGCTGCTGATAGCAGTGCAAACTGGTCCTGGGAAGCTGTGTGGAGGGTCCTCAAATATTAAAAATCTGCCATACAACCCAGCAATTCCTTACTAGATATCCACCTGGAGAATGAAAAAAACAAACAAACAAACAAAAAACAAAAACACTAACTCAAAGGGAACCATGCATTCCCATGTTCATTGTGGAACTATTTAGAGTGGCCAATCTTTTCCAATAAACAAAGTATCCAAACACAGAGGAGTGGATCAAGGGACAAATATACACACCGGAATACCACTCAGCAATCAAAAAAGATAAACTCATTTCATTTACAACATAAATAGAAATGGAAGAGACTATGCTAAGCAAAATAAATCAGAAAGAGAAAGTCAAATGGAGGACAGTTTCATCTATGTATAGAC
>NW_004567112.1:54533944-54588247 GCF_000260355.1 Condylura cristata
GCTGCTCTCCTCAGCAGTGTACTTCGTAGATCTGCCTGTTCTGCTCCTCGCTCTGTCTCTGGTGAAGCCTATCCCCGACCCTGCACCTCTGGCCTGCACCCCAGTTCTGTATGCACAAATAAATAAATCTTAAAATAAAATAAAATAAAATAAAAAACTGAGGGAGGGGCAAGAGTGAGAGGGGTGGGTGCACTATGGACTATGGAGGCAGACTATGGGTGTCTTTATGATGGGTGTGGTGTGGTGAAAGCCTGTACTTCTAGTGGCGAAAGCCTGTACTTCTAGTACACAAACAATGTTATAGCAAAAAACTAATAAAATAAATTAAAAAATAAGGATTGAAATTAAATCTAAGATGTTTTATGTTTGAAAACATTAAAAACACATAGTTTTAAGACTAGAATAATTTCTGGGGCACATACTTTTTAGTTACACAATCTTCATAATCCTTCCAATAGAATCAGTTGGGTATTCTCGCTCTTGTCTTTCCCTGGAGATTTTGACTTAAAAGAGAATCCAGACAGGAAATTCTAAGTATGTGAAACAAAGAATTAGAGCTCTAGTTCATCTGGTCTTAATAAGGACATCAGAAAGAGTGGTTATGGGCCAAGGGCCATCAATGTATGTGCAAATACCAAACAAATACAGGAGTCATAGATGTAATATTGATTTCCTGATATTTTAAATTCAACTATAAATACTTTCTCTTTGTACATTCAGTCCAATAAATAAAATTCCCATCAATAGATGGGAAAATTAGAGATATTCCTGGATTTTGGGCACGCACGTTAAGTGATCACCTTGTGGTATTGTTGGGGAGGAGAGGAAGTTTCTCCCAACCCTTTTGGTTTCTTATTGGGTTGACAGAGTCATCAAGTTAATGCCACACAGATTTGTAGGGAAAAAAGATACCTTTAATTATGTGCATAGGAGCAATTTATTGGTGTTGAGTCTAACACCAGTAGGGCCAATGAGAGTACATATTTTGAGCACAGGTATAGGAGAGACAACTGGGACTTCAAGGAGAGAAAGGGGACTCACATGACAAGGAGAGGCTGACTCATATAACCAAGACCAGTTAGTCTATAATTAAATGCTTACCCTGTTGTAGAAATAGGTTTCTCTGAGAATTCTGGGTAATATCTCTATTTTCATTCTACTAGATAGTTAAGGGAGTGGTATAGTTTCGCTTGTGTTATCACAGGACCTTGATTGACCTTAGCTCAAAATAATCAACATGCCAAATGACAGGTCTTTAGAAGACCTGTCTGGACATATTGGTGGGGGAGGGGTTAGTGAGGGCAGGGACAGGGCTGTCCTTTAATGGTGAGTCAGAGGCAAGAAGAAGCCCCTTTTCTTTTGAGTAGCAATACAATGGGGGTCTTCCAACTTCTCAGAATATATTTCTCTCTGATGTATTGGGAGAGGAAAAAAAAAAACATTGACTGTTGGTTCCATGTTACTCATCCAGAGAGAAATATATTAATATTGTGTCACCTGTCAACAATTGGGAAAGACTCAAGTGCAGTATTACTTAATAAAACAATTTAGATTGTAATGTCCTATCTCTAATATGTCATCAACCATGGAAATGACAGGGCAGTTACAATCCCTGAGTTCATTACCCTGTGAAATAGTGTGACCTCCCTTCTTTTTTCTTTCTTTATTCTTCCTTCAAATATTATCATGTACCTATTATTAATGAGGTACTATGATAGATTAAACCTCATATTTTTTCTAGCTACCAATTATGTTTCATTTAAATTGTTAAATATTTCTTTATTCTTAAAATAATAGGAAGACATTCCCATCACAGAAAATTAAAATTATAGTAAAATACAAAGAAGGCAATTATAATTGTCCATATGTAATCTCTAGGTGGGAATTTTAATAAATTCTAGATTTTTTCTTGTATTTTTACTTTCATACAAATATATGCATGTACAATTTTGTATCCTTGTTGCCTAACACTGCACATAAGCAGCTTTGATGTTAATAATCACCTATCAAGGAGATAGTTTTAATGTCTATATTTGGTGAAAAATACCATAAGGGAGATATTTCTCTTCGCACTTCAGATTTCCTTAATTGCTTCCTAGAAATAGAATTACTTGGGGGAAGGGATAAATACTTTCACAGCTTCTGTTAATATCAGACAAATTCCTTTTCCAGAAATGAATCAGAATTATCCCACCATCAGGAGGCTCATTTCATTCATCCTGAGAGTTACTGAGGGCCATGTTTATTTTAAAGCTATGCTTGCTACTATAATTGCTAAGGGCAAAACACTCATCCTTTTTAAAATGTGCATGTTATATTAACATTGAATTGAATCTTTAAAATGCAAGTAAAGTTATACAAACTTTAAAATGCCCTAAGTTATATAATACACTTAGGTCCACTTTTCATTAATTCAGTCAATGAAAGGGAAGCAGGCTTTGGATTATTCAAAAAGTCACTGTATCCAAGGTCTTGGTGATAAGCACTAACACCAATTCTGGACAACTTAATCAGAAGAGAAATTTCCTGAAAGGACATGGACTGGCATATTAAACAGACAAGAAGTTTGGAGGGCCCGGCACATTAAACCAGCAGAGTAGCATGGAACAGAATGATCAGACCAAATCACACCACACAACACACCTGTCCCCTTCCTCTGCTGTTTGTGGACACAGGTCATGAAATCATATCTGAAGTATCTCAGGCTTTGAATCATGGACTTCGGATTTAAAGACCAGTATAAAAGCCTCCGATTGCCTGAACTTCAGTCATAAAACGGTGTCCTAATTCCCTGGAGATGGAGGTAAGTGTTGGGCCATTTTGTTCTTCATGAAAGTTTGTCTTCCAGGCAGCAAGACCAACAATAAACAGTATAGATTTATATGGAAAGCTTTGTTTCATGATTCTTTTTAGGGATCTGGTTGAACTTAATTATCACAGAATTTGAGTCTGCCTAGTAGCTCATGAGTTATCTAGCAGAAATCTGTAAAACCGTATGTCTATTGTGTCCTCAATTTTCAGTGGGGCCAAGACTGTAGGAGTGGTGGTAATGTAACAGGGTAGTCCCTAGGAAAAGGGGAAGTTCCAGGTTCCCTGCCCCACCCAGAAGGAGGGTGGAGCTGAGCAGAGGAAAAAGGAGCTTGGGAAGGAAATGAAGCAGGGTGAAGAGACAGGAGACCTGAGGAAGCCAAACAGAGCACAAGCATGTGATGAAGAAACCGTGCTTGTTTCCTGACCCTGGACTGGTTAAGGCAGATGTGGGTGAGATACCTAGAGGGAGGTGACTATGGCAGTGTTTATATTGATTTTGATTTTGCTCTTTTCCTCCCAGATTTGTCTGGCCATTTCTGACCCTTTTCCATGGGTCCTGGCCAGAAGGTGCTTTAGTCTTGTGGCAGGCTTTCATCCCTTTTGGGGATGGGTAGCTTCAGGTGTTTGATTTAGAAGTTATATTCTTTGTGTTCCATATTGTATATCTACTGTATTAAAGTCCCTTTTCATTAAAGTTTTATATGTTTTGTGTTGTTGCGGCGGATGGCAGAACCCACAGACAGGCAACCCAATTCACATTGGGGTGCCCTGTAACATTACTTCTTTAAAAAACAGAATTCAGGTTGCCTTAGGCAAGTGTCTTTACTTAAAAAAAAAAAAAAAAAAAAACCAAAAACTAAAACACAGTGAGGAGGGCTAAGAGGGCAGTTAATGGAAGAGCCAAGACTAGAAACTTGGTCTCACTAGGATAAACAGATTAGGAAATTTACTCCTTTGTTTCACTACTCCTCTCTGCGGTCATTTCTGGCAAGTAACCTCCCAACCTAACTCAGGAAAAAGACCTGTTTGTTTGTTTGTTTATTTTAATATAGCCACAGCAGTGATTGTAAGTTGTATGTAGTAAGTTGTGTTTAGTAAATTGTGTGTAGGATCTGCCTAAGAAGTAGAAACAGCTTTGGTGTCAGATCAGAATTTAAACCACAGTTCTACCACTTTTGGGTTGGATAATCTGAGTCAAATCATTTTACTTCTCTGTGTTCCAGACACAGGAAAAATAAGAATATCTTTTATAAGGCTGTGGTAGGTGTGACATAAGACTTCATGTACAGAGTGACTGGCCCAGAGCCAGAGGACCATACACACACACACAAAACCCCACAGCAAATGATAATTATAATAAAATCCAGAAGGCGTCATAATAGTTTGCATTTGCCCCAGTACACGAAGTGGGGAGGGGAAGACTAGTGTTTCATGATGGGTGTAGGTTAAGGACAAACCTCGGCGTGGAACTCCTAAAACCAGGTGTAAGTGGGGATTTCACCCAAACCTAGGTTCTCACTACTCCAAACCTAGTTGCGCGGTCAAGTCCAGCTGCATCATGGGATGTGTGCACTGCTTTCAGACTAGGTACCCGCTTCTGTTCAACTCCGTGAGACTGAAGGTGGAGCAAAATGCGAGGCCAGCTGGTTCCAGGCTGAGGAGGGGACGGGCAGGATTTCAAAAGAGAAATTCGCACCCAGTAGTTTCACTCTCCCGCCTGGCCATCTCCAGGGACCTGTTTCCACCTGCGAGCTTTTTCTGCAGAATGCGGGAAGCCGCAGCGGCGAAGGAGGGGGCGGAGGCAGAGGCGGAGGCGGCACCAGGGGCCGGGGCAGGGGAGGCCGAGACCATCGCAGTGACAATTTCTTTTCCTGCAGCGATGGCTGCAGGGACTGCTGCTGGCGGGTATCAGACCGTCTGCGCGTGAGTTTGCGAGGTCGCTCCTAGCCTCCGGGTGTGGCGAGCCGCCGCAACGAACCAGAAGGGAGGAAGAAGAGCGCGACGCACCGAGCCCGCGGGAGTGGAACTATTGATAGCAAAGCCCCATCGGTCCTCAGAGGAAGAGGGGGAGGAGGCCCGGCCAGGCGGGAGAGCCGGTGTCTCCTAGTTCTGTATCACAACGCCCCGCTGCAGTGCCTTCCAGCAAAAGCCTCCGCGACCCGGGCTCCTGCGGCCAGACGGATGCCAAGGCCCCACGCCAGGCACGGGGACAGCTGCTGCGGTCGCCGTCCCACGCGGACTCCGGACTTCAGGGGTTGCTGGTGAGTAGGCGCGCGCGTGAGTGTGAGCGCGCACCCGCACCGGCCGGTGTGCACGCCCGGTGCGTGTGCCCATGACCCCGCGCGCGCCGGTAGTCCACTGGCGGCGTCTAGTCCCGGGCTTGCTCTGCGGGAAGAAAACCAGCCCGGCTGGCTGTTCACTTCCTTCCTGTGGGTGCGGCGATCAGCCGCCTCTGCCTATGCGGTCTCTGAGCGCCCACCAGCCCCTACGGGTTAGTTTCACCTTGTGAGGAAGGCAGGAAGCTGTGGCTCCCGCTGGCAGGGCGGGACTCTGGCTGTGACCTGTGAATCTGTTTCTGGTTCAGACTAGGGGTGCAGCAGCCTTAGAGATGTCTGCTCACTCACTGTCTTTGGTGATAAGGGAGGAAAAGGTGAGGGTCGAAAAAACAGATCTTTATCTTTGCCTGCCGGTTTAGAGCAGATGGTTTTCTAGATGATTTTCCTTTTATGTAGTTTACAAGAGACTCTTAAGATCTTTTCCCTCACCTGAGTAACAAAGAAGTGGATTACCACTAAAATAACGTTCTGCAAACCTGTAAAGCAACCCCCATTTCTGAAAGCCAAGCGCCAAAGGTGCTGCGATAGATTTGTTTTTACATTTTAAATCACGTAAGTAATTCAGGAAACAGAATCTGATCTAGAAGACTAGGAAAAAATATCTGTTTGGGTGGTTGGGAAGTGGGGGTGGCTTTCTGGAAATCAGTGTTTGGTAGTAAGTAAGACACATTTTTCATGCAGAGTGCCAGTGAACCTGTTACAGACCCAGGCCCAGAAGACTGAGTCCTTTGCCCTCTAGAGAAAGAATTGGCCAGAGAGCACTGGGTGTGGTTACACCATGCAAGGTTTATTTGAGCTTACACTCAAAAGACTACAGGGGAGGGCAGACCTCTAGGCTGACCCCCCAGGGAAATCCTAAAGGAATTTTTAAGTAGTCTTGAAAGATTTTTATCTCCTCTGAGGCCATCTGGATCCTCCAATATGGAGCAAACACGTTGATCTTTCCTAACTCCGTGGATTACATAGTGATCAGGGCTGCTCATAAACCCATGAAATGTCCCCGAGTGCCTGGAAGAAGGTATTACTCCTGGATACCCAAAGCACAAGGGGAACAAGGTGTAAGTTAGGAGAAGGAAACACAAACATAAACATAATTATAGACAACTCGCATCTCCCTGGAGTCGGTCTGTCTTGCCAGTACCAAGACCCTCTGATGATAGGTTGGTGATTAGGCTCACCTGTTCCTTCCCCCACCTCTCCACATTATCTATTTTAAACCCATTGCTTTCTCAACATCTTGTTGACCATGAGAAGAAAACGAAATCCTATCATTACAGCCTTTTCAAAATTACCATGATTACTATTGATAGAAAGCTGATTTGTAATTCATTGATTCAAAACTGTCAAGGTCAATATTGTTTCATAGAACTTTTATTGCTAGTGAGAGGCCTTGGAGGGGGCACCCTTGTCTTGAGAGTGTCCTCCATAGAGAAATTTGCCCCTAGCATTAGAGAATTAAACAACTACTAGTTGACTTCTGAGAAGGACTAGTAAAAATGCCTAAAGATTTGTTAATAATAGTTCTTTATAACTTTCAGCTCACAGTTTGATCATATTCCTCTTTGAAGGTTTCTTCTCACATACACTTGCAGCTACAATCTACCTAGAGACTGAATTTTACAGAAAAAAAAAAAGCCTGGTAATTATTGCTCAAGATACGAAGTTTAGAGAGGAAATGTGTGGAATGTACCCAGGAAATGCAAGGTGTCTTCGAGGATACATTAGCAATTATATACATTTTTATTTCTCAGTTATTTAATTCTCTAGTGCTAGCATTTTTTTTCTCAACCCTGTGAAAGATGTGTAAGTAACTTCAATTGAAATCATGAGAAATGAGCCTTTATTAAAGCCTTTAGAAATAAAGCCTTTATTTCTGCCCCCAAGGCTGATGAACTGCAGCTGCTCCAAAAAAAAAAAAAATCACTAAATGAATAATAATTCCAGAATGTTTTTGTCTTTCCTTCCTGGCTACATCACCTCTTCTAGTGCTGATGAGCCATTATTTTATATTAATCACCAAAAAATCCATCAAATTGAAGCCCCATTGATATGCTTAACTAGAAGGATCAATTTCTTCAACTGAACAAATGGTAGCAATCCCTCAAACAAAGCAAAGCCAAACAAAAGACTGTGTGTGTGTGTGTGTGTATATATGTGTACATGTATATATGTGCACACATACACATAGGTATGCATGTATATATTGTGTATAGATTTGATTTGCTTGTTCCAGCTATCTGACATGTGAGTTGTCTGGTTGAGTGCACAAGTTTACATTTAGAAATCCTGAGTTGACATCAGAATGTTCAGTTCAGGAATGATCTGGATGTGGATACAGTTAGATGTGGCTTTTGTCAGACCCTTCTAAGCAAATCACATCAAATTCTCGTGCAATCCTGTGTTAAAAAACAAGATTCACAAATTTGGAAATTTAATCTACTTATTAAAGGATTGACAACGGGGGTGCCATCCCGTCTAGATATTGCAAGGGATTATACAAATAAAATTGATTTGATGTTGTTGCTATTATGTTGCATATGCACCTATATATGTTGTAATGTTAACATTATAGTGAATATCAGTAATACAATTATTCTCTTTAATATTCTTCCTTTTATGTCCTTCTCCAATTAAACTTGCATCATTCTGAATAAAAATAAACATATCACATATTTATGTTTTTTCTACTGAGCTATATCCAAAATAAGATAAAAAATTGCTTATCACTGTTTTAAGTAGCACAAATATCACTATTCTCTATGTGATGAAATATGACCATTCTCATCAAGTATTTATATGATAAGTAAGCACTTATGCACTTGAATGAGAGAAAGAGTATGTCCCTTCCATGTCTAATAAAGGTCTTTGAAAGTCAGAGATAGAATTTTGACTTGACATTGTTGTGAATTCAGGGTAAGTTCCTTGAAAAGGGAGTAAGCAATGAAAGCGCATTTCTGGAAGAATATTTTGGCAGTTGGGTGGGTTGTGGATTAGCACAGGAAGGAGTGAAGGTGGTAAACCTGTATCAGTTAATAACAGCCTGACATAGGGTCCCAGCCACCCTGAAATGGAGAAGGGAATACTTGAGGCAGTCAGACATCAGAGTTCTTTGCTTTAAATGACAGAAGAACAGTAACCTGTGACAAAGGTGTCATTACTCACATATTCCACTTTTATAAAAGATCACCAGTTGATCTACCCCAAAGTCATTCTTACTGGGCCTGGTGAAATCTCAGAAATTTGCAAATATTTGACATATACTTATTTCAGTAGATATTAGTTATTGAACATATACATACTCTGTGCCAGTCATTGTACTCAGCCTTAACACATGTAAGCTCAAGGATGCTTGTTGTTAGACATTGTTAGGAACATGAACTCTAAGCCACTTACTGGCTGTGTCCTTGTGCATGTTACTGATTTCACTGAGTCTTTGTTTCCTCCTTTCTTAATTGACATATTAATTTCTATCTCATCAATATTGAAGTAGGACTAAATGAATAAATGTGTATAAATGAAAAATAATTAGAAATGTCTGGCACAAATACTATAATGTGTTATGGTCAATATACATAGATACCATTTGCAGGTTAAAAACTGAGGTACAAAGAGACTAGACAAATTACTTGGTGGTAGGCAGGTCATCATAGAGCTGAGAGCCAAACGAGATATTCCGACTTTACCACCTAACTCTTAACTCCTGTGTCTTCTCTTCTCCTATACTGCATGCTAGGTGCTAGGGTACTGATTGCACTGAGAAAAATAGGGCTTGTTCTCGTGAAAACTCAGGGCTCCAATCACATTCGATGGAGCGTTTGCCAACTCCATCAGAGAATCAGTACCCAATATGGAATACAGATGGTTGTACAAAATTTTGCTACTTTTCCTTGCTGTTTTGGTATTTTGTAAGTGGTGTTTTCCAGTAAGGACTTTAAAGACATGTTCCTGTCTGTTTCATGTATGCTTTGAAAAATAGATTTTATTTTGGCTTCTCTGAGTAAGCGTTGATATACGCAAACTATATTCTTTGCAACTTATCTCTTTTCACACAGTTGTTCTTTGCTGGAGGCAGGGAGTATATGGCTCCCTAATAAAATGTACAATATAGACATTGTTTATTATACAGATAATGTATAATATAATGTTATTTAGTTATAGAATATAACATGCTTATATGCAACTACACCTGTATATAATGAATTTATACTATGCATTTACAATGTATACTATATATTCAAATATATAATATATATAATATACATACACATTACATATTCCATCTTTCATATTATAGATTATAGAATACTTTATATTTGGGAGCAGCTACATTATAAATCATTACTGTGTATAAGGAGAGCTGTTACAGATGAGTACATGAACATTATATTATTGGAAAAGTATCAGTATTCTGAAATACTTCTAAACCATCATTCTCTACATTCCCAGAGTCTCATCTCATATTTTTGATTCATGGTGGATTTATGACATTTCTTAACCATTTTTATTCGAAATAGAGAATATGCTGAATAAATTTTTAAAATATTCTTTGTTGAAATAAATACAACTATTTGTAAGAGACCAGGTTTTAATTTTAGGTAGGGAAGACTGTTGTAACAAAAATTTTAAAGCCTTAATTACTGAAACATTTTAGGATGCAATATGCCATCACTGATTTAAATATTTTAAGATTATATAAGTTCTTAGCATTGTTATAACATTCAAAATCTGTAATTAATAGTTCTAAGAAGACAAAGGCTTTTTTTGGTCTTATTTGAAGTTCATGGATAAAGCATGAACCTTTTAGTTGACAAAGTTTTTTGTCATCTTTCAAAATAAATTCTGCATCCATGATTTACCTTTTTGTATACATTATACAATACTTCATTATTTCACTAAGTTTAAAGTAACATTCCTTTTAAGGTAACATTTTTTAAAAAAAAAAGATTTATTTATGCATACAGAACTGGGATACAAGCCAGAAGTGCAGGGGCGGTGAGAGGAGTCACCAGGGAGCAGAACAGGCAGATCCGACGAAGTACACTGCTGAGGGGAGCAGCAGGAGTGTCAGGAGAGGTCTGCTCGGCCATGTGGTCACCTCTGGGGCTGGCGGGGATTGAACTCATGCAAAAGTGTGTGGCCTAAAGTAACATTTAAAAAAAAGATTTGCTTTATTTATTTATGCATACAAGAACTGGGGTATAGGTCAAAGGTGGGGGGGGGGTTTAGAAAATTCACCAGAGGCCCTCCCTGGTGGCGCAGCGCGTTAAAGCACAGCACTGAGAGGCTTGAGTCACTTCCGCATGAGTTCGATTCCCATCTGCCCCGGAAGTGCCCACATGGCATGGCAGACCTCTCCTGGCCCGCCTGCTGCTCACCTCAGCAGTGTAATTCGTCGATCAGCAGTGTACTTGCTGCTCACCTCAGCAGTGTACTTCTGCTCCCCACTCTGTCTCTGGTGAATTCTCTCACCCTCCGCATCTCTCGCCTGTACCCCAGTTCTGTATGAATAAATAAATAAATCTTAAAAAAAAAAAAAAAAAAAAAAATTCACCAGAGACAAGAGTGGGGAGCAGAACAGTCAGATTGACTACTAAAATGCACTGCTGAGGAGAGCAGCCAGTGAGACAGGAGAGGTCTGCTGTACCATGTGGGTCACCTTCCTGGCCAGGGATTGAATTCCTGCTGCAGTGGCTGCTGATAGCTTCATAGTGCGGATACTTACCTTTTGTGCCACCAGGGAGGACCCTAAAGTAACTTTTAGTTTTTGTCACTTTAAACTTGAATAAGGATGACAGAATTTGAGTCCTAGTGAGTATGGTGTTCTACTTTCTTTTTAAAAAATTTTATGCTTGCATTCGGTGGCATATTAGTACCCAAACCAAAGATTCAGCAAGGGCTCGTAGAAAGTTAACTGTTGAAAGACCCATAGCACAGTATTCATTTTGATAGCTTGGCGTGGTGACTCACTGAGTTAATTTGGAGACAGAAGGCCAGTGATGACTCATTTCAAACCTTTGCGGTCTTCTATGAACACTGCTTGTCCCTTTTGCCTTTGCCTGTGCTCAGAGAGACACTCCAGTATGTGTCCTTTTCAAGAGTGTTACATTTCAAACTTAAATGACTTGGAGCACTAATCAACTCCGTACCTTTTAATTAAAGCGGAAAGGAAGTCATTGTAATGGTGGCCAGGGTTAAATTCAGCTCCTCTATGGACTGTGATTTTATTTACCCAAATATAGCCAGTACCATATCTTTTATCACTGGAAATTGTCATGTCAACCATGGAAGAGAAATGTAGGGAGAATTTGAAGGGTGTAGGTTCAAACTTCAGTCTTTTGGTGGATTAATTCTATTTATAGTTCCAATCTCTTTTGTCCTTAAAAGATTGGTTTATAAACTATTTCACAAGACAAGTTTTCTTTAACAGCGACAACCAAGTAGATGTAGTGAATGGAATGAAATTAGAAAAGAGAGGCCTGGGAGAAGTTCTTTATAATTGCTCACCAAGACATGGAAACTGCTTACTGAATCAATACAACTGAAAAAAGGTGGGGTGGGGGGAATTCAAATCACTTGGTATCATTAGTGGTTTGGAACTCTGTCCTTTCAATTAATGAAAAATTTAAGAAATTAAAATACAGACTTTGAAAAAAATGTAGATGACCTTCACATTCTCATTTGGTTATATTTCTTTTATAAGTAGAATATTACTAAAAGACTTAGAAAGGTAGCTAGAACAGCGCTTCTCCAACTATTTTCAATGAGTCAAAATGTCCTCCACCTCTCCCCTATGGGTTATTCAGTAGGTTGGGTGAGGCCTGGGAGCCTTCATTTTAACAAACCTCTGGGAAATTCTGATAAAAGTGGTTAATAAACCACAGTGTGTAAACCTATGTAAATGCTGAGTCTAATTTTATATTCATGTTTCTGTTACAAGGCAGGGAAGGGACAGAGAATCTGAAACCTACCCTTTTCCTGGGGACCACCGTGTTACATTTCTATTTTATTCTGATTTATTCCTGATTTTGGTAGACATTTTCATATAATAACATATATATCAAGGGTGCCTTGGAACTTTTATAATACTATATATTATGTTTCATTTTCTCTCATTTTCAGTTTTTTTTTTTTTTTGTATGTACAGAATCACAAAGCCACAAATTTGTCAAGTACTTTTAGAGAGATTCTCACATATCTCTATGAATGGCACATGTTTGGACAGGAAGGTAGGAGGAGACATATTTAGGGGTAGTGTAAAACAAAATCCAGTAATGCAAAAGAAGGGAATAGTCATGAGGTCTTGGCACCGAGGGCTGGCCAGGCTGGTCAGACTTCTGGTAGGTACTAGGCTAACAGGAGGAACTTTTGAGTAGGGGAGTCCCTAGATGCAGACAGATGTCACACTACTCCTGAGCTAGGGACCCAAGTACCTGGTCCAGAAACAGAGAATGAAGAAACAAGTGAGTAGGTCTAGAAACAGAGAATTAAGAAACAAGTGGGTAAAAGACAAAAAGTGAGGTCTTGGGATCTTGAATTTGGCAGGACCAAATTTGAAGGATTTATGCTGCAAAATTCTCCACTCTGTGGACATCAGTTAATTAGTCTTCCCAGCAACTTTGTGTTATGCTCTGACACTAAGACCAGCCAGCTCAGTTGTGGCTTTAGAGAGCCCTGGAATAACTGCTGTTACCTTAATTATAGCTTGAAACAAGGAGAGCATAATTATCTCACCTTAAAACAGAGAAACATTCTTAGATCATTGTTTATCAAAATTTACACATCTGGAATCTAGCAGGACAAAGATTTAAAACTGGAGCTATGTACTCCAAACTTTAAAAAAAAATTGCATAACATGCAATTACAAAGTAATGCATGCTTATAATAGATTGTTTTGAGTGAGAAAGTCCTTCAGGATCCCACCCTTGAAAGAATAGTTGAAAAAAAAATCAGTGTATATTGTTACAGATTATTTTTGTAATACCAGCATAAATTAAAAACCTATGTATTAGTGTTGAAAATGCAGATTTATACCTTATATAACATTCCACACCCTGATAATAACTTTGTGATCCCTTTTTTGTTGGCTATTTGTTTTTATTTCCAAAATTTTAATGTTTTTAAACCAGGCTGCAATGAATGTATGTGTTTGTCTGTGTTTATGTGTCTGTGTGTCTATATGTGTGACTTGGGCAGGAGTGTTTATGGGATAATAATAGAATTGAAATTGCTGAGTCAACAGGAATGCATAGTATAAAAATAATGCCAGTTTTTCTTCTAATTTTCTCAATACTGAGTATGGTTGACCATGTATGTTTTATTAATTAAATTAAAATACCTTGTTTAAAAGTTTCTTAGTTATTAGTGAAAGCAAACATATTTTACATACCACTTAGGCATTTATGTTACTTTTTTACCTTGTTCATTCCACTTACCCTTTTTTTTTAAAGGTGCAGTTTGGAATTTTTTAAGATTTATTTATTTATGCATACAGAACTGGGGTACAGGCCAGAGATGCAGGGGCAGTGAGAGGATTCACGAGAGATAGAGTGAGGAACAGAACAGGCAGACTGATGAAGTACACTGCTGAGGGGAGCAGTGGGCAAGACAGGAGAGGTCTGCTGTGCCATGTGGGTCACCTCTGGGGCAGGGATCGAACTCACACCGAAGCAGCTGTGGCTAGCCTGCAGTGCTGCATCCTAAACCTTTGTGCCACCAGGGAGGGACCCCACTTGCCCATTTTTATTTAACTCATTATCCCTTATTGTTTCCCCTATAGTTTAGGCCTAATATATGCATAACAGTTGTTGCAAGTGATGTGAACATTTTCCTTTTTGTTGTCCTTTTTGAAGGGAATTTTATCGTACTATTTAAACATTGTGAAATATTTCATTTTAAAATAATTTCAGATTTACAAAAGATAGCAAAAGTAGTGAAGAGACAGTCTATGTCTCCTTTATCCATTTGCCCCAGGTATAAACACTTACTTACCTAATCATAATAGTTTATCACGATGAGGAAATTAACACTGTTACCATGCTTTTTGCTCAATGTACATATCTTTTTCACATTTCACCCATCTCCCTCCAGGCCAGGGTCCTATATAAGATCACGTATTGCATTTAATGACTGTGTCTCCTTAGTTGCTTTTTTTTGCTTTTAATGCCAAATAATACTATAGACTTTCTGTTTTTTCATCATCTTGATAATACTAAGAGCACTGTCCAGTGGTTTGTAGAAAATGCCTCAGTTTAGATTTGTCTGATGTTTCTGTATGAGCACAAAATTAAGAGTGTGACCTTGTCTGAGGTAGTCAAAAATGCCTTCCCTGAATAGGAGAGACTTAATAGTGGAAAGATGTACAGGAAGTAGAAGTGTGAAATGAGAGTGTGGCACCAACCATGCACAGCGCATCACAACAGCAGAAAGCTTCCAGTGTGCAGAGTGTGGGGTGCAGAAAAGGGCTAGGGAGGTGGCCACTGGGCCAGAGCAGCTTTGTAGGACTTACAAAAACCTAATCTTAACAGTAACGAAGAGCTATTAATGTGAGGGATGACAATATCTGAAGGACATAGCTGTTGTATATATAATTTGTCAAAGGAGTGTGATGGTCACAAGCAGACCAATGTAAAGGCTACCCCAGTAATGCAAGAGAAAAGGATGGAGAAGTTTAGGGAGCTGTGAAGACAGATGGTGAGAGAACGCTTAATCGAGAGAGATGTGTTGGAGGGTGAATGTGCAGATGTAAAAGATTGAATGTGGAGGGGCAGACACGGGATGGCTATTTCTAGGTTTTGCCAGATTTTGTTTAATTGATTGGCTGCTGGTGCTGTTCATCGAGATCAAGAAATTTTCTCCTTTGATGCATTATCACGGCCCATTCTTTTGAATGCCAACACTTACGATATCTGTGCCTGCTTGTGCTCCTAGATCCCAGCATGTCCGTTCAATTTCCCAGCTCTATGTTTTACTTTCAGAATCTACCCCCACTCAACACCCACCCCCATCCCCATCCCCACCTATAGCTATTACCCTTCTCTGTTCCTTTTACAGCTTTCAGTCCAGATGCGGGGAACATCTTCCATAGTTGCAAACCTCTCTCCTCTCTAGGTTGCCATTCTCTTCTCTCTGTAAATTTACCCATTACTATCTAGACTATTTCCTTTTTAAATTTGAGTTGTATTAAGGTATAATAATAAAAGATGATTTCAATTTAACAAATATATACTAAGTGTCTAGCTTGTGTTGGCCATCATATTAGGCAGAGTTGAGAATTAAGAAGTTGAACAATAATTGAGGAGACTCGGGCCTATTTACCTAATTGGTCAAAATAAACTGGATCCTTGTCTTACTCCGCATAAAAATAAATTCCACATGGAGCAAAATATTAAAAAATATGTAACCACAGAAGACTGGAAAAAAAGATTTAAACATTTTTCACCAGTGAATTTATATTAGAAACCTAGATACCATCAAAATAGCTCCACTTGACAGTGTAAACGTTTAAATCTTTGTACAAAAAGTAAATAAACTTCAAAAACTCCAACTAAACTAACAAATGCATAAGGAATAATGGCAATTGAAAATTCACCATTTTGGGGGGGGGCAGAATCATTTTTGAATGCTAAAATTTGTGGTCAGGAGTATATTTGTATATCCTCAAAGGAACTCCCTACAGGGTACTTTGTAATTCTTAAAGAAAAGTTGTATCTTTATAGGGGAGGAACCTGGTAGATATAAACAAGTGCTTAAATTTAACCTCATGATAGTGACTCAAATCATTCTCATGTACAGAGGACATGCTAGCACTTTGGAAACATTTTACCAAAAAAAACCAAAAAACCAAAAATGAAACAAAAAAAACCCTCACTATTTCCTGTATTTCATCTTCATAGAAGTAACCACAGTTTTTTGTTTGTTTGTTTGTTTTTATTTTTTTTTTATTTTTTTTTTTTTAAAGATTTATTTGTGCATACAGAACTGGGGTACAGTCCAGAAGCTCAGGGGCAGCGAGAGGTTTCACCATAAACAGAGTGGAGAGCAGAACAGGTAGATGGAGGAAGTACACTGCTGAGGGGAGCAGCGGGCGGGTCAGGAGAGGTCTGCCACGCCATGTGGTCACCTCCGGGGCAGGCGGGGATCGAACTCATGCTGCAGTGGCTTTAGTTTCTCAGTGCTGTGCTTTAACCCGCTGTGCCACCAGAGAGGGCCTGTTTGTTTTTATTTTTAAGATTTATTTATTTATGCACATAGAACTGGGGTACAGGCCAGAGGTGCAGGGGCAGTGAGAAGATTCACCAGAGATAGAGTGGGGAGCAGACAGGCTGATTGACGAAGTACACTGCTGAGGGGAGTAGCAGGTGTGTCACCTCCCAGGAGGGAATCGAACTCATGCTGAAGTGGCTTTAGCTTCTCAATGCTGTGCTTTAACCTGCTGCGCCACCAGAGAGGGCCCTTAACCACAGTTTTAATAACATAACTGTGCAGATAATTATTTTGCCACCTCCCCATCCCATCTGCCCTAGCAGAACAATTTGTAAGATCAGATATTGCCTCTCTCTTTGCTCACCACTGTATCACTGTCTCTTAGTGCGAAGTGGAGAGCCTAGAAATCATGTTGCCTAAACCCATGAATGAATGCATTTCTTTGGAGAAAGCCATATTTGAGGGAAGATGTATTTAGTCTTGGAACATACTGAAAGTTGGATGTTCTAATGGGAATAGGTGGAAGATATTTGAATACAGTGCTAAAGCTGAGTCAGCTCTAGTTAAAGTCATTAAAAAAAGTTCTGTGGAATAAATAAGAGGTATGATAAGAGGTGCAAGGAAAATGGAAGCACTTCTCTATCATAGAGGCCAAAGTGGTTTGTTCTGCAGTGGGGACTATTCAGTCATTCAAGGCCAGGCATCTAGGGGATTATTTGTAACTGTCTTTGAATAGTTTTAGCTGATGTGGTAAGACTCAGATTTTAATGTGCACAAAAATTTCTTGGGTAGCTTGATAGGAAGTGATCCCTGGGGCACTCTTCCCAGCTAATCTAGCTGACTGGGGTCTGTAACAAGTGCCCTGATTCTCCACCAAGTAATTATGGTGCAGAGAGTACAGGAAATATTATATCAGAGTATGGGGAGGTCAGTTACAGGGAAACCTTGCTGAGAAATCAAGGGCTCTTTTACCCATGCATATAAATGCCAAAAATATGCCACCAGGGCTTGGGAAAGGAAAGGACTTAAATATGGAGCGAACTGAGCAGGAATCTCAGGGCTCAGATCTGATTCCTCAAGAAGCTAAGGGAATGGACTTAGAATACTTTGGGGGGAGGCAGAAAAACAAGATTTGAATTTCCTTGGCTTGTGCATGGGCTTGGACACAGACATGGTTTTGGTAGAAGGTCTTTGGAAGAAGTGGACAGGGGCGCAGACGAGTGTAGGTGTGACTGAAGATCTTTGACAGCAGAGAGTTCTTGTCCATATAGGAACTGGTGATTGGGTCCTTCAATATATGCATACCACATGGACAGGGCTGGATCTAGAAAAGCAGAATAAATTGGGAAGAAAAGAGTGAGTCTAGTATTGTGACAAAGAAGCTGCACATTATCTGAATCAGCACCAGGCTGGAGAACAAAATGCAATTTGATTTGGTTAGCAGTTAAGCAATAGACAGAATTCAGGGTTACTTTCACAGTGGAAGTTACAGGTATTTTTATTTTTTTCATAGAATAACTGGAGTGTAGGCCAGAGCTGCTGGGGGGTGAGAGAACTCACCAGAGACAGAGTGGGGAGCAGAACAGGCAGATCTACTGAAATACACTGCTGAGGGGAGCAGAAGGTGGGACAGGAGAGGTCTGCCTCGCCATGTGGGTCACCTCCCTGTCAGGGGATCCAACTCATGCTGCAGTGGCTGAGGATAGCTGTGTAGTACTGAGACATTAGCCCCTAGTCCACCAGGGAGCCTGGGTTCCAGCTTCAACCAGTTTCAGAAACAAATAGGAAGGTTAGAAACAGAAACACCAGCCAACAACTAGCCGGGTGAAGAGCTCTTTAAACACTGTCAAGGGGGCTTATTTTGCTTCTGTCCTCTGCAATGAAAAGATTGTTGCAAAACCAAAAATGTGGCTACAGCTGTCTACTGCAATATGTTGCACAGTATATTCCTGTTGAGTGGGGGAGCGTCAGGGGAATTGGAGAAACTTGGTCAAAAGGTAAAATTATAAGATGCATAAGTACTGGCAATGTAATGGGCATGATGATAGTAGTTAACACTGTAAGAGAGCAGATTTGAGAGTTCTACCACAAAGAGAAAAATACCTTTTTTTTTTTTTCCTTTTCTGTATTAGATGATGGATAATGATTGTGGTAGTCATTTTACCACAATATATTTAACAATATAACAGTATATTTAAATCAAACCATGATGTATACCTTGCACTTACATTGAAGTATAGCTGTTATTCCTCAATAAAACTGCTATATTTTTTAAAAAATAAAAAGATGCTACTGACATTGGGGCACATAGGAGAAGTGGCAGATATGAAGTATACTAGGATAGCTGTCTTTTGCTTTTGAATAGTAGTTCTGGAACAAATTCATCTCATGGTAGTACTAATCTTAGAAAATTTATAAAAAGTAAATTAATTTGATTAATAATGCTCAAGGAATGACCTCATCTCTGAGCTTCTGGCAACAGGCAGGCAAGAAAATGATGTTATTTTAAAAATTTATTTCTGACTCATGCTTCATTGGATTAGACATCTTCTGGATAGTATTTTCTTAAAAGAAAATTGCACTAAAAAATCAAGTATGCTATAATATACATTAGAGCTCAACGACTTCTTTTTAGAAAGCATTATTTCTAGGAAATTTATAGATTTCAACAGGAGAAGAGCAAACTTAACTGACCTGTCTGAGTTAATGGTGACAAAATCACTGCTGTACAAACATGAATTTCTTTATAACAGCTCAAATTCATTTTCCAAATGCTTTGTGATACATACTAATTGAATCATCACATTCAAAAGACAGTAGAATACTAATATCATATTTTCTAGAGAATGAGATGCCACTTAAACAACACAATTTTGAACTTATATTAAAAACCGGCAAATATTTTGAACTAAACTGCCTGTCAGTAGAATAATTGCATTTGAATTTCATTTTAAAAAAAAAAAAATATGTGAAATTAGGTAATGTTTACAACTCTAATAGTGGCAGAAGTTCATACCTCTATAAATATGTTATCATACCATGCCTACCACTAAAATACCACTAATCCTTCATCAAGTCCACTGACTCCCTGCCCCTCATCTTGCCCTTCTACTTGCATTTGAATTTCTTAGCAATATATTCCAGGTGGTCAGCCCACAACTCATTCTGCAAAAAAAAAAAAAAAAAAAAAGTGAGAGAAATGAATGATCTTTATTACTTTGGCAGGGAGAAGATTACAAATCAGATCTTTGTAATGCTGAACTGAAATTTCATTTCTGCAGGTCCAAGTTCCAAGAGCTCGACCTTCCCCGGATTTCAACATCAGCTACTCATAATTATTCACTGGTAATTAACATTTACCAGTATCACTGTGTGGAGCGCATTATGAGCTCTCTGTAATCCTAGGCACCTAATTCTGCATCCCTGCACAAGTTATCTATTCTTATGCTTTATTTTCCTCATCTGTGAAGTGGAGATAATGATAGTCCTCCTTGGTTGACTGCTTGCTGAATCCAGGCATTATGCAGTGTGTTTTATAAGTGTTATCTAGATTCACCTTTCCAGTAGCTCTGCCCTAGTTATTATCATCACCCCCACTTTGTGGTTTGGGAAGCTGTGATCCTGTAGTTGGTGGAAGGTGTAGTCAGAATTTGAACCAGGCTGTCTGACCCTAGAGACTGCATATTTAATCACAGAGTTCAAGTGCTTCCTCTTTGGCAAGGTTATTGTAAGAGTTGAGGGTGGTTGTAGCAATGCATAATTTCAGTTAATCAGGGAAGGAAAGCAGTGTATTAATAATACCTATTATGAAGACAGTTCTTTTTTTTTTTTTTTTTGATGGTGGTGGTGGGGGGCATTAAAGCTAGCAGTCCTTAAAATACCTCACCTGCAGGCCCTCCCTGGTGGCGCAGCGGGTTAAAGCACAGCACTGAGAATCTAAAGCCGCTTCCGAATGAGTTTGATTCCCGCCTGTCCTGGAGGTGACCACATGGCGTGGCAGACCTCTCCTGACCCGCCCGCTGCTCCCCTCAGCAGTGTACTTCGTCGATCTGCCTGTTCTGTTCCCCACTCTGTCTCTGGTGAAGCCTTTCATCACCGCCCCTGAGACTCTGGCCTGTACCCCAGTTCTGTATGCACAAATAAATCTTAAAAAAAAAAAAAAAAAAACCTCACCTGCAAAGAATTTAGCTGCCTCTTAATTACAAGACAATGGAGAGAGAAAGAAAGGGAAAAAAAGTTGATTTTGAACCACCAAATTAAAAATCCCTGTAGCATATAATTTACTCCCTGGAGATCCCTTCAAATTGTGTCCAGCATATACTTTAATTTTACAAATAAATTTAAATTATTTTTTCAGTGACCGAAAGTACACTAAAAAGAGGGAAAAATTAACTTAGTAAAGAAGTTGCTTATTAAAAAGATTCTAAATGAAGTGAATTAGAAAAGGACAATAGCTTTTGGTGGGTACATTGAAATAAGACTGTAAATTATTTTAAAAAGGAGTTAAACAATCTGTTTCAAAATGGTTAAACCTCACAAAATTCTATTATTATCACTACCTTCGTCAATGGATTTACACAGCTAACGATTTCCTTATATTGCCAGAGGAGCGCTGTTTCGACAGACACCCTTATCACGGAATCCTACAGGTGTGCTGAACAATGGGTCCCTAGGTGACGTAGTAACAGATCGCAGAAGGGCTGCAGAGTGAGCGCAGCATATCCACAGTGAGGGTACCAGGCCAGGCTCATTTCACCCTTGACACTGCAGCCCTCCGCATCTTCTGGATTTTAAGATGGCCGCCGCATTTCAAGGCTTGCGTGAAGATGCGTGCCCCGCTAATGAAAACACACACGTTCTCCAGGAAATCTTTTTGTATTAGAGATAAAAATCTCTTGTCAATTCATTCTAACAGGTTTTCCCCTTTTGGTTTCATTGTCCGATATTTGGTCACTTGTCAACCAGTCAAATACTGAGTGGAACTGAGACTAGGAAAGTAATGTTCCCAGTCAGGCTGGGGGCTGCTAAACGCAAGAGGCGGTGGTAGGGTTGTGGGTGACTGTTGGATAGATAGTCTGTTAAAAACTAATTGCAAAGAAGCAAGTAAACATTAGTCATTTCTGTTATCTGCAATAGAAGTCAACATTTGAAGACTGAGGTAAATTAAGCCTGTTTCTCCAACCAGTTGATATGAGAAAGAATTGAATTTCCTTGAGGTCCTTAACTCCATGCCAGAACTGTAATTATATATTTTCTTTAAGCTTCAACTGAGTTCATTTGGAAAAATGCTATCCCTTCATCCCCCTACCACCAACCACCATTTATTTATTATTTATTTATTTATTTATTTATTTATCTATCAATCTATGTATTTATTTATTGCTGGATTTTGAATTTTCTCCAAACTGGGATAAATAGAGTATGCTCATTTAGGGCCTTTAACATAGGGTGTCTGTGGGACTGTGCCTGAGTCCTTTTGCATCAGTGTAGGCACAGCCATGAAGTTGGAATAGAATGACTATTTTGGACCTTAACCTGGAATGTTCTACTAAACCTATTTAGGAATGCCTGGTACAATGCAACCTATCTAGGACTGCCTTAAGGACAATGGCTCTATCATGAGTTCTGGGGACACCTAGATGGTCAGCGATATGATAGGTTGGTCTGCAACCAGGGGTGGCCTGGGAAATATGCTCCCACACCCCATTTTATAGAGGAAAACAAAATGCACAGAAACAGTTAATAGGGTGCCATAGCAATCCCAAATCATATGTGGTAGAAATTGGATTATTCTTCAAGTATGTATGAGCTCAGTCCCTGAGCTGTTGGTATTAAGGGATCCCACCCACAGCAACCTGGTATCAAGGATACAAGTTGTATTCACTATGAGAAATAATTATTTTATGGCCAAAAGTGCAAGTTGACTGCCTTCAGGGTAGCCTAGACTGACCTTGAAGCGTTTTAAAACATGCACTGAAAGTGGTGATTTAACTTATAATTTTTTCCTGAAGCACTGCTGATTGCTCCAGTTTAAATCACAGTGGTCTATTTAACTGGTATATTTCTGTAGTGATGAGTCAAGAACCTGATACCTGATATAGTATTTGTGTGTGTGTGTGTGTGTGTTGGGAGGGGTGGGGAATGCAGTAAGTGCTATTTTTAATATTCTGATCAATATTTTACATTTAAAGTGACATTGGCTCATATCATTACGTAAGTTTCACATATCCAGCATTTTTTTTTTAAAGATTTATTGAGGAAGTACACTCCTGAGGGGAGCAGCGGGCGGGTCAGGAGAGGTCTGCCACGCCATGTGGTCACCTCCGGGGCAGGCGGGAATCGAACTCATGCTGAAGTGGCTTTAGCGTCTTAGTGCTGTGCTTTCACCCGCTGAACCACCAGGGAGGGCCCATATCCAGCATTTTTAAACCAACATTTGTATGTTATGATCTTCACCAAAAATTTAGTTTCCATTCATCACCATAAACTTAACCCCTTTTTTGTCAAGTTTCCTCCTACCCCTTCCCTTCTGGTAACCACAGTTTTGTTCTTATAGTCTAAGGCTATGTTTTTTGGTGTTTTTATTTGTTTATTTTGTTTCTTCATTTACCACGTGTAAATGAAATCACAGGCTATTTGTCCTTATCTAGCTGATTTATTTCACCAAGCATAGGTCCATTCATGTTATTGCAAATGACAGGATTTCATCTTTTATAGCTGAGTAATATTCCATTGTGCATATACCACATTTTCTTTATTCATATGTCCATGGCCCTGAAGTTATTTCTACCTCTTGGTTATTGCGAATTAATTTGTGGTGAAAATAGGTGTGTTGAGATCTCTTTGAGTTAGTGTTTTTCTGTTTTTATTTTGTTTTTGGCAGGGGGAGGAGAAGGAGATGGGTAAATAGTATGAGATAACTGGATCATAGGATACTTCAGTTTTTAATTTTTGAGGCATCACCATATCATTTCATTTTTTTTAAAGATTTATTTATTTATTCATACAGAATTGGGGTACAGGCCAAAGATGTGGAGGGTGAGAGGATTCACCAGGGACAGAGTAGAGAACAGAACAGGCAGAGCGACGAAGTACACTGCTGAGGGGAGCAGCGGGCGGGTCAGGAGAGGTCTGCCTCGCCATGTGGATCTCCTCCGGGGCAGGCGGGGATCGAACTCATGTGGAAGTGGCTAAAGCTTCTTAGTGCAGTGCTTTAACCCACTGCTCCACCAGCTAGGGCCATATCATTTCATTTTCATCTTATCAATAGTACATTGTCATTTAGATTACAGCATTTAGATTACAGCAGATTTCTAATTTACTGATATTCTAGATGAGTAAAATATCAAAGCAATCTTTTGGTTTTAATGTTTGAATGTTTAAATCTTTCAAAATAATCAGCAAGATCTCTCCCAATAACCCCCACCCCACCCTCCCACCCCGACCCCCCAGGACAGGTCCCTAGCTCTAAGTTGAACTTAGTAGATCCTTCCTTCTGCCCCTGTTATTTAGAGTGTGGGAATGATCCCTTATCTCCCTTTAGCTAAATTAGATTAGATCAAGAAGGCCCACAGTCTAGGTTATGAAAATCTCTTTATTTATCTAATCCAGCTAAGTAAATTACACCATGTTCTTCCTGGAAAACATGAACTCTGACCCAGCAGAGAAAGAAAGACTGCTGGTTTGGCCAATCAGCAGAGCGTCTCCAGAGGTGGTGTGAGGTGTGGGCCCTTTTGCTGTGGGCCTTCTACACCTGCTTATCCAGTTCCTGTAGCAACTGGGTTGAAAGTGCCAAGGAGGAAGTGACAAGTTTGGGTGTTGGCTTCTGGCTCTTCCCTGTACAGAGCTTAGTCTCTGAGGAGGCTGCTCCCTGCTTCATTCTTCTCTACATATGAAAATATAGCTTTGTGTATGAAAATGGATCAGGGTTCTGAGCTTAGCCACACAAAAATATTTTTTCTAAAGAAAGACATGAAAATTAAGGGAATAAGACTAAACATACAAAATTAAACACTGTGCAAAGTCAGATATTTTCCTCTTAATTCTTGGTACTATTTGCTACTGATTTTAAGTCAGAACTATAGAGCTGCTTTCACACTTCTGGGGGGGGAGGGGGTTGAGACATCAAATCGGGCCCCCAAATAAAAAAAAAATTACTCTTCAGCTGTCAAACTGAGTGTGTGGGGACAGTACATTTGCATAAACTTAGAGCTATGGAATGGTCAGATCTGGAAAGGGTTCCTGCTCACTGTCCCTCAAGGGTGACACTTTGTTTTTGTAGCAACTGGGTTGAAAGTGACATTTTATTTTTGCTACATCCCTGTAGCTGGCACTGCCTCATTACTTCCAGGGGTTACCTGTCAGCTGCACCACTGGTACAAGGCTTCCCTCCTCGTGCTCACAGTGAATGTGGTTTTGACACCTCTTCTTCACTAAACCTTGTGTGGCAGAATTAATAGAAAGCATACACCCCTGTACTCTTTAAAAGGTCTTTCAAAATGGAAAATGGTTGTGGCTTTGGAGGCTCTGGTGAAGAAAGAGAGCTAGAAGCAAGAAGACAGGCATTTTCTGAAGGAAAATGAACTCTCAAGAGGCTTGTTATCAATGAGCAGATTTGCAATATTAGCAAATCACAGAATGTGAGCTCTGTAGGGGGTGGGGGTGAGGGACCTGCAGGGTCAAATCAGGGCTGCGCCATGAATGTGTTCAATTGGAAGCAATGAAGCAGGGCTCGCAGAGCCTGGTTGTGAATGGGAAGGAGACCACGGGTCCAGAGAGACTGACTGGCGGGTAGGCAATGGCGCCCAGGCCCTTGTCCAGGCTGACTCCAAAGACTGCCTTCCCACCGGGTGTGTGCGCCTCACAACTCAGAGAGCTGCTATTTTGCAAAGGAACATGTATATTTTCTTTGTTTGTGATGTCGAGTACCAACTGTCTGCCTTTGACTTTCTTGCTCCAAGTGCCTTAATTTAGTTGATGTTTGGTCCTCCAACTTGCAAAGTTTAGCTAAGTTGCTGAAGTGTGAGGCCTAGAGAATAAGGGCCTTCCAGCTGTCCTGTGACATGGATTCCTTCCTCGTCAAAGTACTGTTAGCTTATCATCATGACACCTTGGCCTTTCCTCCTGTGAGAAGTGGAAAACTTACACAAAAATGGCCTCGGTTTCCTCATCAGAGACCAACTATTCTGTTGTTTGGCCCGTTGTTGTCCCCACCTCTCCTTACCATCCCAGACACTCTCTCACCTCCCCTCACATGTATGCCTCTCCTTTGATCAACCCTCTAAATAGCTTTCATTTCAGTCTGGGAGGAAAGTGAAAGTCCATCAGTCTCCTCTTTGTTGCCTCTCTGCCCACACACTCCGCCATGCTGGAACACACACAGCTGCCACAGACGGCACTAACTCTTTGCTAATCCTTCGCCTCCTTCAAGCCCTGGCTTCATTCAGCCTTCAAAATAAGAATGATCTTGGAAATTTCACTGAGCACTGTCATCTGCCTCTCAAACTGCTTTCTTCCAGCACCCCTGTTTTCCTTATCTTGCCCTTTTTCTTTTCCCAAGAACATATATTACTTTCTAACCTACTGTACAATTTATTTCTTTAAAAGCCTTGTCATTTTGCTGTCTGTCTCCGCTAGAATGTAAACTTCAAAAGAACAAGGAATCTTTGCCAATTTTGCTCACATTCCATATACTAGAATCATGTCTGGCATATTCTAAGTGTCAGCCCATGTTTGTTGAAGGAATCCATGCTTGAATTAACGCCTGGGCCTGTGTTAAGAAAATTAAATGAGCTACCTGTAAGTTCTTGAAGACTGATGCCTTTGGGGGACATATCTCAGTGCAGGTTTTGAGCTGTATGCTGAATAAACTCTGTGAACATATCTGGAAATGTGATAGGGCATACACACAGATTTTGAGATTTTAAGGCAATTGTATTCATTCTACAAATAAATATTGCGACAGCTCTCTGCTGCCTGTGACGCGATAAGCCCCTCTTCTTTCCCCTTTTTCCTAATAAACCTGTCCCTTTTACCTGCCAGAACCTATGTAGGCATCTCTTTTTTTCTAATAAACCATTAAAATGAACAATCCAAAACCAGGTAGACATTGAGTGAATATACAGTAACTGCCCTCATAGGCAGCAGGCACTGTCAAACTTGGGATCAAAGACAAATAACAAATATTTCAGGTACTGGGCTCAGTAGTTCCAGATCCTTTTTTGTTTTTGTTTTTAAAGTGAATCAGAAATCTCATTTTTTACATGAAACCTTCCAATTTTTAAATGTTAATACTAACAACTCTTTTTTTTAAACTTTGCTATAACAACCAAACTAAACATTTGTGCTATCCAACCATTGCCACTGGGATTATAGCTCATAGTAGCTGTTAACTTGAGGGATTTGATGGTAGTCATTCTGAAGAAGCCTGAAGCTTCTAGATGAGTAAGTCCATCTCACAGGCTGGGTAGCATTGAAGTGCACTATGCGGGTGGGGCAGGAGGAGGGCATGTGTCCAGCACCTTCCTGTACAGAGCAATATGTGTAGGGGGAACTAGCAGAGTGCTGAGAGCATGATCAAGGAGATATATTTCCTTATCAGGACAGTCAATGGACTCTTCTGGGCTACAGTGAACCATCCTTTCTAAGTTAAATGTATTGCATTTGTTAGGAAAACAGGTTCAGTTGCTTCAACAAAGACAAAATATCAGAGAAGATAAAAATTTATCTCTGTCATAATAGTCTGAGTGTAACTGAAGTTGGTTTGGAATGTTGGGTTCAGAGAGTGGGGTTCAATCTGGGAAGTTTCACCATAGCTCCCCTTTCAGCTGCATCAGTGAGTTTCCCAGGCAAATTTCTCCATGACACAAAGGCAGGCTTATTATTAATGGAAGGAAAAAGTGTAGAGCATTTGCGCAGACATAAGCAGGCAGAAAGCACTCCCCCTGAAAGGTGCAGATCTGCTAAGAGAAGCCTGCAATGCCCTGCAAAGGGAGGTCAGTAGAGGGAAGCACTGGCCTGGTCAGAGGTCTCCCTCTGCTGCCCAGCAAGGGGAGAGCGGGGAGAGTGTCTGCAGTGAGGATCACCTGCCCAGTCACAGGTGGGTAGAGGAACTGCTGCCCCTGGCCAGCTCAGAGGTTCACTGGATTGTCCTCTTCTCTTAGGGAGGGGCTCATTGTTTGTGGAGTTATCTTTTGCTAATTTTGAAGAGCTATGCAAAATTTGAAAAGGACTAGAGATTCTCTAATGGTCCTCCTCAATCTCCATATCCTCTTTCCTTGATCTGCACTGTAGGGGTGGGGGGAGGTTCCCCCCCACCTTCCCAGCAGCAATCTGGCATTTGCTCTAGAAGTTGGCACCTAAGAATTTTTTTCATTTCATTTCTACAGCTGATTTAATGACTATGCTAATCACTTCTATCCCACCTTCACCTTCCAGCTTTCTGGTCCCATGGTGCCTCCTTTCCAGCTTTTCTACTTTTACCCTCCAACATAAGCAAACTCGCATACCCCATTTCTCTTCATGCTTTGCTAGTCCCAGGATGGCTCCCCTGCCCATCAGCATTCCAGCTGGCAGAAGGTGAAGAGGTGGGTGTAAAGATCATGTTCCTTCCCATTCAAAGGGCAGGACACAGGCTTTGATAACAGTCTCCCTGTTCACACCCCACGGCCAGAACTTGGTGACAGGGATACATCTAACCCCCTGGGAAGCCTAGAAAAATGTCAGTTTTCCCTTGATGGCCATGTATTAACCAGAATTTTCTTCAGTATTAGAATAAATTCTAATGCTCCTCCATGTTCATGGCAACTTTCAGCCTAAGTGCCCATCAACAGGCCAGTGGGTAAAGGAGATGCGCCAGATTAAACACAATGGAATACTAAGCTATAAAAAAGGTGAAGTTCTGACATTGGTAACCACATGGTTAGACCTAAGGCATATATGCTTAGTGAAATAAGTCAGATGAAGAAAGACAAACACTGTGTGATATTACTCATGTGGTAGATAGAGAAACCAAACAAACAAATGAACTAAATAAAACAAAACCTTCTAGATGATAAGAACAAAATGGTGGTTACCAGAAGGGTAAAAAGCAGGAGGGTGGTAAGTCAAGTTTAAGGGGTCAGTTGTATATGAAGAACAGAATTGAACTTTTGGAGCTGAACTTAATATATATGGATGTTAATTTATAGTGCTGCATACCTAAACCTGTATATTATAATGTATTATTAGCTCCATTTAAAAAGCCCTCCCTGGTGGCGCAGCAGATTAAAGCACAGCACTGAGAAGCTAAAGCCACTTCAGCCTGAGTTTCATCCCCGCCCCTGCTCAGGTGACCCACAGGGCCCGGCAGACCTCTCCTGACCCGCCCGCTGCTCCCCTCAGCAATGTACCTCGTCAGTCGGCCTGTTCTGCTCTCCACTTTTTCTCTGGTGAAGCCTCTCACCACCCTGCACCTCTGGCCTGTACCGCAGTTCTGTATGCATAAGTAAATAAATCTTTAAAAAAAAAAAAAAAAAAAGAATGGGTATTTTAGAATATATAGCATCCTGCTTATTTGCTCTGTGGCCTGAAGTTCTGAGTGAAGTAAGGCACCTCTTTCTGTATTTCAGGAAGCTCCTAGGAGCACAAATGGAAGGTGATAATTGATAGTTATTTTTCCCTCCTGTAAATTCTTACAAACTCTGATAATTCTGGTTAGATTGAAGTAGCATGTTGAGTTTTTGTTTTGTTTGTTTACATAGTTGATCTTTGTTCTTTGTTCTTTGAACCCCTTTGCACTCTTAAAGATCACTAAGGACATTAAAAAGCTTTTGTGTGTGAGCTATATGTTTATATTTACTACATTAAAATTTAAAACAGACATTTATAAGAATATGCAAGTAAGCATTCCATTAATGTGTACCCTCTGGAAATCTCCTCTATGCAACATGTGAGATTGATGGCTAAAAGGCTAACAAAGCCTTAGTAATATTATGAAACTAAGATTTGCCATGCAGACCCATTGTATGGATCTTGAGGATCCCATATTATGCCTTGACAGCTATTGAGCTGGAGAACAGAACCTGTTTATGTTGACTTTGGCAGTTGTTTCTTTTCAACTCTAAGTGCTATTACTGAGATTAACAGATAAAGGAATTAAAACTGGACTACTGCCACTGAGTAGTGTATGGGCCAAAAGAATAAGTTACCTACTGATATATAAACTTCTGTCATCATCTTAGATTTGAAAGAAGTTGATTTCTATTTCTGAATTATAAATAAAGTTCTGTTTAGAAGTAGATAGTTGGGCCTTCCCTGGTGGCACAGTAGGTTAAAGCACAGCACTGCAAATGAGCAGCAGCCCCCTCAGTGCAAGTTCGATCCCCAGCCCTGGAGGTTCAATCCACATGGCCTGGCAGAACTCTCCTGTTTTGCCCGCTGCTCCCCTCAGCAGTGTACTTTGTCAGTCTGCCTGTTCTGCTCCCCACTCTGTCTCTGGTGAATCCCCTCACTCCCCCACTCACAACTCTGGCCTACACCCCAGTTCTTGTATTATAAATAAATAAACCTTTAAAAAAATAGAAGATAGTGATGGGCTTTCATCTGCAGCAATTTTATACAATCTGGTGTTTGAATTAATTGGACTATACATTTTGAAGCTCCTGCTCACATGTGTCATCCTTTTGGGCATGTTTACCATTGCTTTTGGCCATCCGGGCCTGAATCCACCTTTTCTCAGCACCCAGCACAACCTCCCATGGAGGTGTAAAGTGCTAAATTTTTGAGTATTCAACCACGTTGCAGCAGGTGATGGGCACACTGTGCAGGCTGCCAGTTAGACATCTCCACTGAATTTCCAGGGCAGCAGCTGGTGGTGGTGGTGCAAGCTGTGGCCTCGCCTGTCAGGCCTGTGCAGCTGTGATTTGAGGTGATGCTACTGGTTCTGTAACCACCAGACCTCATTTTCCTGACCTTTCTGCAGCTGAAATCTTGATGGGCACAGTCTCAAAGGCAGTCTCAAAGTTTTGTTTGAAAACCCCATAGGCCAGAGTCACCCGGGCAACATCCTTAACGGTCATTGCCAGTTAGTGGGCTTCAAATGGATGGGTTCAGAATCCTTTGTGGCTGAGTGCCTGGAGTCTGCTTTTGAAATAATTCATATGATTTTTTGGTACAGTAAACATTAAGAACTGCTGTTCTTATGTTTCCAATTTTTAAAATCATTTGTTTTTCTTTTTTTTTTTAAGATTTATTTATTTATGCATACAGAACTGCGGTACAGGCTAGAGGTGTAGGGGCAGTGAGAGGATTCACCAGAGACAGAGTGGGGAGCAGAACAGGCGGATTGACGAGTACACTGCTGAGGCGAGCAGCGGGGCGGGTCAGGAGAGGTCTGCCGCACCATGTGGATCACCTTCAGGGTGGGGATTGAACTCACACTGAAATGACTGTGGCTAGCTTGCAGTGCTGTGTCCCAACCTATTGCACCACCAGGGAGGGCCCTAAAATAATTTGTTCTCTGTTTAAGGATCTGAGCAAATTCTAAAATAAATAATTTTAGATTTATGACACCCTTGTCAGTGACTTGCTAGTGTTTCCTTATCTCCATTTTTTCCTATTTTGCCTGAAATTTTCCATAAGCTTTTTTGTTTTATTTATTTTTTATCTTCTTTTTCTTCTTAATTTCTCCTCACTGAGAAGTGGATATTCCTGAAATGGGGCTGCCAATATTCAGTATACCAGAATTAGTTTGGGTTTTAAACTATAACTGTGGCTTTCTCCAGGTCATTTTCTTTGGCGTTTCTACAATCTGCAAGTTTAGGTCTTAATGTTTAATCCAGGGATCAGTTGGAGGATGAAAGGAAAGCCTAGACATGACATGTGACTTTTCAAGAAGGGTTTTTCACCCATAAATTTGGGCCAGAAAATAGCATGGAAGGGGTGAATGATCTCTTTCTGATATTTCCAGAGTCACAGGATCTTAGAACTTGAAAGAATAAGCTTAACTTCTTCATTTCATAAATGAGCAATAAAGGAGATGATGTCCAGTGTTATATAAGTGATTAGTGGAATATGGAGGCCAGTGTAAATGTAGAAGAAGTGGAAATGGGGATACGGAGCTTGACTTATATTGGCATGTAAAGGAAGGAGGTCATTCATTGAATGGCTATTTGAACTTGAGCACATAATCTTAATGTCTCTAGTTCTCAGTATCCTCCAGTATAAAACAAAAATTCTACTAAAAGCTAACATTTATATAATATTGACTACTGCTAGGAACTTTTCTGAGCACTTTGTTTACTAACTCATTTAATCCACCCCACAACTATATGACATGGGTACTGTTATTTCTCTTCACTACTCAGAAAGATATTGTCACTTACATGCAGTGATAGAGCTAGTGCATTCGTTTTTTATCACTGCTTTACAAATGACCATGTCTCATGGCTTAAGACAACATGCATTTATGATTTCAAAGTTCAGTGGCTCATGGACACAGAATACCTTTGTTCAGGGTCTTACAAAGCAGCAGTGATGTGTTGCCAAAAGTATCATCTCAGACTTGAAGGACTCTTCCAACCTCATGTGACTATGGGCAGAATTCATTTTTCTCCCATTATGGAACTATGGTCTCTAAGTCTTCTAAGCTAGCAGGAGAGTGTCCGCTTTGAAGATCTCAACTGATTAATTAAGCTCACCCAGAATAACCTCCCTCTTTATTAATTTATATCAACTAGTCAGAAGCCTTAATACATCTATAAAATCTACTCATCCTTACCACATGATGTAACACATGGGAATAATATCTATGTTCTCGGCTACATTCTACTGATTAGAAGCCAATCAACCTCTAAAAGGAGGAGGTGACAGATCCATGGATACCAAGGGGAAGAACCATCTTAGAATTTTGCCTTCCACAGATAATAAGTTTTACTTTAAGCCCAGACTGACTCCAGGGCTAAGGGTCTGTGACCCCAGGGCCAAACTTCTTTGTTTTTTCTTTCAGGTTTTTTCAAAACCTGACGTAAAGTTCTAAGTAAGATAACACCTAGCAGACACATATTGGGCTTCGAAAACTATTCCCTTCATATCTTCATATTTAAAGGTCTTTTAAAGAAACTATATCCACCTGCAGCCTTTGTGCTCATGAAGAGATTTCCAGCAGCTTGCTTTAAAACCTCAGATTATATAACTTACTTCAACTCATAGTTTTCTGAGGCAGAAAGAACCCTAGGGATTGGGATTTGAGAATTGAGTTCTCAAAATAATCTTAATTTTGCTTTTTGTCTTTAAAACAGATGAAGTGATTGAGGAAAAAGGCAGAACACCATGGACCAGCCATTTACTGTCAACTCTCTGGTAGGTAACACCAGCTGATCTTTTTTACATATGGCCGTTAGTTAAAACGCAAAAATGAAGAACAGAAACAGGCCAAATAATGAAATGAGTCACAGTTGCTTCAAGAAGCTTAGTTCTTGCAGTTTTTCAACCATCTGTGTGGTGTTTTCCTTGAAGGAAGTGACTAATGAAGTCATCTTCACTGGAATTAAAAATAATTTTTCCACAAAAGTGTGAATTTTTAATGTATCTAGCCAGATTCCAAGCATATAGTCCCTTAGTAGAGCACCAGAGAGGATTTCAAACTTTGCAGCAGGTACTTGTACTTCCGCCTCTTTGTGCCTCAGCGTCTTTACAGCCACAAATGCCTTAATGACCAAAAAAAAGCATTTTATGTTTCCTAGCTAGGTGTGTTTTAGGGGATTCTTGTATAACATGTTATTTACTTGATACTTGTTTTTTTCACTTTTTCTTCTTCATGGTCCAGTAAGATGCACTTTTTCTAGCTACATCTTAGAAGGAACAACATGCCACAGGGGAAATAAGAGCTACCTTGGAATCCCATGGGCTTATTCTGTGCCCCACATCAGTCTCTTGAGAGTGAACATAGGCATATGATTTTCTCATTTGTGCCTTATAACAATTGGAAGCAATATTTATAATATTCCCAGATATCTAAGGTTCCTGGACCTAATTTCAATGAAGGTGTGTGTACATGCATGCATGCCTGTAGACTTCTTCACACCACACACAACTAGAAGGGTATCTGAGAAGTCAGTTCAGCTCAATTCAGACACTGTCTACACAGAAATGGCATTAGATTCTGTAGGCAAAGGGCTCACTTTTCTCTTCGAGACTGCTCTTCCTTCAAAAGCTGGTAACTAACCCCTCATCAACTGACTACAGACTGGAGGGCCCCCCAAACTCCTGCTCAGATTTCAGGTACCCTTCATGAGCTCAGATTATCACCTGCGTTTCTGACTAACTGGCTATAGGTCACAGAGTCCCAGCACAACCTCCTCAGATTCAATTAATTTACTAGAGCAGGTCACAGAATTAAGGGAAGTAGTGACTCACTGGATCACTGGTTTATTTTAAAGAAAATAACTTGGGAACAGCCATTTGGAGGAAATGTAAAAGAAAGAATACCTTTCTCTCCAAATCTTCTCTGAGTATCAGCCCTGGACTTCTTAGAAGACCCTTCCTCTTGGATCTTTATAAAGGCTTCATTAAAAAATGTGATTAATGGGCCCTCCCTGGTGCCGCAGCGGGTTAAAGCACAGCACTGAGAAGCTAAAGCCACTTCCACATGAGTTCGATTCCCGCCTGCCCCCGAGGAGACCACATGGCGTGGCAGACCTCTCCTGACCCGCCCGCTGCTCCCCTCAGCAGTGTACCTCGTTGATCTGCCTGTTCTGCTCCCCACTCTGTCTCTGGTGAAGCCTCTCACCGCCCCTGAGCCTCTGGCCTGACCCCAGTTCTGTATGCACAAATAAATAAATATTAAAAAAAAAGATGTGATTAATGAACTTATCAACCATTAGCTATTGATTCAAAGACCACTACCTCTCAGCAGCTTGGGAATGGGACTGGAAATTCCAACTAATCATGTGGTTGGTTCTCTAAGCAATTAACCCCCATCTTTAGTTGCCTTCTCACTAATGCAACAAGAAATACTGTTATCATTCTCAGCAATCAGAAAATTCTGGAACTTTTGGGTGCTGTGAGCCAGGAACTGTGGGTGAAAGTCATCCGAACGATGCCACAAATGTATTTCTCATAAATCACCATAATGTGCTAGGCTCACATGCTGACTTGAGAGGAAATAGACTTCATTGCCATGGCTGTCCCAGGTGACTCTCTTTCATCCATTCACTGCAACCCTGTGAACTGTCCTGAGAGAGCAGTATGCTGAATACCCTGTACACACAAAGCCTTGCACTGAAGCTTGAAGAAAAAGAGGGTCTGCTTCTTGTTCTGAAATAGGTTAGGACTCACACGTCTCTCTCAACCAGAAAAGTCCCTCACAGATGCTTAGTTGCTTTCAGGGTGTATCTGAGTAGACTTACAGCAACTTGCTCACTTTCTAACCCTGTGTTGTCAGCTCAAGCCTGCCCCATTTCCATCTCTGCGGAGTAAAGATTAATCCTTATGGAGTACTTACGTGTTTTTTAGAACATTACATAGGAGTTGAAATTTTAGTAGGTTTACAGTGTAAAATAAACATGAAGGCTTTTGCATATGGAAGGTTGTGTTTTTCTCCAAGTCTCTCATCTGCAAATGTAACACTATGGATTGATGAAGACTTAAAGTTGTTTCCTAGTTTATGAATGAAATCAGTTTTAAATCTGGGTAAGCTGGGACCTCGGTAAAGGAAAACCAAACTTTATTTTAATCTTCAGGTTAAAAATAGTCTAGTTATAATCATGTTGCCCCCTTTTCTCACTTTCTCCTTTATTTGATACATTTATTGAGTATCATCTGACTTGGAGAGATTAATAGGAAGTGATTCTGTTTCCTCAAAAGGAGTCCACATGCAAGTGAAGCCACTGGTATGCAAATAATTACAATGCAATGTGGAGTTCATAGCAATAAAATACAGACAGATTTATTTTATACATAGAAGAGACTGGCAATTTTGACGTTGCCTTAACTGGCATGATTTTTTCCGGTTATTTTCTGGGATCATCGAAACATTGTCTGAAATGAGCAAGTCAAAGTTTAGAAGAGTAGTAAAACACAGGTGGGGGAGAAGGAAGCAGGCTCTCATCTAAGATAAAGTCACTCAGGAATGGCCTGCACATGGATGCTGTCACCTCTCTGGTCTCAGAATGCTGAGCCAAGTGAAAATAGATTCAAGGTGTCAGGTAAGGATTAAAATGAAGTGCGCTCGTCCTGATTATCACTTGGACTTGGAGAATGTGGGAGTCAGTATATCTTATCTCTCCTGCTCTAAATTGAATTGGCTTAAACATCCACTAACAGAGACATGGCTAGGGATCTTAGGGCAGGGCCGGCCAGGTCATGGGAGTTTTTGTGGGGTAAAAGAAAGCAAAAGAGCAATGTCCACATTGCTCTAGGCCAGGTCGAAAGAGTAATAGAAGGTGAACAAGGCATGACCTACTTCTGATTTAGTGGGACCTTGAGCTTCAAGTTTCTGACTCTCTGGTTCTATATTAAAATTTTAGAAACAAGAATCATCCCAGGTCCCAAGGGCTCTATCTGCTATAAAATTAATACCAAAGTAGAGCAGCTGGCCTTGAAAAAACTGCATATTACTACACCCACCCCTGAAGGTTGGCTCATTAATTCATGGCCAGAATAAATTGATTTCATTTTTAGCTCTCTACCAACCTTAATCAAATGCTCTGTCCACACAGTAGTCAGACTTGCTACTTATCCTAGAATGAAGAAGGTGACTGGAGAAGCTAAATTTGCTCTGGGCTGACTCCTTTTTTGGACCATTATAGAAGGATACAGTGGCCTAAAGCAGTGCTTCTCAAGTTGTACCTGTCTTAAGTGCCTGGAGAATCACCTAACCATATCAGTTCTCCTAACTCAGGTTAGGTATTTGCTTTTATTTTTTTCTGTTTTTTTTCTTTTTTGGGCATTTTCACATTCATAACATGAACATACCTTTGAGATGCAAAGGTTTTCAATTATTTTGTTATTTATTGTCTCACATCATGGTTTGTTTTTGGACAATATTCAAATCCATCCCCAAACCAAAAGCCCAGGCTTCATAAGCAAGTTCTACCAAACGTTCAAAGATGAACTAATGCCTTTCCTCCAAACACTCAAAAAATTGTGAAAGGAGAATTACTACAATTTCACAAAACAATCTCACAACACCAAAGCCAAACAAAGACAACCCAAACAGAAAACCATAAGCCAATTTCTCTAAATCTTCAATAAAATCTTACCAAACTGAACCCAACAATGCAGCAAAAGGATTATATGTCATGACCAAATGGGATTTATCCCAGAGACAAGAGGATGATTCAACATTCAGAAATCCATTAATGTAATTCATCACATCAACAAAAAGAAAAAGGCTATGTGATGATATCAGTAGACACCAAGAAAGCACTTGATAAAGTCCAACATTCATTTATGATGAAGGCCCTCGAATAACATGGGCTAAAGGAGTGTATCTTTGGGGTGGCGGGGCATGGAAGAGACATGTAGTGTCAAGAAACGCAGAGATATTTGGAAGAGACACTTGGGGAGGCTGACGATGACAGCCTCCTAGAATTATAATTTGATTTACTCCTTTCCTTTCAGACTTGTCTGGCCCCTTGTGCCCATTTCCAATGGGTCCCCACCAGAGGGTGCCTCAGATTGTGGCAAGCTTTTGGGATTCAGTAGGCCCACTTTGGGCCAGCCCTGTTTAGCTGGGCATTTACCCAGGAGCAGATAGGTAACTTCGAATGTTTCACTGGAAAACTATATCCATTCTCTTCTTCCCTCTCTATGTACAGTCATTGTATTAATCATCTTTCACACCAAGGATATGCTTTGCTTTCATGTGGTGAATGGAAGAATCCTTTTGGAGTATCCAAGTTTGAGTGCCCCAGGGTGCCCCTTTGTCTGCCGACTAACAGATATACTCAGGAATAGAGTTGAATCCTTACAGTAACTTTAAATCAAAGCTGCGTCAGAGACCCTTCAGAGGAGGATGGCGGGAGTCCTGCCTTTGTAGCCATCCATCTCTTTGCCTGATTCCCTTGACCCAGGGTGGAAACGGGAGCATATAAAGTTACTTAAAATGAGTTAAAACATTTGTATACTCAGACACTGCCACATAATTGTAGCTGAAACTTAAAAGAGCTCTACCCTAGTAAAAATAAATGTTTACCTTGGAGATGTAGGTTTGGATACATAGATCATATATTTAAGCAAAAATATTTCACTTTAAGTTACCAGTAAATTATGCAATGATTTCTGTAGGTATTCATGCTGAATATAGTACAGAATATGCATCTATAATATCAACCATATTCAGAAACTCAAATTTTTCTCTGCAGAAAAAGTTAGCTGCTATGCCTGACCACACGGATGTCTCCCTCAGTCCAGAAGAGCGAGTCCGTGCTCTGAGCAAGCTGGGTTGTAATATTAGCATCAATGAAGATATCACACCACGCCGCTATTTTCGATCTGGAGTAGAAATGGAGAGGATGGCATGTGTGTATTTAGAAGAAGGAAACTTGGAAAATGCCTTTGTTCTTTACAATAAATTTATAACGTAAGTCTTGTTTTGGAGACCTCTGAAATGAGAATACTGGAAAAATATTTACACAGTATGCTGAGACAATTTGAAGGAGAAAAGTGTTTCATATTCAGAACAATTTTACAATTTCCAGAAGCATGAATTTTTTTTTTCTTTTAAAGATTTATTTATTTATTCATACAGAACCGGAGTACCAGCCAGAGTTGCAAGGGTGGTGAAAGACTTTACAGAGACAGAGCAGGGTGCAAAACAGGCAGATCTATGAAGTACACTGCTGAGGGGAGCACTTGGCAGGCCAGGAGAGGTCTGCCACGCCATGTGGATCACCTCTGGGGCCAGGGATCGAACTCGCACTGAGGTGTCTGTGGTTACCTTGCAGTGCTGGTTCTACCCCATTGTGCCACCAGAGAGGGCCCTGAAATGTTTTTAAATTACCAAGCAATGTACTTAAAGGCACCCCCACAACCCCTTTGAGTTTTAGGGATGGGAAGAAGATCAGTAGTAGGGTGGAGAGCAGGCTATTGGACCCCCACTCAGCAGGCTTACACCATAAACTACAGGTCTCTTTCTTTAACACTCCAACAGATAAAGCATCTCATTTATGCTACCTCCCTGTACAGAAATGTCAGTTTTATCAGGGCAGGAGTCACATTGCAGCTCCAACTGATAATATCTGGTACATCCATTAGCATTTTCAAAATTCAATTTGAAAAACTGAGTGGCCCCTTCCTGGTGGCACAGCTGATTAAAGCACAGCATTAAGAAGCTAAAGCCACTTCCTCATGAGTTTGATCCCCGCCCACCCGAGAGGTGACCACATGGCGCTGCAGACCTCTCCTGGCCCGCCCGCTGCTCCCCTCAGCAGTGTACTTCGTCCATCTGCCTGTTCTGCTCCCCATTCTGTCTCTGGTGAAACCTCTCGCCGCCCCTGAACCTCTGGCCTGTACCCCAGTTCTGTATGCACAAATAAATACATCTTTAAAAAAAAAGAAAAACTGTGAGTGGAGGATAAATTGACAATAAGGAAGGAACCTGATTCAGAGATGGAATAGTGCCATCAGTTTCACAGTATAGTTAGTGGTTCTTTTAAAAGGAAACTTACTTAGCAGTATATTAGTGTGGTGTGTATAAGAACTTCCAAAATGTTGAGTGGAGGTGGCATCTCAAAACAGCCACATGAAGATGTATTTTGCGTGGCTAACTATTTGTTAACAAGATACCCTAGTTTAAGCAGTAGCGGAAACGGGACTTGGAATTTCCACACCAGTTTCCTAGCTTAATGGTTAGGGCTTTCTCCTGTTTCCAATAATTATTTACTTAGAAGCCAGTCCCTTATTCTGGTTTTAATTGGAAGTCATTTTCTTTTCATTGAAAATAGTTTCATTAGTTCAATTGGGGATTTCACTGGAGAACATTTGAGAAGTTGAAAAGATAGACTGTTTAAAAAACTGTATTCCATGTCTACCACAAGTGAAATTAACAGCGATTTACAGTGCCATACAAATTGGGCTCTGCATTTTATTCAAGACAATTAACTTCTTGCAATTTAGGCAATTAAGTTAAGCTACAAGAACCTGGCAAGCACGAGAGCCATGTGGTCTCTTTAGAGAGCTTGTTGAACTTAACCCTCTTAATCTCAGTGCTTAGTTTGATTAGTTTGCTGGGCCTTACCACTCAGCAAAGCCAGACTCATGCCAGCCTTTAACAGGCAGGAAAGAATACTGGTTAAATAAAAAATGATAAAACATGTCATTTTTGAAAAGTGTCTCATTCTCACTTTAGAAATCATCATGGAACTTTTATTTTTCTAGTCAGACAGTGCTGAAAACATGTTTTTTTCTTTCTGCAGCTTATTTGTAGAAAAGCTCCCCAGCCATCGAGACTATCAGCAATGTGAGGTACCAGAAAAGCAGGATATTATGAAGGTATTGGGGGGGGTGATATTCCCCTGAGGAACCAAGTACTTTTGTTTTTTGTATTATACTAGCCTAATAGGTTAATAAAGTATTTAGTGTGTGGACTGAAATGGGCACAAGAAAAGGGACATGGCTGAAATGTTTTATTAATCATCTATCAGCTGCATCTTATATCTTCAAATGTCTTTACCTGAAATTATCTCTTTAAATTACATTTTAAAATGTTTTTGATGTAACTGTCTTAAATAGTCTGGGTTGATCTTATATGAAGGAAGATGGATCAATGTGTACAGAACCCAATACAGCATGAAATTTTAAATAACTCTTGAAAAAAATTTTACCTGAGAAAAGGCTCTTCCATCACTATATCAGGCCAGAGCAGAACTGTTTGCAGAACTCAGATTTTGTCAAGTGGCCATCCTACTTCCTTAATTACTATACACCTACCATTGTGCCTTTATATAGCATTTCCACATAATTTTCTTATTCATTGAACCTCAGAGAATGCTGTATGAAGTCCAAAGGTATGAGGCTGCCAAGTAAATCTTCTTTTTGAATTATTCTTTTTTCAACTTGTAGAAGAAAATTCTTTAAAAATATATACATTTTCTTGTTTATGCTTGTTGAGTAAGTGGGTGTATGGGTGAATATATGTGTGGGTGGGTGGAGGGAGGGAGGGGTGGACAGATGATAATGGATTAAAAGATTGAATGTTTAGTGGTACAGTCTATCTAGAGTGAGAAGACTTGAATCCTGGTCCTAAATGGACCATTAGCTAGCAGGTTCTCCCTAGGCCTAAAAAAGGTGTAGATTGGTACTTACATTTCCACCCACAATAGCAGATTTCCTAGAGTTTCCTACTAATAGAATTCCTGGGGAAGCTGTTTGAGATTCAGTTTCCCCCATTCTTTCACTAAGCATATTGATTCAAAGTATCTGGGATTTGGCCTGGGAATCTATATTTTTTATAGCTGTCCTTTATACTTTGTCCAGTCTAGGAATCTGTACATGCCATGCTCTCTGATCTGCCTTCAGATTGTGATGACCCATTTCTTATGTACTGTGGAACGTGCAGTTAGTAACTCATTACCGAAAAATGGGGCACGTGCCTAAACAAAATGCTTCTCTTACCAGTGAAGTCAATAAAGGTCACAAAAAGGTGGTTCTTTGCTCTCCCTACTAAGGAATTATATCTTGGAGCCCTAGAAAAGTGAGTTTTATTTTTCCACCATCACCTTTCATTACTCATGTCTTAACTTCTAACATACAAACCAGCTGTTTTTCTTTCTCAGCTGATGATTTGAAAGACTTTACTGAAAACCCCACTAACCAGTATGTAAATATATTTTTTTTAAAAGAAACTGAAGGAGATTGCATTCCCAAGAACAGATGAACTGAAAAAGGACCTTTTAAAGAAATATGACATAGAATACCAAGAATATTTGCAAAGCAAAGTAAGTTCAACTGGTATATTTATTTCATGACTATTTTCTATGCAAATATTGTTTGATTTCATTTTCATATGATGAGCTTTTCAAATGTCAGATGCATTGAAATTAAAAATTAAAGATCTGGCCATAAAAAAAAAATAAAAAGTTCATGTTGCTATCCAGGTGAAGCATTTGCAACAAAGGTGTGGTATTTTTATTTCCCTACAGCATCTAATAAAGTGATAGCTTAGAAAGTTCCTGCAGTTATTTAGATAGAGAATATCTATCTCTATCACTTGTCAGTGTAACCTTGAGTCCTTGGGCAGTCCTTTGCCAATGAACAAAAGCAATAGGAAGCACGGAGAGCAGTAGATGGTTTCTGATGTACCTAAGTATGTCCGCCTTGAAAATGTAAATTAGATTCTTAAGTATTTCAAGTTAATATTACATTAAGGTGGAAGAATAGCTAATCAGATGAGACAAATGTATCACCAAAGGGTGAGAGTTTCTGGACTGTTATTAAAAGAAGAGTGAAATAATTATAATGTCTCAGAGATAAAAATTGATCAGTCAGTCTATAGGATTCTTAAGTTCAAAACATGAATTCTTAATGTTGATGACAATGTGATAAAGATTGTTTTTCTTTATCTTCGGTTATATGCGTGTATGTTTATTTGCTCTATAAGTTTTCACCTTTACTGACTTGTTTAAGTTCAGTCTCACTAACTCTAAACATGGTTAGAAAACTCTGTTTTCCATTTACATAAGCTACAAGTCAGACTTGCTTTAGCTAAGTGGTAAAAAAGATATTGAAATATCAGAAGTTTTACCTAAAGTGTAAATATTGATTATTTGATTTGAACTCTGAAAGACAGAAATGACCTTGTCTGGGGGGCTCAGACAAAGAATAGCTAGGGAGGGCCTCCCTGATGGGGTTAAATCTCAGCATTATTGCTGCGGCCTCAGTCCTACCTCAGCCAAGGAGGTGACCACATGGCGCAGCAGACCTCTCCTGTCTCTCCTTCTGCTCCCCTCAGCAGTGTATTTCTGTCATCTGCCTGTTCCGCTCCCCACTCTCTGGTTAATCCTCTTACTGCCCCTACCCCCGTCTCCCCACCCCTGTGGTCTGCACCCCAGTTCTATATGCATAAATAAATAAATCTTTAAGAAAAGAAAAAAGAAAAAGAGTAGCTAGGGAGAGAAAGGCCCAGTGTGGTCTCCCTTCCCATTCAGTTATGTATGTGGTCATCCCCCTGAGGCCACCTCAGCCCTCAGCAGCTGCTGTGCCATCTGCCTTCAGTGACCTGTTCACAGTTCCAGTTTTTGACATGATGCCATCTCTAGGGGCACACAGTGGCAACCTTTATTTATGCCAGCAGGAGCTGAATAGACACACCATCTCTTGTTTCTGTTGAAACACCAGTATCATCTTGGACCTAGAAGTATAGACTCTCAAGTCCCACTCAAGCTTTGCCCTAGGCAAACATGTCCTGTGACAAGCCGGGGTGCCTTGTGTGTTTACCACAGTGCTGCTGAAAACTGGGTCCCCAACCCACCTCTCTTCAAAAGTCTTGTTTTCCTCAAAATCAATTGGGAAGTTTAATAAAAATTTCTATTCTCTGACCTAGTAATGCCTGGATATTTTTGTTACAAAAGTGAACTTTTTTTTTTTTGATAATGTTACTTTCACTTTTTGCCTTTTTAAACTTAAAATATATATATATTTGGCCCTCCCTGGTGGTGCAGCGGGTTAAAGCACAGCACTGAGAATCTAAAGCCACTTCTGCATGAGTTCTATCCCCGCCTGCCCCGGAGGTGACCACATGGCATGGCAGACCTCTCCTGACCCGCCCGCTGCTCCCCTCAGCAGTGTACTTCTGTGATCTGCCTGTTCTGTTCCCCACTCTGTCTCTGGTGAAGCCTCTCACCGCCCCTGAGCCTCTGGCCTGTACCCCCAGTTCTGTATGCACAAATAAGTAAATCTTAAAAAAAATATATAGATATATATATTTAGTACATCCATATGCACAATGGAATATTACTCAGCAATCAAAAATATAAAGTCATGCCTTTTGCCGCAACATGGATGGAGGTGGAAGGGATCATGCTTAGTGAAATAAGCCAGAAAGAAAAAGAAAAATACCAGATGGTTTTACTCATAGCAGGAGCATAAAGGATCGGGGGCAAAATAATAATAATAATAATAATAATAATAATAAACAACTATATACCAGAGATATTTTACAGGAGTGGAGTGGGGAATGGGATCAAAAATGGAGGGGGGAGTGCACGGGACTATGGTGATGGTCATGAGTGATTTGGTGATGGGAAGTCCATGGGCGTTACAATTGAGATGGAAAAAGGCACAAAAATGGTGTTAAAAAAAACTATTTTAGTACAAAAAGTGAAAAAAATATTCGTACATCATCTTCATTTTTGTACAATGCATGATTTCCCAGTGAAATTCCTACCGCCACTTCACCAGTGAACCATCACCGTAGTCCCTTGTGTTCTTCCCTCCCTTGTTCTGATCCTTCCCCCTCCTCCTCCCCTACAGAATGTCTCTGACCTATAGTTGCCTGATGATTTTGATTTTTTTTACTTTATTATAGTTACTTTTCTTTCTGGTTTCTCTTTGTTTTCTCTACTTCCTCCTATAAGTGACACCACTCGATATTTTTCTTTTTCATTCTGGTTTATTTTGCTGAGCAGAATCCCTTCCAGCCCCGTCCATGCTGCTTTTTAACCAAACTCCTGACTCATGATAGAGGTGATTGGGCCTCCCTTTGAGAATTATTTCATAGTGAATCCCTCTTCTCCACAAAATCCCAACAGTATGTGTTCTAGAGTTAAACGCAAATGCTTCAGGGCAGCACGGTGTGAGGCTTCCTGTGATGGTAGCTATGGAGGCCACAGCCATGTGGCTTGTGTGCGCTTAATCTGTGGCGAGCATGACTGAGAAAACGATGCGTCAGTGAAGGGCTTGTCTCTGTCTCCCATTTCCTTCTTTTCCCCTCTAGGCTAAACAAACTTTGTTTTTGTTTTTTTTTATATTCTGAGGAAAAAGCGCATCGTTAGGAAGAGCACATCTGAATTACTGACACCTGTGATAGCAAGCGTAAGCTGGCCTCAACCAAGACTTCCAGATGCTCTGGAGGCTGGACAGGCTGACCTTGCCCATATTCCCTTCTTCTCCCTTGAAACTCTGGATCATGGTCCCTGCCCTCTGCCAAAGGGCAAGACAGTGGTCTTTCAGACACAAGTCTGCTGCCTTCCTCAATTTGTTGACAAATTAAACCACCTTCCTTCTCTTCTAACTTAGTTTCCTTTTAATGGCTAAGATAACCAAGCATCAGAACTGAATTTCTAATTTTATTTCATTTTAACTGATTTAAATATAAATAAGCACTTGGCTAATGGCTACCCTATTGAACAGTGCAGTCTGGGGTGATAGAATCGCTTCTAAGTTGTTTTTTCCAGATGACCTGATTGGTCTGGTTGAGCCATGACCTCGGTTTTCTATTATTTAAAAGCATAGGGGAATAGAAGGGACTTGATTTTCATGCCTATCTCTGATCAAAATGAGTGAATTTAGAACTTCTGCCTTCATCACATTAGCATTTTTCCAGTGCTGTTTCCATTGTGATTCCCGGGGGACATGTTTCCATCTCCAGCTATATCTCTGAGAGAAAAGTAAAAGCATCTAATGCCAGTTTAATATTTGTGCCTGGGAAACTAACCTTTGATTCTGGCAATCACATTTTTTAGAACAAATATAAAGCTGAAATTCTCAAAAAAATGGAGCATCAGAGACTGATAGAGGCTGAGAGGAAGCGGATCGCCCAGATGCGCCAACAGCAGCTAGAATCAGAGCAGTTTCTGTTTTTTGAAGATCAACTGAAGAAGCAAGAATTAGCCCGGGGTCACATACCCAGCCAAGAAACCCCGGTGCAGTCAGAGCAGATTGACGAGAGTGCTTTGTCCTGCCTTTCCACACGCCAGAACAATTCCTTGCTGAATATACTTGGAGATCAACCTAATAAAAGTGATGCAACAGATCTGGCCAGCCACTCTCCTCCAGTCAACAGGGCCTTAAAGCCAGCTGCTACGCTAAGTGCTGTTCAGAGTAAGTGATGAAATGCATCCCTGCAAGACACTGAAGCTCCTCTAATGGACTTTTATTTCCATAACATTTAGGAGATCTCATTTCATTGTCCATTTGTGGTGTGAATGACATAGCCAGTTTTCCAACACCAGAGGTCCTTTACTCTCTGTAACCTAGAAAGTCAGATACCATAGAGCAGATGCTCTAAAAAACACTAGACTTTGTTTTGTCATGGTACAGAAATTTTAAAAGAGAAAAAAAATCCATTTTTTTTCTTTCATGTACTTTAGTCAGGAAACACATAAATCTTAAAGGTTAACTGTTATACCAGAAAGAAAAGATGTTGAGAAAATTGGTCATCCAGAACATTCCTGAGCAATTTACATTGAAATGTGTAGCACTACTCTGGCCCATACACAGAGGTATTCTTGTACACATAGACTGTTAACCTCCAAATGGATGATGTGTTTGTGCCAACAATTAGTGCTGCTTTAGTACCCTACATCAGTGCTGGCAAATTTCCAAAATTAAATGGAGACTTCTTCCTGCAGACATTATTAGATGGGGCTTGTGCTCTAATTGATTTTAAAAAATAAGGAGCCATTTTACATTCATTGTTAATTATTTCTGAAAACATATTGTCTTTAGTTAGTGATCACCAACATCATAAAGATTTAAGTAATATCATAAAGAATATTTATCTGGGCCCTCCCTGGTAGCATAGTGTGTTAAAGTGCAGCACTAGGAAGCTAGCAATAGCTGCATCAGTACGAGTTCAACCCCTGGCCAAGGAGGTGACCCACATGGCACAGCAGACTTCTCCTGTCTTGCCTGCTGCTCCCCTTGGCAGTGTACTTACTTTCCCTGTTCCCCACATTATCTCTGGTGAATCCTCTCACCACCCGTATACCTCTGGTTTGTACCTCAGTTCTATATGCATAAATAAATCTTAAAAAAAAAAGAATATTTATCTTATAGGATCTGAGCCTATGGATATTGCAGTATATTTGCTTTGTGCTAAAGAAAACACCTATACACATGTAAATAGTTGACCTAGAACACAAGGTTATACCTTCTCACCTATTCATAAAATAATTTACATGCAAAGAATAATTTTACATTCCTTCTCATCAGCATTTACCTTTATGTGTTTTAGGATAGCTTATCAAAAGTGGACCACCTGATAATTTCATATTTGATGTTGATATTGAACTGTAGCTGCTTGCCAAAAACAGCTTTGAAGAATGGGGGTTTGGGAGTAAGTTTTGTTTTTTAACCTTTTCTTCCTATATGTCTCTTAGATTTAGTAGTTGAAGGACTGCGATGTGTGGTTCTATCAAGAGACCTTTCCCATCGATTTTTGTTGCTTGCAGAGTCTAATACAGTGAGAGGAATAGAAACCTGTGGAATACTCTGTGGAAAACTGGTATGGTCTTCGTTTCACACCTTTCTTTAGGATTCTTACAACAGCACTGGCTTTCTTGTGCTAAGCAGAGCAGAATGAAAACATCCTAAAAGTTATAAATATTATTAAATTAACTTGACATAGGTTAATTTAATAAAGCTATTGTCATTATTAATAAAATAATCATCAGAAAAAATGTATTGTAAAATTTCAAAAGCTTGTTGTGAAGCATTAATCAGACCATAAGTGGTATTTGTTTAGAAAAGTGATGGATGACAAGTTTTGGAGTTTCCAAAACCAGGTTTTCTAAATCAAATTCCTGTTGCAATTTTTAGTTTCACATACATTTGTAGAATTAAGCCTGCTTTTTAACCTGTGAAGATAGCATCTTGCCTTCCTTTCTCAGAGACATGTGGAACAGAACTGAGATTTTGTTGAATTCTTTAGAGCAACGCAGTAGTTTCAACTAACTGAACTCTTACAGTACAGGTCATTTAACATGAAATATTTTATCAGAAATATGAAAGACAATGTCAAAATAGGAGCTTGAATGAAGCTGTATTTAAGTTCTTTTTTCAGCAGAAATGAATGGTGTTCTGTGGATGTGCCCTTTACTGTTGCTCTTGGGGATCAATTTGTATTTTTTGAGGCAGGGATATTGTAGCCCTAAATATTTAAATTAGGCACTATTGTTTAACTGACTACTGAATAATATGTTTTACGCAATACATGTTCTCCTACTGTATTCTACTGCTGCATCTTTACTTTCCTCCAAGACTGAGGAAGTGCAGATGACAAGCACAGGAGAATGATCCACCTTCAGGGGACAGTGGACTGTGGCTGCTTTTCCCCGAGACCTTATGTTGGACTTAGTTGGATTGATTGATTGGTTCCTTCATCAGAGAAACTTTCACTGATTACCTATATAAGCCAGACACTATGCTACACTTGGCATTCATTAGCCTACAGTAGCCACAGCTCTTGCCACAGGATGCTTATAAGAAGTTTATGAAGTCCCAAACTTGACTAATTATAAACGGGTTGGATGCTTTCAATGGAAATGTGGGGTGTCATAGGAATGTGTAATTGGCAAACTAACCTTGTCTGCAAGGATCAAGAAGGGTTTCCTTGAGAAGTGATGGACATGCTGGGCTGGAAGTATATACAAAGTTAGCTAAAATGGGCAGGGGGTGGGGTTGCAATTAAGGCTGAAGGAAGACAAGAGGGGAAATGGTGCCATGGAGGGCTGACAGCACCTCACAGCACAGGCATCTTCTACCTGAGGATTTGACCACCCTTCACAATCCTTCAACTTTTATCGTCGACCTGAGGGCTGCTTTTCCTTTCTCTTTATCTAATTGCAAATCCAAAACATAATCTTCCTTATGGAGCTTTTGGGGATTGAGTTCCTACCAATAGTAAAAATAAGTCCTACCTGGCTGTCCCTGGCGGTGCAGCCGGTTAAAGCACAGCACAAAGAAGCTTAAGCCACTTCTGCATGAGTTCGATCCCCGCCTGCCACGGAGGAGATCCACATGGCAAGGCAGACCTCTCCTGGCCCGGCCGCTGCTCCCCTCAGCAGTGTACTTCGTGGATTGTACTTCAGCCTGTTCTGTACCCCATTCTGTCTCTGGTGAATCCTCTCACCCTCTGCATCTCTGGTCTGTACCCCAGTTTCTGTACGAATAAATAAATCTTTTTTTTTTTTTTTTGAGATTTATTTGTGCATACAGAACTTGGGTACAGGCCAGAGGCTCAGGGGCAGTGAGAGGCTTCACCAGAGACAGAGTGGGGAACAGAACAGGCAGATCGACGAAGTACACTGCTGAGGGGAGCAGCGGGCGGGTCAGGAGAGGTCTGCCGTGCCATGTGGTCACCTCCGGGGCAGGCGGGAATCGAACTCATGCGAAGCAGCTTTAGATTCTCAATGCTGTGCTTTAACCCGCTGTGCCACCAGGGAGGGCCTAAATAAATAAATCTTTAAAAAAAAAAAAAAAAGTCCTACCAAATGTGTTCCTCCAATAGTAGAAGTAAGTCATAAGTGCAAAGCAAAATACACAGATTATAAATTTCTACAATTTCAAACAAGATCATAAAGTTCTACAGATGTCTTTACATCTTACAGTAACTACAGAAAATCATTTGACTAGAGTCTCCCTCTCCCCTGCTATTATTTTATACTGGTGTTTCCCTTGCAAAAGTGAGACATGAGCCAGCCTGGGATGCTGATTCCTAATTATGATCAATTCTCTAGTGTGAAAATGAGCTTCATGCTCCAGACAACAGCCAGAGTGTGGGCACATAATACATTTTCAAATTTGGGGCTCTTGAATTGCTTTTAAATTGTGGCAGGGCCAGGAGGCGATGGTATCAGTGGTGAGGCACTTACTACTCCTGCAGAAGAACTTTGTGGTCAGGTTCCGTGTTTCCTATCAGATATTTCTTATTCTTTATGCTACTTGTTTTTTAGACACATAATGAATTTACAATTACCCATGTCATCGTGCCAAAGCAGTCTGCGGGACCCGACTATTGTGACGTGGAGAACGTAGAGGAATTATTCAGCGTTCAGGATCAACACGGTCTCCTCACTCTGGGATGGATTCACGTATGTTTGATCTCTTGAGTCTCAGTTTATGCTTCTGTGTTGTGCTGTTTTTTCCTTGAGAAAATGTAGTTTCATTTCAATAGTTTATTTTTTAATTTTTCAAATGTAACAATGTCATCATATTCAAAGCATTTTCTTCATGCTAAGACCATAGCTAACTCTGTCAAATCTGGGTTTGGTGAGGGGTATATTGAGTTGTTTTCTACCACTGAAATTAAAAGTGAGAGAAACACTTAGAAATTAGGTGAATTGTTTTGATGATTTTTGGTAATCTAATGAGGCCTAGTCACACTCTCAATTGCTTTGACTAGATTATTAATATTCTTTTTCCCTATGCTGGGTCTCAGCCAGATAAGGAAAATTTCTGAAAACACTTATTTTCTCCAGTACTATTGAGGAATAATTGACATATTACTGAATAAGTAGGTTTAGCTCTCATCTCATATTGCTATAGCACAAGGAAAAACATTTTCCCCTGTTGCTATAGCAAAAGGAAAAACATTTTTCCCTGTGATTAAGAACTGTTTTCATGTACTCTCTCAGCAGCATGATCCCTTCCAGCTCCACCCATGTTGCTGCAAAAGGCATGCATTTATCTTTTTTGATTGCTGAGTAATATTCCATTGTGTACATGTACCACATCTTTTATCTTAAACTAGAAGTTTGCATCCTTTCATTTCCCTCCCCCTCCAGTTTCCCTCTCCCTCTTCTTCAAAATATCTCCTTTCAAATGGTGATTTTTGCATGTCAGGTAGGCACCACACTTCCCACTTTGCCTCCCCCACAGACATTACTGTATAAACCTCTTCTGAAAGTCCTAGCCCCAATTCTTCAGTCAAATGTCTAGGATTTGTTTGGTTTTAGTTTTGTCTGTTTCTTTGTTAGTTTCATTATTTTCCCACATACGCGATACCATCTGTTCAAGGGGGAAAGGAATTTTTAAATCTTGGATTTCTTCAGCAGGCCTTCAGTATGTGTAAAGACATGTAACTATTTCTGCTGATCAGTGACTTTTAATTAATATTACAACCCTAGCATAGCAGCAATAACAGCAGTCCTTTCTGTCTGTGTGCTAAGCACTGTTCTAGGAGCTTTTATGTGAATTGTCTCATCAAATTTTCATAAGCATCCCATGAAGGAAATGACTATTATCCCTATTTTACAACTGAGAGAATGGGTCTGAGGAAGTAACCTTCACAGCTGCACCCAGCTAGTGAGTAGTGAACTCAGGACCCAAACAATGCAAGCCAAGGACCTTGGTCTCATGATTAAGAGTCATGTTCCCTTTTCAAAGGTAATTACGACTTACCTCATTCATCTGGATACATGTATTTTTCATACTCAGGTATATACTTCTGAATCATCTCTCAAAAACACAAGTTTGTATATTGGTAAAACACCTGTCATATGCTTCTTTGAATATATAATCGCTTCTGTGTATTCACTAGTTTTGCAAGATGAGTACATTCTCAACAATTTGGAGTTCACGGTCTGTTTGCAGGGAGGTGATCAAAGGGCAACAGCAACATGTAAGACTTGTAGTAGAATCTTTCTTTTGTGTCAGTGATTTTGTGTGTACACATCTCTGGGTTTCCACTCCCAGCTGTGTGACCACAGATAAATTTAATTCCCTGAGCATCAGGTTGCTTACACACAAAATGGACATGATAATGTAAATATCCTCTGGATGACCAATGTGAGCAATGAATGAGAGTCTATTCCAAGCTTCTGGCAAATGAAATTCAGTCCTTCCCAATAAACAGAAAGTACATGACCCTTCCCAGGAACTTCTTCTGAAAGTCCTAATTCTTCCTGAGATGCAGGAAAGAATTATGTCAGGATGATGTTTTTAAAAATCATTATTTGATGACTGATGGTGAAAAAGCAAACCTGAGTTTTCTCAGAGAGTAGCCAGGCCTAGACTAACGCTCAGTGACCTAATAAGTGTGTCCTCTTCTTCCTGCAGACCCATCCCACTCAAACTGTGTTCTTATCCAGTGTGGATCTTCACACTCATTGTTCCTACCAGCTCATGTTGCCAGAGGCAGTTGCCATTGTTTGTTCGCCAAAGCATAATGAGTAAGTTTAGAATAACAGCTCCAAGAATAGTAAGTCCTCTGTGCCTGGGTGAATTAGTGGTGGGAATTTTAGGAGGACTACACCCGAGAAGAGAAAACAAACATGGAACAAAAGTGAATAATGATGTAATACACACACACACACATACACGTGTGTGTATATATATATAATTGTGTGTGTATTACATCATTATCAATATATATGTATATGTGTATATATATACACATATACATATATATGTATATATATATATTATGAAAAAAAAAAAGAGTAGTAACTACTGAGGGAGCCCAAGTGGCGCCAGCCAGCTCTCAAATACCTGCAGCTGGGGGCCAGTCCTTTTGCTTTGAAAGGTACTGCCTGTAGAATAGCTATTTCCTTCTCTCATTAGCTCATTAGCATAATCTTAAAGTGGATAAACTGAACATTATTTGAGTTTGCCATTCGAGATTTTAGCTTTAATGTGATATTTCCTTCTGTAGGATTTTCCAGCCTTAGCTTTTTTACCTCCCAAACCTTTCTAGGTTAAGGACACATTTTGTAGAGTGATTAGCAGGACAGGAGCCAGCAAATCTTATGTGGGAATCTTGGCCCCACACCAGTGGTGTGCCTGGCAGAATCCCTGACCTCTGTGACCCTTAGTTTCTTCATCCTGATGCCTGACGCCAATGATTAGGGTAAGGGCGAAACGAGATAATAGCAAGGGCTTGACAAAATGCTTGGAACTGGAGCCAGCTCTCCATATATGTCTGCTGTTATGGTAGACACTGTTAACAGGCTTAGGCAAATTAGAACTCTTCCACCTGTAATTTCCTCCCTTCCTCTGGGAGAAGCAACTCAGACAAGAGTTCAGCTGCCTCTTTCTCCTTCTAGTCCTGCAGGCACTTGGAAATAGCATTGTCCTTCCTTTTAGGTCCTTGCAAGCTGGTCATGGCAAGATAGGTGTAAAATGTCTCTGGAATTCCTAGCTTATGGTTTCTATGTCCATCCCATTTGAGGAATGCTGAGCTATTCAAATACAGCGTGAAGAAGTCAAAGCGATCCTTAGTTTGTGTGCCTTTTTTCACCCCAAATTTAGCACTGGCATCTTCAGACTCACCAATGCCGGCATGCTTGAGGTTTCTGCTTGTAAGAAGAAAGGCTTTCATCCACACACCAGGGACCCCCGACTGTTCAGTGTGAGTACAGAGCATTGCTTACTCTTTGTAGGCATTTATTTTTTCAACTTTTCTTCTTAAGGAGAGAAAGAGTAGCAGTAAGAGATAAAACACTGTACTGCTTAGTTTACAGATTTCTTATCTCAGGAATTTAATCTTTATACTTCTGATTTCTTCTTGCTATTAATTTATTTACAAGGGAATAGCAGTATTTCCATGGCAGAAATGATTATGCATCAAATTATCTTTCCACCATCTATGTGTCTATGAAATGTATCATAATTTAAATGAAAGCTATAATCATACTACTTGTTTAGCTTTGTATAGCCCAGAGGAAATTAAAATGTAATTAACTAGCTCTTTCTGACCTTGCTTTAACTTCAGAGAAATTTTATTTTGAAGTTAGAAGTCATTTGAAGTGAAAATTGCTTGGCAATTTCTGAGTATTTCCATAGTGGAAAATGAATAAACATTGTTGAATTTGCCCTAATTGGAAATATTTATAATATATATTTCTCATCTCTAAATGAGAAATTTCTACTCCTTCCCTAAAAATAATCATGTTAAACCGAATAATGTAAAAGCCATTTTTTTCCCTCTAGATATGCAAACATGTGTTGGTAAAAGACATAAAATTAATCGTGCTGGATCTGAGGTGATATGTTCTGAAGAGGACACCACTACCACCGGACACCTACCGATGGACATGTGGTTGCTGGATTTTCTTAAGATGCTTCCAGAAAGTGACTGATATTTTATATTTATACATTTTAGACCAGAAAGTTTGATATTTATTGCTATTGCACATTTTGAAGTTTTCTTTTTGGGTTGCTTTGTCTCAAAAGAGATCACAGTGGTGTTAACTCAGTACCTACTCATGTACCCAAATACTCTGACCAAATAATAAAGTGTGCTGCAAACAGTGTGCGTGCTGTTTAGAGGCCTCTGCACTTGTTTTCAGTTTTTAGATGTTTCATTGAATTTTGTTTATTTATTTTTGCTATTTCTGTACAATATAATTAATTCCAAACAAATAAATCTGAGTGCCCAGTGGTCTCCAGGATAGGCCATCTGTTTCTGTATCTTATGATCAAAGATGAGCAGTTTCTATGTGTGAGAGCAAGCATGAGTATAGATGGTAATGTGCAGCCTTTCACATTGTTATCAAGCCCCAGGATATGAGATTCATCAGTAGACACCTTAGTAAAGCAATGAACTTCTACTCGGGGATTAGGTGTCAGGGGGCAGACAATTCATTAACTTGATTTAGAGGACCAAGAGTAGGGACTCCTTGAGAGAGGAATAAATTTTATTTTTCAGGTAAAAATATAAAGCCTGTTGCTGTGCAAATCAACCAGAGGTGAAGGAGAAGAGATGAGGCCTGCAAATAACTGATCCCCCTAAGAATAAGTAAAATAATTTGGAAAGAGCACATGTAATTAGAAGTCATAATGTAATAAAAAGAAATAGGAAGAAAAACACACTTTAAGTAGGGTAACATAATTACAAACTAACTTATTTCGTAGGCTTGGGATTTTTTTTTCCAAAGATTTATTTATGTATGCATACAGAAATGGGGTCCAAGCCAGAGATGCAGGGGCGGTGAGATGATTCACCAGAGAGAGAGTAGGGAGCAAAACAGGCAGATCAACAAAGTACACTGCTGAGGGGAGCAGAAGCAACGGGTAGGTCAGGAGAGGTCTGCCG
>NW_004567112.1:54588627-54591342 GCF_000260355.1 Condylura cristata
GCCATGTGGTCACCTCCAGGGCAAGCGGGAATCGAACTCATGAGGAAGTGGCTTTAGCTTCTTAGTGCTGTGCTTTAACCCGCTGCGCCACCAGGGAGGGCAAAGGCTTGGAATTTTTTAATGATACCAAGATAGAAACATTTACTTGGATCAGAAGATAACAGATGAAATAGAAGGAATGGGAGCCCCATGGGCTCTGTTGGCAAGTCAAATTGGTAAGAGAAACTGGTGGGAGGAAGAAAATTTGGTTGCTTTAGGTGATGTATCTTTAGAAGAGGGGAACAATATTAGAACTGAGGTAGAAAGAGCACATGGGACTATGGTGATGGCACATGGGTGAAGTGGTGGTGGGGAGCCCACTGGGATTACAACTGAGATGAAAAAAATGTACAAAATGAAGAATAATGTAAAAAACAAATGGAGGTTAATTGATAGAAACAGAGGAACATGGTTTGAGAAATATATATAAGGGGATTGTTTGGGAATACCACATTTCCAATGACCCCATAGGGAGTGATTTTAAAAGGGATTAATGACCCTACCAATCAATTATATGTGATGGTACATTGGACATTCCCAAGGAGGTGAGCACAGGAAGCAGTAGAGAAACCAGCCCCACAGACAGGCACACTGACTGATCTGCCTGAGTTTCAAAGGCGCCTGTGTAAAAGCTGAAAAGCAGGCCTGAGCCCAACAGAGAGAGGATAAAATTGGTGACTAAAAGACAACAAAGGATTGACAAGGAATCGCTATTCCCTGGGAACAATTTGTCCCATGCACTCTAATTCATTTGTAGGTGAGCTCTGTGGATCAGGAAGGACAAAAGCAAGACTGCAGTGTCTTATGTTCTGCATTCAGAGCACCTGTGTTCAAGTAAGAGTATTGTCACCATTACAATGAGACTTTAAGACAGCAGGAAGCTCAAACATAGCCAGTTGGGCAGGTTCTAGGAGGTGGGTCTACCAGTAGACCCCTTTTCTGGCTTTAAGTGTTGTCTTTATTTGTATTTGCTGTCTTGCTTCCTCTTGTTTCCTGCTCTTATCCAAGCCCACCTCCTCTTGTGGCATCTCCTGACTATTAGAACATTGAAGGTAAAGATCTTTGTCTTCATAAAATTCAAATTTTTTTAAAAAAGGTGGAAGAATTGTTGAAAGAAGCTATAGTGGGCACACAGATGAGTCATTATTTTGTACCTTGTCCTGTTTATCATCCTCTCTCTCTGTGTCTCTCACTCCATAGAATGTACCTATATAACTACATGAGTACATTGGCTGGATATATTATTTCTTTACACTAATTATTTAAGTACAGTTTCTAAGAAAAAACACAGCAGTACACAGTACTGAACCATAATAAAAATATCAAAATTAAGAAATTAATGCAATAATTAATTAATAGTCCATATATAATTTTTGTCAGTTATCCCAATAAAGTGCTCTCTTGCTTTTTCTCCTCTTGGCCAGAAACTACTCTGGAAGCACACTCATGTTTAGTTATCATATCCCTTTAGTCTTGGCTCAGCATTATTTTTGTTTAACATGATACTTTTGAAGTATTCCAAATATTTATTTTGTAGTGTTTCTTGACTTGCTATAGGCTCATGTTTCCTCATGATTAGATTCCAGTTTGGCAGTTGTGGCAGAAATTCCATAGAAATGTCATATCATCAGCCCATCATATAAATGACATTGCTTTGTCTTAATGCTGGTGGTATTAAGGAAGGTTACAGGTCAAGGTGGAATCCACCATATATATGTTTTTTGTATCAAGTTACTATATTCTTTTAATTAGCAAGTGCTTTTTGAGAAGATACTTTGAATATGTAAATATCTTCAGGATCAGGAAGACTTTCTCTAGGCACAACCCTGATCTTGGTGGAAATCCTTCCAGGGCACTTTGGGAAGTCCTGAGCTGGCTGCCCTGTCCTTGATGAACAGTCCTCTGGACACATCCATTTCCCTGCTGTCTCATCCTCACAATCTTATTTTACTCTAGCCTAGTGTTTTTCTTGCTTTCCTTTCCATCTTTTAAGTTTCCTTCTCCTGCCACCTTATCCTGTGTCTCCATTTTCCCCTGTCAAGTTTAAGTTATCTGACAACCCTTGTATGCCAACCGCAGCTTCCTCCACATTATAAGTGAGTGGCCAGAACAATCTTGTGCGCATGTTTTAACAGCCACTCATTAGTTCAATGCTCTCTATTCCAAGGTGGCTATTCCCTGTGGGATATTCCCTATACTGTAAACTTGGAAGAGATATACTCATACCCCACTCATCTATTATCCCGTATCCTGCCACCCAGATTTGCACTCATTCTCATTCATAAAGTTCCTCTTTTGGATGGCTCAGTAGCTTGTTTCTGACTTATGATAACTTTTAAGCTTGGAAAATTCAGATCACTCTCTTCTTCAGAAGTAGAGCTTGACTTATACATGGGGATTTAAATCTCTAGCCACCACCAGCTCAGGGCAAATTAACTCTGCAAAGCTGGTTCCCCAGACAACCTTCTTTCTCCTGAGTGATGCTTTCCTCAACTTCCTAACATTTAGGGACAACATGGTAGCCTGATATACTTGCTGAAAGGAGATCATATAATTTATTCACGTAAAAATGACAGTTGGAATGCAGGCTAGTTGAGAAATAAGTGATACCCTTAGAGGAGAAATCAATTATATATATAGCAGTAAAATAAAATATAAAATCAAATATATATATAT